>NW_027601325.1:0-346492 GCF_053455715.1 Rhinoraja longicauda
CCAACAAAGACTGGGTCAATACTTCAGAACTAGCCCACTGTGCGCCATTCTGTCCACACTACTCCCAGTGTGTCATTCAATCAGCACTACACCGAAGTATCTCACTCCGTCAGTACAACAGCGCAGTGTGTCAGTCCATCAGTAATACGCACCGTGTGTCACTCCATCAGTCCTGCACCACAGCGTGTCACTCCATCAGTTTTACCACACGGGATGCAATTGCACACTGAAGTGGTACTGACGGAGTGACAAACTGCGTGGTAGTACTGATGCAATGACCTCACAATTTGTCACTAAATCAGTGCTATTCCACTGTGTGTCACTCCGTCAGTATTACTCCGCAGATTGTCATAACAACAGTACTACACATTGTGCCACTCCATGAGTATTACCCGCAGTGTGTCACTACATCAGTAGAGCCCCACGGTGTATCATTCCATCAGAACAACTGCAAAGTGTGTCACTTCATCAGTACTACTGCAAATTTTGTCACTCCATCTGTACCAAACCACAGTATGTTAATCCACCCGTACTGCATCAACTAGTGTCACTCCATCAGTACTACAGCGCATTGTGTCACTCCATCAGTACTACCCCACATTGTGTCACTCCATCAGTCCACTGCACAGTGTGTCACACCATCAGTACTACTGCGCAGTGTGTCACTTCATCAATACAACTTCAAAGTGGGTTGGTACAGATGGCTGCTCGCTGCAAACATCCAAGGATACACTCAATCCCAAAATGTGCACGTGTGCATGCGGGTCTGCGTATGAGAGATCGGTAGAGTTTGTAAGAGTGCCTATATTTGTGTGTGTGTGTGTGTGTGTGTGTGTGTGTGTGTCTGTCTGTGCGAGTGCGTGAGTGTGCGTGTGAGTGTGTGAGCATTAGTAAGTGTGGATGCAAGTGCGATTGAATGTATCTGTGTCTCTGAGTGGGAGAGTGCATGTGGGTTTGTGAAGGGCCGTGTTTGCGTCTGTGCGTGTGTGTGGCTGTTTGTGAGAATGTGAGAGAATATGTGGGATGTGAGTTTGTCAGTGTTTGAGTACGTAATTCTTTGATAGTGTGTGTGTGTGTGTGTGCGTGTGTGTGTGTGGTTGTGTGTGTGTGTGTGTGTGTGTGTGTGTGTGTGTGTGTGTGTGTGTGTGCGTGTGTGGGAGAGTATATGATGGTGTTGTCAGAGAATGTGTTCGTGTGTAAGTATGTGCGAATGAGTGCGTGTCTCTTCGTGCTAGGACGTGTGAATATCTGTTAGTATGAGTGCATATGTACGTGTGATTGTATGTGAGAATGTGTGAGAGTATATTTGATTGTTTGTGATTGCATTTGAGAGATTATGTGTGTCTTCGTGCGCGGGTATGTGTGTGTGTGTGCGTGTGGGACTGTGTTTGACGGTGTGAATATGTGTGTTTGTAATGATGTAATGGCATACTGTGGGTTTTAGTGGCGACGTGACACGGTGTGGGGCATTACTGATGGAGTGACACTGTGCAGTGGAACTGATGGAGTGACACAATGTATGGTAGTAATGGTGGATTAACACACTGTGGGTTGGTACAGATGGAGTGACATACTTTGGAGTTGTATTCATGAAGTGACACACTGCGCTGTAGTACTGATGGAGTGACACAATGTGGGGTAGTACTGATGGAGTGACACAATGTGGGGTAGTACTGATGGAGTGACACAATGCGCTGTGTTGTTGTTGTTGTTCGTCCTTCGGGTTCGAAGATGACCATGACTTCACTTTCAGTTGGAGGATTGGTGACTGTGGGTCCGGAAGTGACTGGTGAGGCCAATCCGGGCCCGGAAGGTGCGCCCACAAGTGGATGGGTGCTGCAGTGGAAGTGGAGGTAGCCCGGGCCTTGCGCGCGGTGCGTTTCCTCTGGGCCTCTGCAGTGCGTCTGTTCTCTGCTGCACGAGCTCCTGTGCTGAGCTTGCTACGCCAGGTTGGACGGTCCAGAGCAAGAGACTCCCAAGTGCTGAGGTTGATGTCCAAGTCTTTGAGGGACACTTTGAGGCAGTCCTTAAACCGTTCCTTCTGTCCTCCTACTGACCACTTGCCCTGAAACAGTTCTCCATACAGAAACTGTTTTCGCAGAAGACTCTCTGGCATTCTGACGACATGGCCTGCCCATCTGGCTTGGGCTTTCCGTAAGAGGTTGTGGATGCTGGGGATTCCGGCCCGTTCCAAGATCTCTGTGTCGGGAATTTTGTCCTGCCACCTGATGTGAAGGAGTCTGCGTAGGCAGTTCAAGTGAAAAGTGGTTGAGCTGTTTGGCATGTCTGCTGTACACAGTCCAAGTCTCACTGGCATAGAGAAGTGTGGTGAGTACCACTGCACGGTAGACCTTCAGCTTGGTGGTAAGGCCGAGTCCTCTCCGCTCCCAAACATTATCACGGAGTCGCCCAAAGGCAGCGCTGGCCTTGGCCATCCTGTTGTTAACCTCAGCGTCAATGTTCACCACTCGCGAGAGTGTACTACCCAGATAGATAAAGCTGCCGACTGCCTGTAGATTCTGCCCCCTTCACCGTGATGTGTGGTTCCTGGTAGGGCTTTCCAGGCGCGGGCTGGTACATAACTTCAGTCTTTTTGGTGCTAATGGAGAGACCAAAGTTGCCACAGGCCTGTGAGAAGCAGTCCATTTCATGCCGCATCTTCTGTACTGTGCTGGCGTTGAGGGCGCAGTCATCAGCAAACAAGAAATCTCTGATGATGGTCTCCTTCACCTTTGTAACAGCTTGCAGACGCCTGAGGTTGAACAGCCTGCTGTCAGTCCTGTAGCTGATGTGAATTCCATCCTGGCAGTCACGGATGGCATCAGTCAGCATGGCAGAGAAGACCATGGTGAAGAGTGTAGGGGCAAGAACACAACCTTGCTTCACGCCGTTTGTCACTGGAAAGGCTTCCGACTCGTCTCCATCATTTAGCACTTTCACCATCGTGCCGTCATGGAACTGCCGGACAATCGTGCTGAACTTGCTGGGACAGCCAAACTTCTGCATTATCTTCCACAAGCCATCTCTGCTGACAGTGTCGAAGGCCTTTGTCAGATCGACGAAGCTCACGAACAGGTCGCTGAGCTGCTGTTGGCATTTTTCCTGGAGTTGGCGTGCAGCAAATATCATGTCGACAGTTCCAAGTATTAACACAACGTTCGGTGGTACTGTCGGGTTGCACATTGTGACTTCCACACTGAAGTAGAACTGACGGTGGGGCAGTACAGATGGAGGGTTACACTGTTGGGTAATACTAATTGAATGAGTCCGTGTGGTTGTACATAATGGAATAACAAGCTTAAGGCAGTACTGATGGAGTGCATCACTGTGGTGTAGTACTGATGGAATAACATATTGTAGGGTAGTACTGATGGAGTGACACGCTCCAGTGTTGTACTGATGGTGTGTAACATTGTGGAGTAGTACTGGTGTAATGACGTACTGTGGCGGTGTATTGATGGAATGACACACTGTGGGGTAGCACGGATGTAATAGCACATTCTGTTGGAGTGACGCAGTGATACTGATGGACTGACACGCTCTGCGGTAGTACTGTTGCGATGCAAAACTGTGGTGAAATAGTGATGGAATTACACACTATGGAGTCGCAGCGATGGGTTAGCAAACTGTGGGGTAATGCGGATGGAATGACAGATTTGAGGTAGTCCTGATGGTGTGAAACACTGGGGAGTACTGATGGAAGAAAAAACTGCGGGGAGTACTGATGGAGTGACACGTTCTAGGGTTGCACTGGAGCGACATGATGTGGGGCAGTACCGATGTAGTGTAACAATACGGAGTTGTATTGATGAAGTGCGACTCTGTGTGGTTTCACCGACGGAGTGACACACTGAGCGGTAGTACTATTGTGATGACAAACTGTGTTGTAGTACTCATGCAGTGACACACTGTTTGGTATTACTGATGGAATGACACAATTTGTGGCAGCACTTAGGGAGTGGCCCACTGGGATAGTCTTGATTGAATGATAAACTTCGGGTAGTGCTAATGGCGTGAGACATTGTGGGGAAATACTAATAGAGTGAAAATTTGGGGAATTACTGATGGAGTGACACAGTGAGATAGGGCTGATGGAGTGACATACTGTGGGGAATACTGATGGAGTGACACTGCGAGGAAGTACTGATGGTTGACACTATGGGGTAGTACTGATGGATTGACACGCTGCGTGGTAGTACTGATGGACTGATAGTGGATTTTTCTGATGGAGTGACACACGCTGGCGTAGTACTGATGCAATGATAACCCGAGTGATATTCCTGATGGTGCGATGCTCTATGGAGAGGCACTGATGTAGTGGCACAGTGTAGGGTAGTACAGATAGAGTAACAAACGATAATATATTACTGATGCAGTGGCACACTGTGGGTAGTGCTGGTGGAGTGACACACTTTGTGGTAGTACTGATGGAATGGCACACTATGTGGCAGTACTGACGCAATAGCATGCTGTGGGAGAGTACTGATTGCATGACACCCTGCGTTGTAGTACTGTTGGATAGACATATACCAGAGAAATACTGGTGGATTGAACCACTGTGGGGTAGTACTAATGGAAGGACTCATTGTTTAGTACTGATGGAGTGACACACCGTTGGATAGTACTGATAGATTGACACCCTGTGTGGTAGTACTAATGGAATAATACACAAGGTGGTACTGATGTTGAAAAACACTGTGGGTGTGTATTGATGGAATGGTATAGAGTGCGGTAGTACCAATGAAGTGACACGCTCTGGGGTTGTACTGATGGAGTGACATAGTGTGTTCTAGTAATGATCGTCTAACACACTGTAGGCTTGTATTGATGGAGTGATGACCAGTGGGGTAGTATTGATGGAGTGACACAATGTGGGCAGTACAGATGGAGTAATACACTTTGGGGTAGTACTAGTGAAGTGACAAACTGTGGGCGGGCACTGATGGAGTAAAACATTTTGGTGTATTACTGATGGAGTGACACAGTGTGCCGTAGTACTGATGGAGGAACAAACGATATGGTAGTATTGATGTCGTGGCACACTGTGGGATAGTATTAATGGTGTAAAACTAAATGGGATACTACTGATGTAATGACATATTATAGGGTAGTTCTGATGGAGTGACACATTGAGGGGGAGAACTGATCGAATGCAAACTGTGGGATAGTACTGATGGAATGACTATCCATTTAGTAGTATTGATGCAATGGCATTCCATGGGATAGTTCCGAATGAATGACATGTTGTGATGCAGTAATGATGGAGTAACAGACGATATGGTAGTACTGATGGATTGACACGCTGTGGGATAGTACTTATGGATTCGCATCCTGTGGGGTAGTACTGAAGGACTGATACATTTTGGGGTAGCACTGTTGGAGTGACACATTCGATGGTATTACTGAAGGGGGGGAAAGCTGTGGGTAGTACGGATGAAATTACATACCTAAGGTAGTACTGACAGTGTGAAACACCGTGGGGCAGAAATGATGGAATGACATACTGTGTCATACACGCTCTTGGGTTCTACTGATGGAGTAACATGTAGTACTGATGGAGTGACAGACTGTGAAGTAGTATTGACGAGTGACCTAACGTGGGGTATTATTGATGTAATGGCACATTGTGGGGTAGTACTAATGGAGTGACAGACTATGCGGTAGTACTATTGTTATGACATAATGTGGGATGGAATTGGTAGTGACACCCTGCGGTAGTACTGATGGAGTGACGCACTGTAGGGTAGTACTGGTGTAATGGTATACTGTTGGATAGTACTGGTGGAGTGACGCACTGTGGGTAGTACTGGTGTAACGGTAGACTGTGGGATAGTACTGATGGAGTGACGCACTGTGGGGTAGTACTGGTGTAATGGTATACTGTCGGATAGTACTGATGGAGTGACGCACTGTGGGGTAGTACTGGTGTAATGGTACACTGTCGGATAGTACTGATGGAGTGACGCACTGTAGGGTAGTACTGGTGTAATGGTACACTGTCGGATAGTACTGATGGAGTGACGCACTGTAGGGTAGTACTGGTGTAATGGTACGCTGTCGGATAGTACTGATGGAGTGACGCACTGTGGGGTAGTACTGGTGTAACGGTATACAGTGGGATAGTACTGATGGAGTGACGCACTGTGGGGTAGTACTGGTATAACGGTATATTGTGGGATAGTACTGCTGGAGTGATATCGGCGAAACAAAGCGCATGCTCGGCGAATGTTTCGCTGAACAGTCCCACACAGTCCTACCTGATCTCCCGGTTGCTCAGCACTTTAACTCACCCCCGCTCCCCCATTCCCAATCTGAACTTTCTGTCCTGGGCATCCTCCATTGTCAGAGTGAGGCCCAGCGCAAATTGGAGGAACAGCACCTCATATTTCGCTTGGGCAGCTAACATACCAGCGATATGAACATTGATTTCTCTAACTTCAATTAGCCCTTGCTTCCCCTCTCTCTCCACCCCTCCTCCTTCCCAGCTCTCCCACCAGTCTCACTGTCTCCGACAACATTCTATCTCTTTCCCGCCGACCTTTTCCGACATCAGTCTAAAGAAGGGTCTCGATCCGAAACGTCACCCATTCTTTCTCTCCAGAGATGCTGCCTGTCTCGTTGAGTTACACCAGCATTTTGTGTCTACCTTCCATTTAAACCAGCATCTGCATTTCTTTCCTACACGAAGTACAAGGCACGGCAGGACTTTCGGCTAATAATAGCTGTGCCGAACATGAGACGACCACCCTTACCTGCCTGCTCACAATGCATATCCCTTCATTACCTGAAAATCTGAACTTCTCTTAAATATCACTATTTTATCTGCCTCCAACACCAGTGGAGTGGGTGGTAAGATTTTAGGACCCGTTATACAGGATGATGTGACAGAGTATTTATAAGTGCACGATGAAATAGGCATAAGTTGGCATGGCTTTGTGAAGGGAAGGTCGTGTTTGATAAATTTGCTGGAATTATTTCAGACGTAAATAGCAATACAGCCACAGGAGAGACAGTAGATGTTGTTTACTTTGATTTTCAGAAAACCTTTGACCAGGTGTCACAAGATGGCTGCTTAGGAAGATGAGAGCCCACGCTGTCAAAGGGCAGATACCAGCATGGATAACTGGTTGGCTGGATGGCAGAAGACAAAGAGTGGCAATAAAGGGGGATTTGTTTCTCGTTGGCGAAGAGTAACTAGTGGAGATCTTCAAGGATCGTTGTTTGTCCGCTACTACACGTTTTATATTATGATTTGGACGAGGGGATTGAAGGCTTTGTGGCCGAGTTTGCGGATGTTACGAAAAGAGGTGGAAGGTAGGTAGTTTAGAGAAAGCATGGACTCCGCAGAAGGACTTGGACGTGTTGGGGGAATGGGCAGAGAAGTGGCAGATGGAATATAGTATAGCAAAGTGCGGAGTACTGCATTTTGGTAGTGGAAATAATGGCGTAGACTATTGTCTAAGTGGGGGGAAATCCATAAATCGGAAGTGCAAAGGGACTTGGGAGTGCTGGTTAAGTATTACCAAAATTTTAATCTGCAAGTTGAATCGGTGAGAATGATTTGCCATGATCACATGGAAGGGTGGTGATGGCTCGAAGGGCCGAATGGCCTACTCCTGCACCTATTGTCTATTGTCTATTGTCTAATGGAAGCAAACTCAACGCTTGCATTTATTTCAAGGGGACTTGTATACAGAAACACGGATGTAATGTTGAGGCTATACAAGGCGCTCGGAAGGCCGCATTTGGAATATTGTGAGCAATTCTGGGCACCATATCAGAGGAGAGGTGTGCTGGCTCTGGAGTGGGTTCAGAGGATGATTACAAGAATGATACCAGCAATAGTTTAACCTATGGTGAGCGTTTATCGGCACTCGGCTTGCACTCGGAGTTTACCATATCTTTGCCTCTTACAATTTGATATCGATCTATCTGGTTAATGGCCGATCTCCGGTGTTCCAGATTAATCCGTCCAACGTCTGGCTGTTCTCATGCTCCAGACGATGTTCTTGTAAACGTCTTGAGCACAATTTCCGAAGCGCCCATATCCTTCCTGTACTCGAGCGAACATAACTGCACACAATACTGCAAAAGCGACCGAAGCAAAGTTCTCTAAATTGAATGTTGACATCTGACTCGTATTCAAAGCCTCCGTCAAATATAGCAAGCGTTCCACATGGCTCATTTATAACTCTGAACATGCTGCCACGATCTGTGAGTTACGCACTGGAACCTTAAGATCCAACTTCAGCAATGCTGATGCTCCGATGCACTGTTGTACATACATTGAGGGCTGCTGTATCTCAATGTTGTAGTGTGCATACACAGGAGGACGCTGTGACAGTATATTGCTACTGTACATGCACTGAGGTGCGCTGTGTGTGGATGTTGCCGTGTGCTGCTGATGTTCATCCAGGGGAGAGCGATGTGACAGTACATTGCCACTGTACACCCACTGGGGTGCGCTGTATGTGGATGTTGCAGTGTGCTGCTGATGTTCATCCACGGGAGGGCGCTGTGACAGGATATTGCCACTGTACACCCACTGGGGTGCGCTGTGTGTGGATGTTGCAGTGTGTTGCTGATGTTCATCCAGGGGAGAGCGATGTGACAGTCTATTGCCACTGTACATGCACCGAGGTGCGCTGTGTGAGGATGCTGCAGTGCACTGTTAAAATATAACACTAAGTACAAAAGTCATAGCAGCAGAATTAGGGCACCAAGGCCCATCGAGTCCACACCGGCATTCTATCATGGATCACCTATCGTTCCCACTCAACTCCATTCTCCTACCGTCTTCCCGTAATTGTCGACACTCTTACGAATCACGACCATGTCCAGCTCCGATTTAAAAATACCCAATCACGGTTTCTACAGCTGTCTGTGGCAGAATTCCAAAGATTTACTACCTTCTTACGATATAAATCCCTCGTCATCTCATTTGAAATGTACGTCCTTTTATTCTGAGGCTAGTCAAAGGGTGGTGAATCTGCAGAATGCTGTAACAGGCGACTCTGGATGCCGTAATTGGGGAATTAACAGGTTTTTAAAATTGAGGATTGACAGGTCCGTGATTAGTAAGAGTGTCAAAGTTGGGGTTGGGTTTGAGTGGGAAAGATAGGGCAGCCATGATCGAATGGCGGATCAGACTCGGTGAGCCTAGTGACTTACTCAAATGGCGTATGAACTTATGAACTCATTACTGACTCCGGAATTCGACGGAGTCTATAGACATAGAAAACAGAAAATGGGTGCAGGAGGATGCCCTTTGGCCCTTCGAGCCAGCACCGCCATACACTGTGATCATGGCTGATCGTGCACAATCAGTAACCTTTGGCTGTATTCTCCACAAATCCCTTGATTCCGCTCGCCCCTAGAGCTCTAACACTGGTCGCTATTCAAGGATTCGACAATTGACACGAACGACGACGTCAAAACTTTTACAAATGCCATGAGAAAATGTGTGCAGAAATGCGATTCCCGACGCAGTCTAGCTATCTCTTTATCCAGCTAATTGCTATGAGCCACGCTATATCTCTAGCTATCTAGCTGTCTAGCTATCTAACTATGTGGCTATCTAGCCATCTCGATCTGTAGCTATCAATATAGTTGTATATATCTACCCAACTAGCTATCTAGCTAAGGTAGACAAAATGCTGGAGTAACTCAGCGGGTCAGGAAGCATCTCAGGAGGGAAGGAATGGGTGACGTTTCGGGGGTCGAGACACTTCTTCAGACTGATGTCTGCGGACGGGACTGGACAAAGATAAGATATAGACGGAGACAGGAAGACTGGTGGGAGAACTGGGAAGGGGGAGGGGATTGAGAGGGAAAGCAGGGACTATCTGAAGTTAGAGAAGTCAATGTTGATACCGCTGGGGTATAAACTGCCAAAGCGAAATATGAGGTGCTGTTCCTCCAATTTACGCTGGGCCTTATTCTGACTGACAATGGAGGAAGCCCAGGACAGAAAGGGCAGATTGGGAAGGGGAGGAGTAGTTGAAGAGCTGAGCCACCGGGAAATCAATTTGGGTGAGATGGATTGAGCGGAGGTGTTCAGCGAAACCATGGCCGAGCCTGCGCTTGGTCTCGCCGATGTAGAGAAGTTGACACCTGGAACAGCGAATACAGTTGATGAGTTTGGAGGAGGTGCAGGTGAACCTCTGCCTCACGTGGAAAGACTGATTTGGTCCTTGCATGGAGTCGCGGGGGGGAGGTAAAGGGACTCCCCCCTCGAACTACACCTGTCCCTTTAACTCCCCCCTCGACCTACACCTGTTCCTTTACCCCCCCCCCGACCAACACCTGTCCCTTTACCTCCCCCTCGACCACCACCTGTCCTTTTACCTCTCCCCAGCTAGCTTTCTAACCGGCTCGCCAAATAGCCATCTAACTTTCTAGCGATCTCGCCACCAGCCATCTTCCCATCTTAGCTAATTATCTAAACATATAGCCATTTAGTTAGCGATCTAACTGTCTCGCTGTCTCACTTGCTAGGCAGCTATCTATCCAGCTAGTTCAGACGAGATCTCCCTCTCTCACGAGGCCCACTGAGGATGAGCGAGAGAGTGCCCTCAAAGTGCAGCCTATCTGGCGAGATAGCTATCTTACTATCTATATATCCAGCTACCCATTCTTTCTAGCTGTCTAGCAATGCATGTCGATAGCTATCTAGGTACCTCGCTATCTTGCTATCGAGACAGCTCATACGCTATCTGGCAATCTATACTGCTGGCTAGCAATCCAGTTATCGAGATAGTTGGATTGATAGGTAAAGAGCTAACTCTTTTGGTAGCAACATAACTAGGTCACTAACTTGCATGATGGCTAGAGAGATAGATAACTAGATAACTAGATTGTGAGCCAACAGCTTTGGCGGCCAGATAGCGGTTTAGCTTGATGGAGCTTTGCAAGATGGCTAGTGAGCTAGGCATCTAGCCAGCTATACCAGTAGATAGCTCACGAGCCACATCGCAAGAGAGTTTTATAGCGATTTATGAGCTATCTAGCTAGATCGAAATAGGTCTCTCTCGTTTTCCCTTTCACCCCCCCCCCCCCGAGAGCGAGCGAGCGAGAGACCGCACTCCACAAAAAGCTGCCTACGCAACTAGCTAACTATTTTTGCAATGCAGAGATCCAGCTATCACACCATCCATCTGTCTAGTGTTCAAGCTATCTAGCAATGCAGGTATTTGGCTACCTAGAAAGCTAACACGCTATCCGGCTCTCTTTCCCGCTGGTAATCAATCTATATAACTTGATATCCAGCTTCCTAGCTGTCATGCTAACTAGCTAAACAGCTATCCACCTATGTAGGGAGCCTGCTACCTATCAATTTGACAATTCGTCCAGCTGTCTAGCTCTATAGCTAACAGACTAAATAGGTATCTATCTATCTGTCTATCTATCTATCTCCCTATCTAGCTATCCACCTAGCTATATAGCTATTTAGTCTTCTCGGAATTTGCCAAGCGAACTAACTTATTATCTAGTTAGCTATATATTTAGCTAACTACCTAGTTATCTATCCTGCTGGCTAGCAATCCACCTATTAGCTTTCCAGCTATCTAGCTAGCAGTCTAACGCAGTCTAAAGCAGTCTAGCAGTCCAGCTATCTAGCTAGCAGTCTAACATAGTGATTTAATTATAAAGCTATCTATCCAATTATCTCTGTAGCAATGAATCAAGCTATTTATTTCTTCAACTGGATATCTAGCTCTCTACCTACGTCCTATTGCTACCTAGCTATCTAGCCATTTAGCCATGTAGTCGTCTATTTATCTAGCTAGCTGCTAAGCTATGTAGCTATCTAGCCAGCTGGCCATCAAGCCTACTAGCCATCTACTCATCAAGCCATCTCGCCATCTGACCACCCAGCCATCTGGCTTTATTCAGTTCACCATCTACCCAACGAGCCAGCTTCCCATCTGACCAATTTCCCGAGTAGCCAGCTAGCCTTCCAACCGTCTAGCCAGAAAGCAATTTAGCCATCTAGTCATCCAGGCATCTAGATATATAGCCGGCGTGAGCGATCTATCTGTCATTTCAGCTTGCAAGGTAGCTATCTACAAACCTAGATATGACTAGATCTCCCTCTGTGGGCCTCGCGAGAGAGGGAGCGCACCACACAGAGAGCTGCCTATATCTCTAGCTAGCGATCTTGCAATCTAGTTATTCAGCTATCTACACATCCAGCTATCTAGCTTTCGAGTTATGCAATGCGGGTAGCTAGCTACCCAGGTAGCAAACTATGTTGCTATTTGTCCATCCTATTGGCTAGAAATCTAGCTCACTGGTTATCCAGCCATCTAGTTATCAGGCCAGCCAGCTACTACTGAATTCCAGTGAAGACAAGCCCAATCGTTACAAACTCCAGTAGTGGTCTCACCAGGGCCCGATACAACTGCAGAAGGGCCTCTTTACTCCTATACTCAAATCCTCTCGTTATGAAGGCCAACATGCCATTTGCATTAGTGCGTTTTTCTGCTCGCTCTCATATTATAGACAATAGACAATAGGTGCAGGTGTAGGCCATTCGGCCATTCCAGCCAGCACCACCACTCAATGTGATCATGGCTGATCAATCGCAATGAGTACCCCGTTCCTGCCTTCTCCCCATAGCCCCTGACTCCGCTATCCTCCGCTATTGCAGCTTTCCATAATTAACTAGGGCAGACCTCAACATCCAGACATATGGTCACACCCAGTGTCGTCAGTCTGTTCCCCACTCCCTCTGTGTGGAATCTTTCTCCTCACTTCCCATTTGTTCCGTCAGGACCTTCATCCTATTCTCCAGAACAGATAGACGGAACATCTCATTCCGACCCTCAGCCATACGCTATGCTACGCAGCACATCCCATGTTCTTTCCTGACAATCTCAGTGAACCATTTACCTATTTTATAATAATTCAGCTCCTTGTGCTCTACCTCAATGGGAGTAGGGCCGAAACGTCGAATTAGACCTGTTGCTTTCACAGACCTACTTGACCAGATGAGTTCCTCCAAGATTCAAGATTCCAGGTTTAGTATATTTATTCCCTTTTGATACGAAACTTTTTTCTGGGTCGGTGGAAGATATTTGTTTTATCCTCCTCCATCACCTGCTGATCACTGTCCTTTGCCACAGTCTAAATTACAGCGCGGAAACAGGCCCTTCGGCCCATCGAGTCCGCTCTAACCAGCGATCCCCGCATATTAACTCAATCCTACATGCACTTGGCTCATACCAACCCAATTAACCTACAAACCTGTAGGTCTTTGGAGTGTGGAAGGCAACCAACAATCTCGGAGAAATCTCACGGGGAACGTACGAACTGCGAACAGACAGCACCGTAGTCGGAATGGAACCCGGGTCTTCATTTGCAAGCGTTGTAAGGCAGCAACTCTACTTATGAGCCCATAGTTAGTATGTTTGCAACTGACACCAAACCAATATTTACAGATGGCGGCGAATACGTTGAAAGGCGCACGATTTCAAAACCGGGCCAGATGGTTCGTTCGGACCGACCGCTCACCGAGAATTGACTTTCGTGAAAGATGCCATCATGCTTGATTGATGAAATTGTTCCCAGCACACGATGGCCTGGACTTCGTTGGACAGGTTTGGATTTTATGCATAGGAGCACAGGGGCCTGAGAGGTGACCTCTACAGGCGAAAAGGGTATGAGGGGAATAAATCCAGTGAATGCACAGTGTAGGAAAATCAAGCACGATCGGGCATGGGTTTAAGGTGAGAGGTGTTAAATGTTTAATATTAACGTGAGGGACAATTATTTCATTCAGAGGGTTGAGGAAATGTGAAACAACCTGCCCAGAAACATGCTGAGACACACATAATGTGAAGAACATTTGGACGGACGGGTACACGGTTTGGAAAGGTTTTCGGGGATATGGGCAAACCGAATTAGATCAGATGGTCTATTTTAATCGACACGTGGATGTTGGGCGGCACGGCCTGTTTGCGCGCTATATGTCTCCATGCTTTATGATCTCTGCCATCGGGATATATTAGACAGAACCATCGGGTGGTGGGTGAATACGCATTGATGAAACAGTGTTTCCCTGTTCAAAGCGGGTTATCCAACAGTAGAGATGCATTGTTCGGCTCGTAAACCGTGGTGGTCATCAGAGCCAATGCAGTCGCAAGGCATCCGCTTGCTTGAATTGAGCGCCCAGCCTGATTTGGAATCCTCTTATCCCTGTTTGACTTGCGGAGATCACACTTGTCCTTCGTGTTCCGTTCAGGGTCATCTTGCTTCAAAGCCTCAGATCAGGACATTAACCAAGTGTGAATCTCCCTTTTCATCCAAAGCATTCTGATTAGGACGAGACCTAAATGTCTCTATTGATAAACAGCCGTCACGTGCATTTCTTGATGAAACCGAACACATCCTTCGACAGACCGCGGACCGCTGGTCTCAGGGCGTCCGGACGCGCGATATCATTCCGTGAGAAATCCTCGCATATTTTCCGATTTTATGTTTCCTGAGTTTTTGCACCAGACTGTCATTATTCCGGCTCCCGCTCCGGGGGAAACACTGTGCTGTTTGTGCGTCTCCTTTCATCAATCGGCAACGGTGCCCCGCCAGTTGAATCCCGAGCAGGTGGCCGGGGTTCGATTCCGATCACCGCAATATTCCCAATGCACGGGAAATCTGCCTTCAGAGAGCACAGATACTTAATTCAGATAGCAATTCATGCATAGACTCATAGAGTCATAGAATGATACAGAGTGGAAACAGGCCATTCGGCCCAACTTGCCCACACCGGCCAACATGTTCCAGCTACACGACTCCCACCTGGCCGCGTTTGGCCCATATGCCTCCAAATCTGTCCGATCCATGTACTTGTCTAACTGCTTCTTACATGTTTGGACAGTTCCTGCCTCAACGACCTCCTCTGGCAGCTTGTTCCATACATCCACCATCCTTTGCGTGAAAAAGTTACCCATCAGTTTCATACTAATCTTTTCCACATTCACCTTGAACCTATAAATGATGCAGGAAGGGGTTCTGGAGTAAAATGGATCCCATAAGCAATTATTATTCACTGTGAGGTCGTCTGTGCATCGGGATGGAATTTCCATTCCTGATCCGTTGCCTTGTAAACGGAAGTGCATCTTCCTGATGCCTTTATTGCAGATTCCTACCCCAGACGAGGACAGATCCCAACATGCCCAGATAACATTTAACACCAAGTGACGCCACTCTGTTCACCACCTGCTCTCTGTCTATTCCATTCAGTGGAACCTCTCTTCTCACTCCCCATCTGTTCCATCATGAGCTTTATCCAGTCCTCCCGTACAGGCAGACGGAACATCTTCACTCTGATCCCCAGCCATGCACTACGCTACACAGGAACATTCACATGTTGTTACTGATCGGCCCAATCATTTACTTTCCAACTTTCTAATCATTGATGCCTTGTGCTCCGTCTCATGGCCTCGAATCTTCAACTTACGTCAGCTGCTTCTACGGATGCTGCATGACCCGCTGAGTTATGTCTCTTTATTCAAGATTACTGCATTTGTATTCTCCTTTGACATGAAAGATTTGTATTGTTTGATGATGGAGATTTGTTTCGTCGTCCATTAACTGCTCATTATTGAGGTTTGCCGCAGTCTTTGTATGCAGCCCGGACTTCGATTGAGTTGATTTCCTGATAATTCGCTTTCATATTAACTCAATGTTCCGCAACGATTACGCAATCGGACCGATTACTGTGCATTCGCTCTGTAAAACTGCAAATAGCTTAATAAGAGTTCCACTTCATCGACTGAGGGCAGACCTAATGGAGACCCCTGGTCTCCTTAGACCACTGCTGTGTTGCTCTTTTCGTTGGTGCTTCGTTCTTAAATCTTTCTGAAAGCCAGCAGGAGCACCACCAATAAATGATCGGATGACAAATAGAGCGACAAATGGAACGGCAGGCATACTTACTGGTCGTGTAGGCCAGAGTGCTTAAGCCCTGCCGAGGGGGGTGGGCTGGGGGAGAGAGAGAGATGTTGATTTTAGTTACCTGTGCATTCCTGAGGTGAGATTGGTTGAGTTCATCGCAAATGATGAACAGTACCATAGGGTTTGGTTCTTTTTTTAAAAAAAATTTAAAATATTTTTTATTTTTGAAAAGCATATGTACAAATAGAAATTAAAAAACACATTTGTTACAAAGTTCTTACATAGCTTCAATTTTTAAATTTTTGAAGAGAGAAAGTAAAAATGAAAAAAAAACTATAAACTTGGGGAGAGAGAATAAGAGGGTTAAAAAAAGGATCTAACAATAAAAATTAAAGGGAGTAGATCCGGGAGACAATAACCACAGTTGTACATCCAACCCCTAACTCAAGTTTCAACTTTTAATTTAAATTTTTTATTTTAGTCCTGTGCCAAACCCATTTACTTTTCTAAAAATTCAATAAATGGAGACCATATTTTTAAAAACAACTCAGGTTTGTCGATTAAGGCAAACCTTATTTTTTCCAAATGCAGGGTCTCTGTCATTTCCGTAGTCCACATTTTAATTGTGGGGGTTATTGGTTTTTTCCAAGATTTAAGTATTAATTTTTTCGCAGTTATTAGACTGTAATCAAGAAAATGTGCCTGACTTGCTGTAAAATTTGTAGTATGTTCTGATAATCCTAATATAATTAATTTTGGATCCATATCTAATTTTTTATTAATAACTTTAGAAACTATTTTAAAAATCTCCAACCAGAAGTTTTGCATTTTTATACAAGTTACGAAAATATGAGTTAAATTAGCTTCTTGAAATTGACATTTATCACAAATAGGAGAGATACTAGGAAAAATCCTATTTAATTTCGTCTTCGAATAATGTAATCTATGTATTATTTTAAATTGTATTAAGGAATGTCTAGTATTCAATGAACATTGATGTATATGTTGTAAACTTTCATCCCATATATCTTGCATTATAAATTGATTCAATTCGTCCTCCCATGCTCGTCTATAAGATTCTGATGACGGAATGTCAGTGTCAAGGAGAGTATTGTAAATAAAGGATATTAATTTATTTGAATTATAATGTCGATTCAGGCATACATCAAGTGTTTCTGGACCTCTAAACTTATATTCTTGCATGTGTGATTTTACATAATCTCTAAGTTGTAAATATCTAAAATAATTATTAACATGTAATCCGTACTTCTGCTGTAAATCCTGAAAAGAAAGAAAAGTTCCCTTATGATAAAGATCTCCCACCCTTTTAATTCCATGACTTTTCCATTGAGCAAATCCTCTATCTAAGACAGACGGTTTAAAAGAAGGATTATTCGCAATAGGAAGGAAAACAGATAATTTACTCAATTTTAACGTAAGCTTTAATTGTTTCCAGGTACGGATAACACTGTGTATAATGGGATTACCTCCATATGTTTTTTTATTTAAATTTATTGGAGCTAAGAGGATCGCACCAATATCGAATGGTAAACAATCCTCTTTCTCCATCTTTAACCAATCCGGTTGTTGATCAGAATTATCCAACCAGCAGGTTATATTTTTAATATTAACCGCCCAATAATAAAATAAAAAGTTAGGTAAAGCAATTCCTCCATTAATTTTAGACTTACATAGATGTCTTTTATTTATTCTATGAGTCTTGTAGTCCCAAATAAAATTAGTAACAATTGAATCAATTTTTAAAAAAAACTTTTTTGGAAGATAGATCGGAATTGCTTGAAATAAGTATAGTAGCTGTGGAAGAAAGATCATCTTTATAGCATTACTACGACCAACTAATGATATAGGGAGTGTTTTCCAAAATTGGATATTTCTGTGTAATTTAGTGAGTAAAGGAGGAAAATTTAATTTAAATAAAGAAGTATATTTCCTAGTCACGTAAATTCCAAGATATTTAAACTTTTCATAGGCAATTTTAAAAGGAAATTGTTGAAGTATGGCCGGATTATGCTCCATTATTGGCATAATTTCACTTTTGTACCAGTTAATTCTATACCCTGAAAATGAACCAAATTGAGTTATGAGATTTAATAAATTCGGAATGCTAATTTCTGGCTTTGTAATATATATTAATACATCATCCGCATATAAAGAAATTTTATTGGTTGTATGTTTAGTGTTATAGCCATGAATATCTGAATTTGATCTAATACTCTCAGCAAGTGGTTCTATAATAAGGGCAAATAGAAGCGGTGATAGTGGACATCCTTGTCTACAACCCCTAAATAAATGAAATTTAGATGACAGCATTTGATTAGTTAATATTCTAGCTGTTGGGGATGTATATAAAAGTTTCACCCATGAACAAAAATTTTCACCTAGTTGAAATTTTTCCATCACTGAGAAAAGATAGGGCCATTCTACTTGATCAAATGCTTTTTCAGCATCTAGCGAGATGATTGCTAAATCTTCATTTAATAGTCTATTTGAATAAATTATATTGAACAAGCGTCTCAGTTGAAAAATGAATATGGTTTGGCTATAAAGCCTGATTGATCGGGGTGTATCAATTTATCTATAACTAGACTTAATCTCTGAGCTAAGATTTTCGCTAATATCTTCTGATCAGTATTTAAAAGAGCTATCGCCCTATACGAACCAGGGTCTTCAGAATCCTTATCTTTTTTAGGAATGAGGATTATTGTTGATTCAGTCAGAGTTTGTGGTAATCTCTGTTGTCTAAAGGCGTGACTATATACAGTTTGCAAACGTGGAGAGATCAAATCACTAAATTTTTTATAAAATTCATTATTTAAGCCATCAGGGCCAGGAGTCTTCCCATTTTTCATGGATTTAATGGTCTCTTCAACGTCTTTCATAGATATTTCTGCGCCCAGTAAATTTCTATCACTCACATTCAAACCAGGAAGGTTACATTCCTGGAAAAAGTTTTGCATCTGCGCAGAACTATCTGTTATTTTTGATGAATATAATGACTGATAAAATTGCAAAAATCTCTGATTAATATCCTTAGGTAATTTAAGCAAATCTCCATTTTCTGATCTAATTTTATGAATTGTAGAATCATCTTCTAATTTACGGAGTTGACGTGCAAGCAATTTCTGTGGTTTATCTCCAAATTCAAAATGTTTTTGTTTAGTATATTGAAAAAGCCTTAAAATATGAGCTGAGAGAATATAATTTAACTTATATTTGAGAGCTGCAATTTTATTATGTATTTCAATAGAGGGAGCGATGGCATTTGTTATGTCTAACTGTTTTATCTGACTTTCTAGGTCATGTTGTTCAGCTCGCTTCTTCTTATTTTGAGACGTTTGAAAAGCAATAATACATCCTCTCACAAACGCTTTAAATGTTTCCCAAAACAGGGACGCAGGTGTTTCAGGAAGGTCATTTGCGTAAAAAAAAGCCTGAAATTGCGATTTAAGATAGTCATAACATGCTTTTTCATTTAAGATTTGCGGATTAAATCTCCAATTAGTCTGTTTCCCCGTTACTCCTTGGAGTTTTACCCTAAATGTTAAAGGGGCATGATCGGATATAATAATATTATGATATTTTGAATTATACGTATATGGAATAAGTTTGGAGTCCACCAAGAAATAGTCAATTCTTGAATAAGTTTTATGCACTGGTGAATAAAATGAATACTCTCGGCCTGAAGGATTATCAATCCTCCAAACATCTTTTATATTTGCACTATTTATATAAGAGTTTAATAATTCACACGACTTGGATTTTGTTTTCCTTTGAGTTGAAGATCTATCCAAATAAGGATCTAATGTACAATTTAAATCTCCTCCAATTATCAAGTTATATTGTCCAAATTCTGGAATGGTATTAAATATATTTTTTAAAAATAACGGATTATCAAAATTTGGTGCATAGACATTCACCAATATCAATTTTGTAGAATATAGTTCTCCCACTAATATAACATATCTACCTTCAGTGTCGACTATAGAGGAAGTATGTATAAATGGTATACCCTTACGAATTAAAATAGCAACACATCTTGATTTAAAGGGGAACGATGAATGAAATACTTTATCAATCCATTTGCCTTTCAGTCTATTATGTGCTACATTTTTTAGATGAGTTTCCTGAAGGAACATTATGTCTGCATCAATAGATTTTAAATGTGAAAGTACTTTACCTCTTTTAATTGGTTCATTAACACCCTTGACATTCCAACTACAAAATGTAATACCTTAACCCCCTGTTTTCCTAATAGAATCTTGCATCTTAACCGATAAATAGTCTATAATAAAGCAAATGGTCTGGCACCCGGACTACAACATTTTTCTTGAATGAAGGGTGGATGATCTTTTGTACTACGTAGAGTGTTTCCCGGAAATATCTCCCAAAAGTATATAAATTCTGAAAAATGACATAATAATAAAAGTTAAATCTAAAAAAAAAATCAATATATAAAAGGTTAAAAGAGTGCAGGAAAGAAGAAGAGACAACTAAAACTACAACTACAATTAGTGCAGTTAGTGTTAGCCACCCTAAGGTGGCAAAAAATCTAAGGACTTCCGTGAGATGTAAAAAAAAAATTAATACTAGCTCCGTTTTTTAACAAAGTTATTGTTTTTTGTTTTTTTTGGGGTTTGTGTTTGGGTCTATGTTTGGGTTTGTGTTTGGGTCTGTGTTTGAGTCTGTGTTTGGGTCTGTGTTTGTGTTTGTGTTTGGGTTTGTGTTTGGGTTTGTGTTTGGGTCTGTGTTTGGGTTTGTGTTTGAGTCTGTGTTTGTGTTTGTGTTTGGGTCTGTGTTTGGGTTTGTGTTTGTGTTTGGGTTTGTGTTTGTGTTTGGGTCTGTGTTTGGGTCTGTGTTTGTGTTTGGGTTTGTGTTTGGGTCTGTGTTTGGGTTTGTGTTTGGGTTTGTGTTTGTGTTTGTGTTTGTGTTTGTGTTTGTGTTTGTGTTTGTGTTTGTGTTTGTGTTTGTGTTTGGGTTTGTGTTTGGGTTTGTGTTTGGGTTTGTGTTTGGGTCTGTGTTTGGGTTTGTGTTTGGGTCTGTGTTTGTGTTTGGGTCTCCCCCCCTCTCCCCCCCTCTCTCTCTCCCCCAGCTCTCTCCCCCCCCTCTCTCTCTCCCCCAGCTCTATCTCTCCCCCCCCTCTCTCTCCCCCCCAGCAATAAAAAACAGACGTCACCCTAATTGTGTGCGTGTGTGTGTGTGTGTGTGTGTGTGTGTGTGTGTGTGTGTGTGTGTGTGTGTGTGTGTGTGTGTGTGTGTGTGAGCTGACTGACTTACCCCAGTCTAGTAGACACTCCGACACTCCAGCAGTTGTGACCAAGCTTGCGATGGCCGTCTTTTATCTGCCTGCCTGCCTGCCTGCCACCCGCGCCAACCTGAAGGGCCCAAACACTTGTCTTACACTCAGCCCATAACAGATATTGATTAACCCCGTACATACATACTTATACGGAACAGGGATAAAGAATAAACAGGTGTCGTGCGTGTGTGTGCGCGCGCGTTATAAACAAGTGCTGTCTGTGAAAAAATCTTTATTGGTGTACGGTTCCTCCTGACATCCACCCACCCACCCACCGATCGATCAATCAATCAATCTTTGATTTATTCTTATTATTAATAATATAAATTATTATTACTATAGTATTATTATTGTATTTACTACCCCCGGCATCGCATTAGGATGACTTTTCAGGCTGCTGCAATGTTAAATGCAGTGATCGCCTTGCATTAAAGAAATATTGCAACACCCTGCGATGTGAAATGCAATAATAATCCTGCAAAACCTCTCAAATGTTAAACGGGACTAATGCATCGTATTAGGATAACTTTGCAGGCTGCTGCAATGTTAAATGCAGTGATGGCCTTGCATTAAAGTCATCTAGCGACCCACAGTGGGTGTTAAATGCATTAAATTAATTGCAATAATTTTGCAAAACCTCTCAAATGTTAAATGCAACAAATGCATCGCATTAGGATGACTTTTCAGGCTGCTGCAATGTTAAATGCAGTGATCGCCTTGCACTAAAGAAATATTGCAACACCCTGCGATGTGAAATGCAATAATAATCCTGCAAAATCTCTCAAATGTTAAATGCGACTAATGCATCGTATTAGGATAACTTTGCAGGCTGCTGCATTGTTAAATGCAGCGCTGGCGTTGCATTAAAGCAATATTGCAACCCCTGGGATGTTAAATGCAATAAAATTAATTGCAATAATTTTGCAAATCCTCTCAAATGTTAAATGCAATTAGGCTCCTGCAATGTTAAATGCAGCGCAGGCCTTGCATTAAAGCAAAATTGCAGCTGTTCTGGGGTATTAAACGCATTAAAATCATTGTAATAATCATGCAAAATCTCTCAAATTCCTGACATCCACCCACCCACCCACCGATCGATCAATCAATCAATCTTTGATTTATTCTTATTATTAATAATATAAATTATTATTACTATAGTATTATTATTGTATTTACTACCCCCGGCATCGCATTAGGATGACTTTTCAGGCTGCTGCAATGTTAAATGCAGTGATCGCCTTGCATTAAAGAAATATTGCAACACCCTGCGATGTGAAATGCAATAATAATCCTGCAAAACCTCTCAAACGTTAAACGTGACTAATGCATCTTATTAGGATAACTTTGCAGGCTACTGCAATGTTAAATGCAGTGATGGCCTTGCATTAAAGTCATCTAGCGACCCCCAATGGATGTTATATGCATTAAATTAATTGCAATAATTTTGCAAAACCTCTCAAATGTTAAATGCAACAAATGCATCGCATTAGGATGACTTTTCAGGCTGCTGCAATGTTAAATGCAGTGATCGCCTTGCATTAAAGAAATATTGCAACACCCTGCGATGTGAAATGCAATAATAATCCTGCAAAACCTCTCAAATGTTAAACGGGACTAATGCATCGTATTAGGATAACTTTGCAGGCTGCTGCAATGTTAAATGCAGTGATGGCCTTGCATTAAAGTCATCTAGCGACCCACAGTGGGTTAAATGCATTAAATTAATTGCAATAATTTTGCAAAACCTCTCAAATGTTAAATGCAACAAATGCATCGCATTAGGATGACTTTTCAGGCTGCTGCAATGTTAAATGCAGTGATCGCCTTGCATTAAAGAAATATTGCAACACCCTGCGATGTGAAATGCAATAATAATCCTGCAAAACCTCTCAAATGTTAAATGCGACTAATGCATCGTATTAGGATAACTTTGCAGGCTGCTGGCGTTGCATTAAAGCAATATTGCAACCCCCTGGGATGTTAAATGCAATAAAATTAATTGCAATAATTTTGCAAATCCTCTCAAATGTTAAATGCAATTAGGCTCCTGCAATGTTAAATGCAGCGCAGGCCTTGCATTAAAGCAAAATTGCAGCTGTTCTGGGGTATTAAACGCATTAAAATCATTGTAATAATCATGCAAAATCTCTCAAATTCCTGACATCCACCCACCCACCCACTGATCGATCAATCGATCAATCTTTGATTTATTCTTATTATTAATAATTTAAATTATTATTACTATAGTATTATTATTGTATTTACTACCCCCGGCATCGCATTAGGATGACTTTTCAGGCTGCTGCAATGTTAAATGCATTGATCGCCTTGCATTAAAGAAATATTGCAACACCCTGCGATGTGAAATGCAATAATAATCCTGCAAAACCTCTCAAATGTTAAACGTGACTAATGCATCGTAATAGGATAACTTTGCAGGCTACTGCAATGTTAAATGCAGTGATGGCCTTGCATTAAAGTCATCTAGCTACCCCCAATGGATGTTATATGCATTAAATTAATTGCAATAATTTTGCAAAACCTCTCAAATGTTAAATGCAACAAATGCATCGCATTAGGATGACTTTTCAGGCTGCTGCAATGTTAAATGCAGTGATCGCGTTGCATTAAAGAAATATTGCAACACCCTGCGATGCGAAATGCAATAATAATCCTGCAAAACCTCTCAAATGTTAAACGGGACTAATGCATCGTATTAGGATAACTTTGCAGGCTGCTGCAATGTTAAATGCAGTGATGGCCTTGCATTAAAGTCATCTAGCGACCCACAGTGGGTGTTAAATGCATTAAATTAATTGCAATAATTTTGCAAAACCTCTCAAATGTTAAATGCGACTAATGCATCGTATTAGGATAACTTTGCAGGCTGCTGCATTGTTAAATGCAGCGCTGGCGTTGCATTAAAGCAATATTGCAACCCCCTGGGATGTTAAATGCAATAAAATTAATTGCAATAATTTTGCAAATCCTCTCAAATGTTAAATGCAATTAGGCTCCTGCAATGTTAAATGCAGCGCAGGCCTTGCATTAAAGCAAAATTGCAGCTGTTCTGGGGTATTAAACGCATTAAAATCATTGTAATAATCATGCAAAATCTCTCAAATTCCTGACATCCACCCACCCACCCACCGATCGATCAATCAATCAATCTTTGATTTATTCTTATTATTAATAATATAAATTATTATTACTAAAGTATTATTATTGTATTTACTACCCCCGGCATCGCATTAGGATGACTTTTCAGGCTGCTGCAATGTTAAATGCAGTGATCGCCTTGCATTAAAGAAATATTGCAACACCCTGCGATGTGAAATGCAATAATAATCCTGCAAAACCTCTCAAATGTTAAACGTGACTAATGCATCGTATTAGGATAACTTTGCAGGCTACTGCAATGTTAAATGCAGTGATGGCCTTGCATTAAAGTCATCTAGCGACCCCCAATGGATGTTATATGCATTAAATTAATTGCAATAATTTTGCAAAACCTCTCAAATGTTAAATGCAACAAATGCATCGCATTAGGATGACTTTTCAGGCTGCTGCAATGTTAAATGCAGTGATCGCCTTGCATTAAAGAAATATTGCAACACCCTGCGATGTGAAATGCAATAATAATCCTGCAAAACCTCTCAAATGTTAAACGGGACTAATGCATCGTATTAGGATAACTTTGCAGGCTGCTGCAATGTTAAATGCAGTGATGGCCTTGCATTAAAGTCATCTAGCGACCCACAGTGGGTGTTAAATGCATTAAATTAATTGCAATAAATTTGCAAAACCTCTTAAATGTTAAATGCAACAAATGCATCGCATTAGGATGACTTTTCAGGCTGCTGCAATGTTAAATGCAGTGATCGCCTTGCATTAAAGAAATATTGCAACACCCTGCGATGTGAAATGCAATAATAATCCTGCAAAACCTCTCAAATGTTAAATGCGACTAATGCATCGTATTAGGATAACTTTGCAGGCTGCTGCATTGTTAAATGCAGCACTGGCGTTGCATTAAAGCAATATTGCAACCCCCTGGGATGTTAAATGCAATAAAATTAATTGCAATAATTTTGCAAATCCTCTCAAATGTTAAATGCAATTAGGCTCCTGCAATGTTAAATGCAGCGCAGGCCTTGCATTAAAGCAAAATTGCCGCTGTTCTGGGGTATTAAACGCATTAAAATCATTGTAATAATCATGCAAAATCTCTCAAATTCCTGACATCCACCCACCCACCCACCGATCGATCAATCAATCAATCTTTGATTTATTCTTAACATAAATTATTATTACTATAGTATTATTATTGTATTTACTACCCCCGGCATCGCATTAGGATGACTTTTCAGGCTGCTGCAATCTTAAATGCAGTGATCGCCTTGCATTAAAGAAATATTGCAACACCCTGCGATGTGAAATGCAATAATAATCCTGCAAAACCTCTCAAATGTTAAACGTGACTAATGCATCGTATTAGGATAACTTTGCAGGCTACTGCAATGTTAAATGCAGTGATGGCCTTGCATTAAAGTCATCTAGCGACCCCCAATGGATGTTATATGCATTAAATTAATTGCAATAATTTTGCAAAACCTCTCAAATGTTATTTGCAACAAATGCATTGCATTAGGATGACTTTTCAGGCTGCTGCAATGTTAAATGCAGTGATCGCCTTGCATTAAAGAAATATTGCAACACCCTGCGATGTGAAATGCAATAATAATCCTGCAAAACCTCTCAAATGTTAAACGTGACTAATGCATCGTATTAGGATAACTTTGCAGGCTACTGCAATGTTAAATGCAGTGATGGCCTTGCATTAAAGTCATCTAGCGACCCCCAATGGATGTTATATGCATTAAATTAATTGCAATAATTTTGTAAAACCTCTCAAATGTTAAATGCAACAAATGCATCGCATTAGGATGACTTTTCAGGCTGCTGCAATGTTAAATGCAGTGATCGCCTTGCATTGAAGAAATATTGCAACACCCTGCGATGTGAAATGCAATAATAATCCTGCAAAACCTCTCAAATGTTAAACGGGACTAATGCATCGTATTAGGATAACTTTGCAGGCTGCTGCAATGTAAAATGCAGTAATGGCCTTGCATTAAAGTCATCTAGCGACCCACAGTGGGTGTTAAATGCATTAAATTAATTGCAATAATTTTGGAAAACCTCTCAAATGTTAAATGCAACAAATGCATCGCATTATGATGACTTTTCAGGCTGCTGCAATGTTAAATGCAGTGATCGCCTTGCATTAAAAAAATATTGCAACACCCTGCGATGTGAAATGCAATAATAATCCTGCAAAACCTCTCAAATGTTAAATGCGACTAATGCATCGTATTAGGATAACTTTGCAGGCTGCTGCATTGTTAAATGCTGCGCTGGCGTTGCATTAAAGCAATATTGCAACCCCCTGGGATGTTAAATGCAATAAAATTAATTGCAATAATTTTGCAAATCCTCTCAAATGTTAAATGCAATTAGGCTCCTGCAATGTTAAATGCAGCGCAGGCCTTGCATTAAAGCAAAATTGCAGCTGTTCTGGGTTATTAAACGCATTAAAATCATTGTAATAATCATGCAAAATCTCTCAAATTCCTGACATCCACCCACCCACCCACCGATCGATCAATCAATCAATCTTTGATTTATTCTTATTATTAATAATATAAATTATTATTACTATAGTATTATTATTGTATTTACTACCCCCGGCATCGCATTAGGATGACTTTTCAGGCTGCTGCAATGTTAAATGCAGTGATCGCCTTGCATTAAAGAAATATTGCAACACCCTGCGATGTGAAATGCATTAATAATCCTGCAAAACCTCTCAAATGTTAAATGCGACTAATGCATCGTATTAGGATAACTTTGCAGGCTGCTGGCGTTGCATTAAAGCAATATTGCAACCCCCTGGGATGTTAAATGCAATAAAATTAATTGCAATAATTTTGCAAATCCTCTCAAAAATGTTAAATGCAATTAGGCTCCTGCAATGTTAAATGCAGCGCAGGCCTTGCATTAAAGCAAAATTGCAGCTGTTCTGGGGTATTAAACGCATTAAAATCATTGTAATAATCATGCAAAATCTCTCAAATTCCTGACATCCACCCACCCACCCACTGATCGATCAATCAATCAATCTTTGATTTATTCTTATTATTAATAATTTAAATTATTATTACTATAGTATTATTATTGTATTTACTACCCCCGGCATCGCATTAGGATGACTTTTCAGGCTGCTGCAATGTTAAATGCATTGATCGCCTTGCATTAAAGAAATATTGCAACACCCTGCGATGTGAAATGCAATAATAATCCTGCAAAACCTCTCAAATGTTAAACGTGACTAATGCATCGTAATAGGATAACTTTGCAGGCTACTGCAATGTTAAATGCAGTGATGGCCTTGCATTAAAGTCATCTAGCTACCCCCAATGGATGTTATATGCATTAAATTAATTGCAATAATTTTGCAAAACCTCTCAAATGTTAAATGCAACAAATGCATCGCATTAGGATGACTTTTCAGGCTGCTGCAATGTTAAATGCAGTGATCGCGTTGCATTAAAGAAATATTGCAACACCCTGCGATGTGAAATGCAATAATAATCCTGCAAAACCTCTCAAATGTTAAACGGGACTAATGCATCGTATTAGGATAACTTTGCAGGCTGCTGCAATGTTAAATGCAGTGATGGCCTTGCATTAAAGTCATCTAGCGACCCACAGTGGGTGTTAAATGCATTAAATTAATTGCAATAATTTTGCAAAACCTCTCAAATGTTAAATGCGACTAATGCATCGTATTAGGATAACTTTGCAGGCTGCTGCATTGTTAAATGCAGCGCTGGCGTTGCATTAAAGCAATATTGCAACCCCCTGGGATGTTAAATGCAATAAAATTAATTGCAATAATTTTGCAAATCCTCTCAAATGTTAAATGCAATTAGGCTCCTGCAATGTTAAATGCAGCGCAGGCCTTGCATTAAAGCAAAATTGCAGCTGTTCTGGGGTATTAAACGCATTAAAATCATTGTAATAATCATGCAAAATCTCTCAAATTCCTGACATCCACCCACCCACCCACCGATCGATCAATCAATCAATCTTTGATTTATTCTTATTATTAATAATATAAATTATTATTACTAAAGTATTATTATTGTATTTACTACCCCCGGCATCGCATTAGGATGACTTTTCAGGCTGCTGCAATGTTAAATGCAGTGATCGCCTTGCATTAAAGAAATATTGCAACACCCTGCGATGTGAAATGCAATAATAATCCTGCAAAACCTCTCAAATGTTAAACGTGACTAATGCATCGTATTAGGATAACTTTGCAGGCTACTGCAATGTTAAATGCAGTGATGGCCTTGCATTAAAGACATCTAGCGACCCCGAATGGATGTTATAAGCATTAAATTAATTGCAATAATTTTGAAAAACCTCTCAAATGTTAAATGCAACAAATGCATCGCATTAGGATGACTTTTCAGGCTGCTGCAATGTTAAATGCAGTGATCGCCTTGCATTAAAGAAATATTGCAACACCCTGCGATGTGAAATGCAATAATAATCCTGCAAAACCTCTCAAATGTTAAACGGGACTAATGCATCGTATTAGGATAACTTTGCAGGCTGCTGCAATGTTAAATGCAGTGATGGCCTTGCATTAAAGTCATCTAGCGACCCACAGTGGGTGTTAAATGCATTAAATTAATTGCAATAATTTTGCAAAACCTCTCAAATGTTAAATGCAACAAATGCATCGCATTAGGATGACTTTTCAGGCTGCTGCAATGTTAAATGCAGTGATCGCCTTGCATTAAAAAAATATTGCAACACCCTGCGATGTGAAATGCAATAATAATCTTGCAAAACCTCTCAAATGTTAAATGCGACTAATGCATCGTATTAGCATAACTTTGCAGGCTGCTGCATTGTTAAATGCAGCGCTGGCGTTGCATTAAAGCAATATTGCAACCCCCTGGGATGTTAAATGCAATAAAATTAATTGCAATAATTTTGCAAATCCTCTCAAATGTTAAATGCAATTAGGCTCCTGCAATGTTAAATGCAGCGCAGGCCTTGCATTAAAGCAAAATTGCAGCTGTTCTGGGGTATTAAACGCATTAAAATCATTGTAATAATCATGCAAAATCTCTCAAATTCCTGACATCCACCCACCCACCCACCGATCGATCAATCAATCAATCTTTGATTTATTCTTATTATTAATAATATAAATTATTATTACTATAGTATTATTATTGTATTTACTACCCCCGGCATCGCATTAGGATGACTTTTCAGGCTGCTGCAATGTTAAATGCAGTGATCGCCTTGCATTAAAGAAATATTGCAACACCCTGCGATGTGAAATGCAATAATAATCCTGCAAAACCTCTCAAACGTTAAACGTGACTAATGCATCTTATTAGGATAACTTTGCAGGCTACTGCAATGTTAAATGCAGTGATGGCCTTGCATTAAAGACATCTAGCGACCCCGAATGGATGTTATAAGCATTAAATTAATTGCAATAATTTTGAAAAACCTCTCAAATGTTAAATGCAACAAATGCATCGCATTAGGATGACTTTTCAGGCTGCTGCAATGTTAAATGCAGTGATCGCCTTGCATTAAAGAAATATTGCAACACCCTGCGATGTGAAATGCAATAATAATCCTGCAAAACCTCTCAAATGTTAAACGGGACTAATGCATCGTATTAGGATAACTTTGCAGGCTGCTGCAATGTTAAATGCAGTGATGGCCTTGCATTAAAGTCATCTAGCGACCCACAGTGGGTGTTAAATGCATTAAATTAATTGCAATAATTTTGCAAAACCTCTCAAATGTTAAATGCAACAAATGCATCGCATTAGGATGACTTTTCAGGCTGCTGCAATGTTAAATGCAGTGATCGCCTTGCATTAAAAAAATATTGCAACACCCTGCGATGTGAAATGCAATAATAATCTTGCAAAACCTCTCAAATGTTAAATGCGACTAATGCATCGTATTAGGATAACTTTGCAGGCTGCTGCATTGTTAAATGCAGCGCTGGCGTTGCATTAAAGCAATATTGCAACCCCCTGGGATGTTAAATGCAATAAAATTAATTGCAATAATTTTGCAAATCCTCTCAAATGTTAAATGCAATTAGGCTCCTGCAATGTTAAATGCAGCGCAGGCCTTGCATTAAAGCAAAATTGCAGCTGTTCTGGGGTATTAAACGCATTAAAATCATTGTAATAATCATGCAAAATCTCTCAAATTCCTGACATCCACCCACCCACCCACCGATCGATCAATCAATCAATCTTTGATTTATTCTTAACATAAATTATTATTACTATAGTATTATTATTGTATTTACTACCCCCGGCATCGCATTAGGATGACTTTTCAGGCTGCTGCAATGTTAAATGCAGTGATCGCCTTGCATTAAAGAAATATTGCAACACCCTGCGATGTGAAATGCAATAATAATCCTGCAAAACCTCTCAAATGTTAAACGTGACTAATGCATCGTATTAGGATAACTTTGCAGGCTACTGCAATGTTAAATGCAGTGATGGCCTTGCATTAAAGTCATCTAGCGACCCCCAATGGATGTTATATGCATTAAATTAATTGCAATAATTTTGCAAAACCTCTCAAATGTTAATTGCAACAAATGCATTGCATTAGGATGACTTTTCAGGCTGCTGCAATGTTAAATGCAGTGATCGCCTTGCATTAAAGAAATATTGCAACACCCTGCGATGTGAAATGCAATAATAATCCTGCAAAACCTCTCAAATGTTAAACGTGACTAATGCATCGTATTAGGATAAGTTTGCAGGCTGCTGCAATGTTAAATGCAGTAATGGCCTTGCATTAAAGTCATCTAGCGACCCACAGTGGGTGTTAAATGCATTAAATTAATTGCAATAATTTTAGAAAACCTCTCAAATGTTAAATGCAACAAATGCATCGCATTATGATGACTTTTCAGGCTGCTGCAATGTTAAATGCAGTGATCGCCTTGCATTAAAGAAATATTGCAACACCCTGCGATGTGAAATGCAATAATAATCCTGCAAAACCTCTCAAATGTTAAATGCGACTAATGCATCGTATTAGGATAACTTTGCAGGCTGCTGCATTGTTAAATGCAGCGCTGGCGTTGCATTAAAGCAATATTGCAACCCCCTGGGATGTTAAATGCAATAAAATTAATTGCAATAATTTTGCAAATCCTCTCAAATGTTAAATGCAATTAGGCTCCTGCAATGTTAAATGCAGCGCAGGCCTTGCATTAAAGCAAAATTGCAGCTGTTCTGGGGTATTAAACGCATTAAAATCATTGTAATAATCATGCAAAATCTCTCAAATTCCTGACATCCACCCACCCACCCACCGATCGATCAATCAATCAATCTTTGATTGATTCTTATTATTAATAATATAAATTATTATTACTAAAGTATTATTATTGTATTTACTACCCCCGGCATCGCATTAGGATGACTTTTCAGGCTGCTGCAATGTTAAATGCAGTGATCGCCTTGCATTAAAGAAATATTGCAACACCCTGCGATGTGAAATGCAATAATAATCCTGCAAAACCTCTCAAATGTTAAACGTGACTAATGCATCGTATTAGGATAACTTTGCAGGCTACTGCAATGTTAAATGCAGTGATGGCCTTGCATTAAAGACATCTAGCGACCCCGAATGGATGTTATAAGCATTAAATTAATTGCAATAATTTTGAAAAACCTCTCAAATGTTAAATGCAACAAATGCATCGCATTAGGATGACTTTTCAGGCTGCTGCAATGTTAAATGCAGTGATCGCCTTGCATTAAAGAAATATTGCAACACCCTGCGATGTGAAATGCAATAATAATCCTGCAAAACCTCTCAAATGTTAAACGGGACTAATGCATCGTATTAGGATAACTTTGCAGGCTGCTGCAATGTTAAATGCAGTGATGGCCTTGCATTAAAGTCATCTAGCGACCCACAGTGGGTGTTAAATGCATTAAATTAATTGCAATAATTTTGCAAAACCTCTCAAATGTTAAATGCAACAAATGCATCGCATTAGGATGACTTTTCAGGCTGCTGCAATGTTAAATGCAGTGATCGCCTTGCATTAAAGAAATATTGCAACACCCTGCGATGTGAAATGCAATAATAATCCTGCAAAACCTCTCAAATGTTAAATGCGACTAATGCATTGTATTAGGATAACTTTGCAGGCTGCTGCATTGTTAAATGCAGCGCTGGCATTGCATTAAAGCAATATTGCAACCCCTGGGATGTTAAATGCAATAAAATTAATTGCAATAATTTTGCAAATCCTCTCAAATGTTAAATGCAATTAGGCTCCTGCAATGTTAAATGCAGCGCAGGCCTTGCATTAAAGCAAAATTGCAGCTGTTCTGGGGTATTAAACGCATTAAAATCATTGTAATAATCATGCAAAATCTCTCAAATTCCTGACATCCACCCACCCACCCACCGATCGATCAATCAATCAATCTTTGATTTATTCTTATTATTAATAATATAAATTATTATTACTATAGTATTATTATTGTATTCACTACCCCCGGCATCGCATTAGGATGACTTTTCAGGCTGCTGCAATGTTAAATGCAGTGATCGCCTTGCATTAAAGAAATATTGCAACACCCTGCGATGTGAAATGCAATAATAATCCTGCAAAACCTCTCAAATGTTAAACGTGACTAATGCATCGTATTAGGATAACTTTGCAGGCTACTGCAATGTTAAATGCAGCGATGGCCTTGCATTAAAGTCATCTAGCGACCCCCAATGGATGTTATATGCATTAAATTAATTGCAATAATTTTGCAAAACCTCTCAAATGTTAAATGCAACAAATGCATCGCATTAGGATGACTTTTCAGGCTGCTGCAATCTTAAATGCAGTGATCGCCTTGCATTAAAGAAATATTGCAACACACTGCGATGTGAAATGCAATAATAATCCTGCAAAACCTCTCAAATGTTAAATGCGACTAATGCATCGTATTAGGATAACTTTGCAGGCTGCTGCATTGTTAAATGCAGCGCTGGCGTTGCATTAAAGCAATATTGCAACCCCCTGGGATGTTAAATGCAATAAAATTAATTGCAATAATTTTGCAAATCCTCTCAAATGTTAAATGCAATTAGGCTCCTGCAATGTTAAATGCAGCGCAGGCCTTGCATTAAAGCAAAATTGCAGCTGTTCTGGGGTATTAAACGCATTAAAATCATTGTGATAATCATGCAAAATCTCTCAAATTCCTGACATCCATCCACCCACCCACCGATCGATCAATCAATCAATCTTTGATTCATTCTTATTATTAATAATATAAATTATTATTACTATAGTATTATTATTGTATTTACTACCCCCGGCATCGCATTAGGATGACTTTTCAGGCTGCTGCAATGTTAAATGCAGTGATCGCCTTGCATTAAAGAAATATTGCAACACCCTGCGATGTGAAATGCAATAATAATCCTGCAAAACCTCTCAAATGTTAAACGTGACTAATGCATCGTATTAGGATAACTTTGCAGGCGACTGCAATGTTAAATGCAGTGATGGCCTTGCATTAAAGTCATCTAGCGACCCCCAATGGATGTTATATGCATTAAATTAATTGCAATAATTTTGCAAACCCTCTCAAATGTTAAATGCAACAAATGCATCGCATTAGGATGACTTTTCAGGCTGCTGCAATGTTAAATGCAGTGATCGCCTTGCATTAAAGAAATATTGCAACACCCTGCGATGTGAAATGCAATAATAATCCTGCAAAACCTCTCAAATGTTAAACGGGACTAATGCATCGTATTAGGATAAATTTGCAGGCTGCTGCAATGTTAAATGCAGTGATGGCCTTGCATTAAAGTCATCTAGCGACCCACAGTGGGTGTTAAATGCATTAAATTAATTGCAATAATTTTGCAAAACCTCTCAAATGTTAAATGCAACAAATGCATCGCATTAGGATGACTTTTCAGGCTGCTGCAATGTTAAATGCAGTGATCGCCTTGCATTAAAGAAATATTGCAACACCCTGCGATGTGAAATGCAATAATAATCCTGCAAAACCTCTCAAATGTTAAATGCGACTAATGGATCGTATTAGGATAACTTTGCAGGCTGCTGCATTGTTAAATGCAGCGCTGGCGTTGCATTAAAGCAATATTGCAACCCCCTGGGATGTTAAATGCAATAAAATTAATTGCAATAATTTTGCAAATCCTCTCAAATGTTAAATGCAATTAGGCTCCTGCAATGTTAAATGCAGCGCAGGCCTTGCATTAAAGCAAAATTGCAGCTGTTCTGGGGTATTAAACGCATTATAATCATTGTGATAATCATGCATAATCTCTCAAATTCCTGACATCCATCCACCCACCCACCGATCGATCAATCAATCAATCTTTGATTTATTCTTATTATTAATAATATAAATTATTATTACTATAGTATTATTATTGTATTTACTACCCCCGGCAACGCATTAGGATGACTTTTCAGGCTGCTGCAATGTTAAATGCAGTGATCGCCTTGCATTAAAGAAATATTGCAACACCCTGCGATGTGAAATGCAATAATAATCCTGCAAAACCTCTCAAATGTTAAACGGGACTAATGCATCGTATTAGGATAACTTTGCAGGCTGCTGCAATGTTAAATGCAGTGATGGCCTTGCATTAAAGTCATCTAGCGACCCACAGTGGGTGTTAAATGCATTAAATTAATTGCAATAATTTTGCAAAACCTCTCAAATGTTAAATGCGACTAATGCATCGTATTAGGATAACTTTGCAGGCTGCTGCATTGTTAAATGCAGCGCTGGCGTTGCATTAAAGCAATATTGCAACCCCCTGGGATGTTAAATGCAATAAAATTAATTGCAATAATTTTGCAAATCCTCTCAAATGTTAAATGCAATTAGGCTCCTGCAATGTTAAATGCAGCGCAGGCCTTGCATTAAAGCAAAATTGCAGCTGTTCTGGGGTATTAAACGCATTAAAATCATTGTAATAATCATGCAAAATCTCTCAAATTCCTGACATCCACCCACCCACCCACCGATCGATCAATCAATCAATCTTTGATTTATTCTTATTATTAATAATATAAATTATTATTACTAAAGTATTATTATTGTATTTACTACCCCCGGCATCGCATTAGGATGACTTTTCAGGCTGCTGCAATGTTAAATGCAGTGATCGCCTTGCATTAAAGAAATATTGCAACACCCTGCGATGTGAAATGCAATAATAATCCTGCAAAACCTCTCAAATGTTAAACGTGACTAATGCATCGTATTAGGATAACTTTGCAGGCTACTGCAATGTTAAATGCAGTGATGGCCTTGCATTAAAGTCATCTAGCGACCCCCAATGGATGTTATATGCATTAAATTAATTGCAATAATTTTGCAAAACCTCTCAAATGTTAAATGCAACAAATGCATCGCATTAGGATGACTTTTCAGGCTGCTGCAATGTTAAATGCAGTGATCGCCTTGCATTAAAGAAATATTGCAACACCCTGCGATGTGAAATGCAATAATAATCCTGCAAAACCTCTCAAATGTTAAACGGGACTAATGCATCGTATTAGGATAAATTTGCAGGCTGCTGCAATGTTAAATGCAGTGATGGCCTTGCATTAAAGTCATCTAGCGACCCACAGTGGGTGTTAAATGCATTAAATTAATTGCAATAATTTTGCAAAACCTCTCAAATGTTAAATGCAACAAATGCATCGCATTAGGATGACTTTTCAGGCTGCTGCAATGTTAAATGCAGTGATCGCCTTGCATTAAAGAAATATTGCAACACCCTGCGATGTGAAATGCAATAATAATCCTGCAAAACCTCTCAAATGTTAAATGCGACTAATGGATCGTATTAGGATAACTTTGCAGGCTGCTGCATTGTTAAATGCAGCGCTGGCGTTGCATTAAAGCAATATTGCAACCCCCTGGGATGTTAAATGCAATAAAATTAATTGCAATAATTTTGCAAATCCTCTCAAATATTAAATGCAATTAGGCTCCTGCAATGTTAAATGCAGCGCAGGCCTTGCATTAAAGCAAAATTGCAGCTGTTCTGGGGTATTAAACGCATTAAAATCATTGTGATAATCATGCATAATCTCTCAAATTCCTGACATCCATCCACCCACCCACCGATCGATCAATCAATCAATCTTTGATTTATTCTTATTATTAATAATATAAATTATTATTACTATAGTATTATTATTGTATTTACTACCCCCGGCAACGCATTAGGATGACTTTTCAGGCTGCTGCAATGTTAAATGCAGTGATCGCCTTGCATTAAAGAAATATTGCAACACCCTGCGATGTGAAATGCAATAATAATCCTGCAAAACCTCTCAAATGTTAAACGGGACTAATGCATCGTATTAGGATAACTTTGCAGGCTACTGCAACGTTAAATGCAGTGATGGCCTTGCATTAAAGTCATCTAGCGACCCCCAATGGATGTTATATGCATTAAATTAATTGCAATAATTTTGCAAAACCTCTCAAATGTTAAATGCAACAAATGCATCGCATTAGGATGACTTTTCAGGCTGCTGCAATGTTAAATGCAGTGATCGCCTTGCATTAAAGAAATATTGCAACACCCTGCGATGTGAAATGCAATAATAATCCTGCAAAACCTCTCAAATGTTAAACGGGACTAATGCATCGTATTAGGATAACTTTGCAGGCTGGGCAATGTTAAATGCAGTGATGGCCTTGAATTAAAGTCATCTAGCGACCCACAGTGGGTGTTAAATGCATTAAATTAATTGCAATAATTTTGCAAAACCTCTCAAATGTTAAATGCAACAAATGCCTCGCATTAGGATGACTTTTCAGGCTGCTGCAATGTTAAATGCAGTGATCGCCTTGCATTAAAGAAATATTGCAACACCCTGCGATGTGAAATGCAATAATAATCCTGCAAAACCTCTCAAATGTTAAATGCGACTAATGCATCATATTAGTATAACTTTGCAGGCTGCTGCATTGTTAAATGCAGCGCTGGCGTTGCATTAAAGCAATATTGCAACCCCCTGGGATGTTAAATGCAATAAAATTAATTGCAATAATTTTGCAAATCCTCTCAAATGTTAAATGCAATTAGGCTCCTGCAATGTTAAATGCAGCGCAGGCCTTGCATTAAAGCAAAATTGCAGCTGTTCTGGGGTATTAAACGCATTAAAATCATTGTAATAATCATGCAAAATCTCTCAAATTCCTGACATCCACCCACCCACCCACCGATCGATCAATCAATCAATCTTTGATTTAGTCTTATTATTAATAATTTAAATTATTATTACTATAGTATTATTATTGTATTTACTACCCCGGCAACGCATTAGGATGACTTTTCAGGCTGCTGCAATGTTAAATGCAGTGATCGCCTTGCATTAAAGAAATATTGCAACACCCTGCGATGTGAAATGCAATAATAATCCTGCAAAACCTCTCAAATGTTAAACGGGACTAATGCATCGTATTAGGATAACTTTGCAGGCTACTGCAATGTTAAATGCAGTGATGGCCTTGCATTAAAGTCATCTAGCGACCCCCAATGGATGTTATATGCATTAAATTAATTGCAATAATTTTGCAAAACCTCTCAAATGTTAAATGCAACAAATGCATCGCATTAGGATGACTTTTCAGGCTGCTGCAATGTTAAATGCAGTGATCGCCTTGCATTAAAGAAATATTGCAACACGCTGCGATGTGAAATGCAATAATAATCCTGCAAAACCTCTCAAATGTTAAACGGGACTAATGCATCGTATTGGGATAACTTTGCAGGCTGCTGCAATGTTAAATGCAGTGATGGCCTTGAATTAAAGTCATCTAGCGACCCACAGTGGGTGTTAAATGCATTAAATTAATTGCAATAATTTTGCAAAACCTCTCAAATGTTAAATGCAACAAATGCCTCGCATTAGGATGACTTTTCAGGCTGCTGCAATGTTAAATGCAGTGATCGCCTTGCATTAAAGAAATATTGCAACACCCTGCGATGTGAAATGCAATAATAATCCTGCAAAACCTCTCAAATGTTAAATGCGACTAATGCATCATATTAGTATAACTTTGCAGGCTGCTGCATTGTTAAATGCAGCGCTGGCGTTGCATTAAAGCAATATTGCAACCCCTGGGATGTTAAATGCAATAAAATTAATTGCAATAATTTTGCAAATCCTCTCAAATGTTAAATGCAATTAGGCTCCTGCAATGTTAAATGCAGCGCAGGCCTTGCATTAAAGCAAAATTGCAGCTGTTCTGGGGTATTAAACGCATTAAAATCATTGTAATAATCATGCAAAATCTCTCAAATTCCTGACATCCACCCACCCACCCACCGATCGATCAATCAATCAATCTTTGATTTAGTCTTATTATTAATAATTTAAATTATTATTACTATAGTATTATTATTGTATTTACTACCCCCGGCAACGCATTAGGATGACTTTTCAGGCTGCTGCAATGTTAAATGCAGTGATCGCCTTGCATTAAAGAAATATTGCAACACCCTGCGATGTGAAATGCAATAATAATCCTGCAAAACCTCTCAAATGTTAAACGGGACTAATGCATCGTATTAGGATAACTTTGCAGGCTACTGCAATGTTAAATGCAGTGATGGCCTTGCATTAAAGTCATCTAGCGACCCCCAATGGATGTTATATGCATTAAATTAATTGCAATAATTTTGCAAAACCTCTCAAATGTTAAATGCAACAAATGCATCGCATTAGGATGACTTTTCAGGCTGCTGCAATGTTAAATGCAGTGATCGCCTTGCATTAAAGAAATATTGCAACACCCTGCGATGTGAAATGCAATAATAATCCTGCAAAACCTCTCAAATGTTAAACGGGACTAATGCATCGTATTAGGATAACTTTGCAGGCTGCTGCAATGTTAAATGCAGTGATGGCCTTGAATTAAAGTCATCTAGCGACCCACAGTGGGTGTTAAATGCATTAAATTAATTGCAATAATTTTGCAAAACCTCTCAAATGTTAAATGCAACAAATGCCTCGCATTAGGATGACTTTTCAGGCTGCTGCAATGTTAAATGCAGTGATCGCCTTGCATTAAAGAAATATTGCAACACCCTGCGATGTGAAATGCAATAATAATCCTGCAAAACCTCTCAAATGTTAAATGCGACTAATGCATCATATTAGTATAACTTTGCAGGCTGCTGCATTGTTAAATGCAGCGCTGGCGTTGCATTAAAGCAATATTGCAACCCCCTGGGATGTTAAATGCAATAAAATTAATTGCAATAATTTTGCAAATCCTCTCAAATGTTAAATGCAATTAGGCTCCTGCAATGTTAAATGCAGCGCAGGCCTTGCATTAAAGCAAAATTGCAGCTGTTCTGGGGTATTAAACGCATTAAAACCATTGTAATAATCATGCAAAATCTCTCAAATTCCTGACATCCACCCACCCACCCACCGATCGATCAATCAATCAATCTTTGATTTAGTCTTATTATTAATAATTTAAATTATTATTACTATAGTATTATTATTGTATTTACTACCCCCGGCAACGCATTAGGATGACTTTTCAGGCTGCTGCAATGTTAAATGCAGTGATCGCCTTGCATTAAAGAAATATTGCAACACCCTGCGATGTGAAATGCAATAATAATCCTGCAAAACCTCTCAAATGTTAAACGGGACTAATGCATCGTATTAGGATAACTTTGCAGGCTACTGCAATGTTAAATGCAGTGATGGCCTTGCATTAAAGTCATCTAGCGACCCCCAATGGATGTTATATGCATTAAATTAATTGCAATAATTTTGCAAAACCTCTCAAATGTTAAATGCAACAAATGCATCGCATTAGGATGACTTTTCAGGCTGCTGCAATGTTCAATGCAGTGATCGCGTTGCATTAAAGAAATATTGCAACACCCTGCGATGTGAAATGCAATAATAATCCTGCAAAACCTCTCAAATGTTAAACGGGACTAATGCATCGTATTAGGATAACTTTGCAGGCTGCTGCAATGTTAAATGCAGTGATGGCCTTGCATTAAAGTCATCTAGCGACCCACAGTGGGTGTTAAATGCATTAAATTAATTGCAATAATTTTGCAAAACCTCTCAAATGTTAAATGCGACTAATGCATCGTATTAGGATAACTTTGCAGGCTGCTGCATTGTAAATGCAGCGCTGGCGTTGCATTAAAGCAATATTGCAACCCCCTGGGATGTTAAATGCAATAAAATTAATTGCAATAATTTTGCAAATCCTCTCAAATGTTAAATGCAATTAGGCTCCTGCAATGTTAAATGCAGCGCAGGCCTTGCATTAAAGCAAAATTGCAGCTGTTCTGGGGTATTAAACGCATTAAAATCATTGTAATAATCATGCAAAATCTCTCAAATTCCTGACATCCACCCACCCACCCACCGATCGATCAATCAATCAATCTTTGATTTATTCTTATTATTAATAATATAAATTATTATTACTAAAGTATTATTATTGTATTTACTACCCCCGGCATCGCATTAGGATGACTTTTCAGGCTGCTGCAATGTTAAATGCAGTGATCGCCTTGCATTAAAGAAATATTGCAACACCCTGCGATGTGAAATGCAATAATAATCCTGCAAAACCTCTCACATGTTAAACGTGACTAATGCATCGTATTAGGATAACTTTGCAGGCTACTGCAATGTTAAATGCAGTGATGGCCTTGCATTAAAGTCATCTAGCGACCCCCAATGGATGTTATATGCATTAAATTAATTGCAATAATTTTGAAAAACCTCTCAAATGTTAAATGCAACAAATGCATCGCATTAGGATGACTTTTCAGGCTGCTGCAATGTTAAATGCAGTGATCGCCTTGCATTAAAGAAATATTGCAACACCCTGCGATGTGAAATGCAATAATAATCCTGCAAAACCTCTCAAATGTTAAACGGGACTAATGCATCGTATTAGGATAACTTTGCAGGCTGCTGCAATGTTAAATGCAGTGATGGCCTTGCATTAAAGTCATCTAGCGACCCACAGTGGGTGTTAAATGCATTAAATTAATTGCAATAATTTTGCAAAACCTCTTAAATGTTAAATGCAACAAATGCATCGCATTAGGATGACTTTTCAGGCTGCTGCAATGTTAAATGCAGTGATCGCCTTGCATTAAAGAAATATTGCAACACCCTGCGATGTGAAATGCAATAATAATCCTGCAAAACCTCTCAAATGTTAAATGCGACTAATGCATCGTATTAGGATAAATTTGCAGGCTGCTGCATTGTTAAATGCAGCACTGGCGTTGCATTAAAACAATATTGCAACCCCCTGGGATGTTAAATGCAATAAAATTAATTGCAATAATTTTGCAAATCCTCTCAAATGTTAAATGCAATTAGGCTCCTGCAATGTTAAATGCAGCGCAGGCCTTGCATTAAAGCAAAATTGCAGCTGTTCTGGGGTATTAAACGCATTAAAATCATTGTAATAATCATGCAAAATCTCTCAAATTCCTGACATCCACCCACCCACCCACCGATCGATCAATCAATCAATCTTTGATTTATTCTTATTATTAATAATTTAAATTATTATTACTATAGTATTATTATTGTATTTACTACCCCCGGCATCGCATTAGGATGACTTTTCAGGCTGCTGCAATGTTAAATGCATTGATCGCCTTGCATTAAAGAAATATTGCAACACCCTGCGATGTGAAATGCTTATTATCTAGTTAGCTATATATTTAGCTAACTACCTAGTTATCTATCCTGCTGGCTAGCAATCCACCTATTAGCTTTCCAGCTATCTAGCTAGCAGTCTAACGCAGTCTAAAGCAGTCTAGCAGTCCAGCTATCTAGCTAGCAGTCTAACATAGTGATTTAATTATAAAGCTATCTATCCAATTATCTCTGTAGCAATGAATCAAGCTATTTATTTCTTCAACTGGATATCTAGCTCTCTACCTACGTCCTATTGCTACCTAGCTATCTAGCCATTTAGCCATGTAGTCGTCTATTTATCTAGCTAGCTGCTAAGCTATGTAGCTATCTAGCCAGCTGGCCATCAAGCCTACTAGCCATCTACTCATCAAGCCATCTCGCCATCTGACCACCCAGCCATCTGGCTTTATTCAGTTCACCATCTACCCAACGAGCCAGCTTCCCATCTGACCAATTTCCCGAGTAGCCAGCTAGCCTTCCAACCGTCTAGCCAGAAAGCAATTTAGCCATCTAGTCATCCAGGCATCTAGATATATAGCCGGCGTGAGCGATCTATCTGTCATTTCAGCTTGCAAGGTAGCTATCTACAAACCTAGATATGACTAGATCTCCCTCTGTGGGCCTCGCGAGAGAGGGAGCGCACCACACAGAGAGCTGCCTATATCTCTAGCTAGCGATCTTGCAATCTAGTTATTCAGCTATCTACACATCCAGCTATCTAGCTTTCGAGTTATGCAATGCGGGTAGCTAGCTACCCAGGTAGCAAACTATGTTGCTATTTGTCCATCCTATTGGCTAGAAATCTAGCTCACTGGTTATCCAGCCATCTAGTTATCAGGCCAGCCAGCTACTACTGAATTCCAGTGAAGACAAGCCCAATCGTTACAAACTCCAGTAGTGGTCTCACCAGGGCCCGATACAACTGCAGAAGGGCCTCTTTACTCCTATACTCAAATCCTCTCGTTATGAAGGCCAACATGCCATTTGCATTAGTGCGTTTTTCTGCTCGCTCTCATATTATAGACAATAGACAATAGGTGCAGGTGTAGGCCATTCGGCCATTCCAGCCAGCACCACCACTCAATGTGATCATGGCTGATCAATCGCAATGAGTACCCCGTTCCTGCCTTCTCCCCATAGCCCCTGACTCCGCTATCCTCCGCTATTGCAGCTTTCCATAATTAACTAGGGCAGACCTCAACATCCAGACATATGGTCACACCCAGTGTCGTCAGTCTGTTCCCCACTCCCTCTGTGTGGAATCTTTCTCCTCACTTCCCATTTGTTCCGTCAGGACCTTCATCCTATTCTCCAGAACAGATAGACGGAACATCTCATTCCGACCCTCAGCCATACGCTATGCTACGCAGCACATCCCATGTTCTTTCCTGACAATCTCAGTGAACCATTTACCTATTTTATAATAATTCAGCTCCTTGTGCTCTACCTCAATGGGAGTAGGGCCGAAACGTCGAATTAGACCTGTTGCTTTCACAGACCTACTTGACCAGATGAGTTCCTCCAAGATTCAAGATTCCAGGTTTAGTATATTTATTCCCTTTTGATACGAAACTTTTTTCTGGGTCGGTGGAAGATATTTGTTTTATCCTCCTCCATCACCTGCTGATCACTGTCCTTTGCCACAGTCTAAATTACAGCGCGGAAACAGGCCCTTCGGCCCATCGAGTCCGCTCTAACCAGCGATCCCCGCATATTAACTCAATCCTACATGCACTTGGCTCATACCAACCCAATTAACCTACAAACCTGTAGGTCTTTGGAGTGTGGAAGGCAACCAACAATCTCGGAGAAATCTCACGGGGAACGTACGAACTGCGAACAGACAGCACCGTAGTCGGAATGGAACCCGGGTCTTCATTTGCAAGCGTTGTAAGGCAGCAACTCTACTTATGAGCCCATAGTTAGTATGTTTGCAACTGACACCAAACCAATATTTACAGATGGCGGCGAATACGTTGAAAGGCGCACGATTTCAAAACCGGGCCAGATGGTTCGTTCGGACCGACCGCTCACCGAGAATTGACTTTCGTGAAAGATGCCATCATGCTTGATTGATGAAATTGTTCCCAGCACACGATGGCCTGGACTTCGTTGGACAGGTTTGGATTTTATGCATAGGAGCACAGGGGCCTGAGAGGTGACCTCTACAGGCGAAAAGGGTATGAGGGGAATAAATCCAGTGAATGCACAGTGTATTTAACAGGGTAGGAAAATCAAGCACGATCGGGCATGGGTTTAAGGTGAGAGGTGTTAAATGTTTAATATTAACGTGAGGGACAATTATTTCATTCAGAGGGTTGAGGAAATGTGAAACAACCTGCCCAGAAACATGCTGAGACACACATAATGTGAAGAACATTTGGACGGACGGGTACACGGTTTGGAAAGGTTTTCGGGGATATGGGCAAACCGAATTAGATCAGATGGTCTATTTTAATCGACACGTGGATGTTGGGCGGCACGGCCTGTTTGCGCGCTATATGTCTCCATGCTTTATGATCTCTGCCATCGGGATATATTAGACAGAACCATCGGGTGGTGGGTGAATACGCATTGATGAAACAGTGTTTCCCTGTTCAAAGCGGGTTATCCAACAGTAGAGATGCATTGTTCGGCTCGTAAACCGTGGTGGTCATCAGAGCCAATGCAGTCGCAAGGCATCCGCTTGCTTGAATTGAGCGCCCAGCCTGATTTGGAATCCTCTTATCCCTGTTTGACTTGTGGAGATCACACTTGTCCTTCGTGTTCCGTTCAGGGTCATCTTGCTTCAAAGCCTCAGATCAGGACATTAACCAAGTGTGAATCTCCCTTTTCATCCAAAGCATTCTGATTAGGACGAGACCTAAATGTCTCTATTGATAAACAGCCGTCACGTGCATTTCTTGATGAAACCGAACACATCCTTCGACAGACCGCGGACCGCTGGTCTCAGGGCGTCCGGACGCGCGATATCATTCCGTGAGAAATCCTCGCATATTTTCCGATTTTATGTTTCCTGAGTTTTTGCACCAGACTGTCATTATTCCGGCTCCCGCTCCGGGGGAAACACTGTGCTGTTTGTGCGTCTCCTTTCATCAATCGGCAATGGTGCCCCGCCAGTTGAATCCCGAGCAGGTGGCCGGGGTTCGATTCCGATCACCGCAATATTCCCAATGCACGGGAAATCTGCCTTCAGAGAGCACAGATACTTAATTCAGATAGCAATTCATGCATAGACTCATAGAGTCATAGAATGATACAGAGTGGAAACAGGCCATTCGGCCCAACTTGCCCACACCGGCCAACATGTTCCAGCTACACGACTCCCACCTGGCCGCGTTTGGCCCATATGCCTCCAAATCTGTCCGATCCATGTACTTGTCTAACTGCTTCTTACATGTTTGGACAGTTCCTGCCTCAACGACCTCCTCTGGCAGCTTGTTCCATACATCCACCATCCTTTGCGTGAAAAAGTTACCCATCAGTTTCATACTAATCTTTTCCACATTCACCTTGAACCTATAAATGATGCAGGAAGGGGTTCTGGAGTAAAATGGATCCCATAAGCAATTATTATTCACTGTGAGGTCGTCTGTGCATCGGGATGGAATTTCCATTCCTGATCCGTTGCCTTGTAAACGGAAGTGCATCTTCCTGATGCCTTTATTGCAGATTCCTACCCCAGACGAGGACAGATCCCAACATGCCCAGATAACATTTAACACCAAGTGACGCCACTCTGTTCACCACCTGCTCTCTGTCTATTCCATTCAGTGGAACCTTTCTTCTCACTCCCCATCTGTTCCATCATGAGCTTTATCCAGTCCTCCCGTACAGGCAGACGGAACATCTTCACTCTGATCCCCAGCCATGCACTACGCTACACAGGAACATTCACATGTTGTTACTGATCGGCCCAATCATTTACTTTCCAACTTTCTAATCATTAATGCCTTGTGCTCCGTCTCATGGCCTCGAATCTTCAACTTACGTCAGCTGCTTCTACGGATGCTGCATGACCCGCTGAGTTATGTCTCTTTATTCAAGATTACTGCATTTGTATTCTCCTTTGACATGAAAGATTTGTATTGTTTGATGATGGAGATTTGTTTCGTCGTCCATTAACTGCTCATTATTGAGGTTTGCCGCAGTCTTTGTATGCAGCCCGGACTTCGATTGAGTTGATTTCCTGATAATTCGCTTTCATATTAACTCAATGTTCCGCAACGATTATGCAATCGGACCGATTACTGTGCATTCGCTCTGTAAAACTGCAAATAGCTTAATAAGAGTTCCACTTCATCGACTGAGGGCAGACCTAATGGAGACCCCTGGTCTCCTTAGACCACTGCTGTGTTGCTCTTTTCGTTGGTGCTTCGTTCTTAAATCTTTCTGAAAGCCAGCAGGAGCACCACCAATAAATGATCGGATGACAAATAGAGCGACAAATGGAACGGCAGGCATACTTACTGGTCGTGTAGGCCAGAGTGCTTAAGCCCTGCCGAGGGGGGTGGGCTGGGGGAGAGAGAGAGATGTTGATTTTAGTTACCTGTGCATTCCTGAGGTGAGATTGGTTGAGTTCATCGCAAATGATGAACAGTACCATAGGGTTTGGTTCTTTTTTTTTTTTAAATTTAAAATATTTTTTATTTTTGAAAAGCATATGTACAAATAGAAATAAAAAAACACATTTGTTACAAAGTTCTTACATAGCTTCAATTTTTAAATTTTTGAAGAGAGAAAGTAAAAATGAAAAAAAAAACTATAAACTTGGGGAGAGAGAATAAGAGGGTTAAAAAAAGGATCTAACAATAAAAATTAAAGGGAGTAGATCCGGGAGACAATAACCACAGTTGTACATCCAACCCCTAACTCAAGTTTCAACTTTTAATTTAAATTTTTTATTTTAGTCCTGTGCCAAACCCATTTACTTTTCTAAAAATTCAATAAATGGAGACCATATTTTTAAAAACAACTCAGGTTTGTCGATTAAGGCAAACCTTATTTTTTCCAAATGCAGGGTCTCTGTCATTTCCGTAGTCCACATTTTAATTGTGGGGGTTATTGGTTTTTTCCAAGATTTAAGTATTAATTTTTTCGCAGTTATTAGACTGTAATCAAGAAAATGTGCCTGACTTGCTGTAAAATTTGTAGTATGTTCTGATAATCCTAATATAATTAATTTTGGATCCATATCTAATTTTTTATTAATAACTTTAGAAACTATTTTAAAAATCTCCAACCAGAAGTTTTGCATTTTTATACAAGTTACGAAAATATGAGTTAAATTAGCTTCTTGAAATTGACATTTATCACAAATAGGAGAGATACTAGGAAAAATCCTATTTAATTTCGTCTTCGAATAATGTAATCTATGTATTATTTTAAATTGTATTAAGGAATGTCTAGTATTCAATGAACATTGATGTATATGTTGTAAACTTTCATCCCATATATCTTGCATTATAAATTGATTCAATTCGTCCTCCCATGCTCGTCTATAAGATTCTGATGACGGAATGTCAGTGTCAAGGAGAGTATTGTAAATAAAGGATATTAATTTATTTGAATTATAATGTCGATTCAGGCATACATCAAGTGTTTCTGGACCTCTAAACTTATATTCTTGCATGTGTGATTTTACATAATCTCTAAGTTGTAAATATCTAAAATAATTATTAACATGTAATCCGTACTTCTGCTGTAAATCCTGAAAAGAAAGAAAAGTTCCCTTATGATAAAGATCTCCCACCCTTTTAATTCCATGACTTTTCCATTGAGCAAATCCTCTATCTAAGACAGACGGTTTAAAAGAAGGATTATTCGCAATAGGAAGGAAAACAGATAATTTACTCAATTTTAACGTAAGCTTTAATTGTTTCCAGGTACGGATAACACTGTGTATAATGGGATTACCTCCATATGTTTTTTTATTTAAATTTATTGGAGCTAAGAGGATCGCACCAATATCGAATGGTAAACAATCCTCTTTCTCCATCTTTAACCAATCCGGTTGTTGATCAGAATTATCCAACCAGCAGGTTATATTTTTAATATTAACCGCCCAATAATAAAATAAAAAGTTAGGTAAAGCAATTCCTCCATTAATTTTAGACTTACATAGATGTCTTTTATTTATTCTATGAGTCTTGTAGTCCCAAATAAAATTAGTAACAATTGAATCAATTTTAAAAAAAAACTTTTTTGGAAGATAGATCGGAATTGCTTGAAATAAGTATAGTAGCTGTGGAAGAAAGATCATCTTTATAGCATTACTACGACCAACTAATGATATAGGGAGTGTTTTCCAAAATTGGATATTTCTGTGTAATTTAGTGAGTAAAGGAGGAAAATTTAATTTAAATAAAGAAGTATATTTCCTAGTCACGTAAATTCCAAGATATTTAAACTTTTCATAGGCAATTTTAAAAGGAAATTGTTGAAGTATGGCCGGATTATGCTCCATTATTGGCATAATTTCACTTTTGTACCAGTTAATTCTATACCCTGAAAATGAACCAAATTGAGTTATGAGATTTAATAAATTCGGAATGCTAATTTCTGGCTTTGTAATATATATTAATACATCATCCGCATATAAAGAAATTTTATTGGTTGTATGTTTAGTGTTATAGCCATGAATATCTGAATTTGATCTAATACTCTCAGCAAGTGGTTCTTTCATAAGGGCAAATAGAAGCGGTGATAGTGGACATCCTTGTCCACAACCCCTAAATAAATGAAATTTAGATGACAGCATTTGATTAGTTAATATTCTAGCTGTTGGGGATGTATATAAAAGTTTCACCCATGAACAAAAATTTTCACCTAGTTGAAATTTTTCCATCACTGAGAAAAGATAGGGCCATTCTACTTGATCAAATGCTTTTTCAGCATCTAGCGAGATGATTGCTAAATCTTCATTTAATAGTCTATTTGAATAAATTATATTGAACAAGCGTCTCAGTTGAAAAATGAATATCGTTTGGCTATAAAGCCTGATTGATCGGGGTGTATCAATTTATCTATAACTAGACTTAATCTCTGAGCTAAGATTTTCGCTAATATCTTCTGATCAGTATTTAAAAGAGCTATCGCCCTATACGAACCAGGGTCTTCAGAATCCTTATCTTTTTTAGGAATGAGGATTATTGTTGATTCAGTCAGAGTTTGTGGTAATCTCTGTTGTCTAAAGGCGTGACTATATACAGTTTGCAAACGTGGAGAGATCAAATCACTAAATTTTTTATAAAATTCATTATTTAAGCCATCAGGGCCAGGAGTCTTCCCATTTTTCATGGATTTAATGGTCTCTTCAACGTCTTTCATAGATATTTCTGCGCCCAGTAAATTTCTATCACTCACATTCAAACCAGGAAGGTTACATTCCTGGAAAAAGTTTTGCATCTGCGCAGAACTATCTGTTATTTTTGATGAATATAATGACTGATAAAATTGCAAAAATCTCTGATTAATATCCTTAGGTAATTTAAGCAAATCTCCATTTTCTGATCTAATTTTATGAATTGTAGAATCATCTTCTAATTTACGGAGTTGACGTGCAAGCAATTTCTGTGGTTTATCTCCAAATTCAAAATGTTTTTGTTTAGTATATTGAAAAAGCCTTAAAATATGAGCTGAGAGAATATAATTTAACTTATATTTGAGAGCTGCAATTTTATTATGTATTTCAATAGAGGGAGCGATGGCATTTGTTATGTCTAACTGTTTTATCTGACTTTCTAGGTCATGTTGTTCAGCTCGCTTCTTCTTATTTTGAGACGTTTGAAAAGCAATAATACATCCTCTCACAAACGCTTTAAATGTTTCCCAAAACAGGGACGCAGGTGTTTCAGGAAGGTCATTTGCGTAAAAAAAAGCCTGAAATTGCGATTTAAGATAGTCATAACATGCTTTTTCATTTAAGATTTGCGGATTAAATCTCCAATTAGTCTGTTTCCCCGTTACTCCTTGGAGTTTTACCCTAAATGTTAAAGGGGCATGATCGGATATAATAATATTATGATATTTTGAATTATACGTATATGGAATAAGTTTGGAGTCCACCAAGAAATAGTCAATTCTTGAATAAGTTTTATGCACTGGTGAATAAAATGAATACTCTCGGCCTGAAGGATTATCAATCCTCCAAACATCTTTTATATTTGCACTATTTATATAAGAGTTTAATAATTCACACGACTTGGATTTTGTTTTCCTTTGAGTTGAAGATCTATCCAAATAAGGATCTAATGTACAATTTAAATCTCCTCCAATTATCAAGTTATATTGTCCAAATTCTGGAATGGTATTAAATATATTTTTTAAAAATAACGGATTATCAAAATTTGGTGCATAGACATTCACCAATATCAATTTTGTAGAATATAGTTCTCCCACTAATATAACATATCTACCTTCAGTGTCGACTATAGAGGAAGTATGTATAAATGGTATACCCTTACGAATTAAAATAGCAACACATCTTGATTTAAAGGGGAACGATGAATGAAATACTTTATCAATCCATTTGCCTTTCAGTCTATTATGTGCTACATTTTTTAGATGAGTTTCCTGAAGGAACATTATGTCTGCATCAATAGATTTTAAATGTGAAAGTACTTTACCTCTTTTAATTGGTTCATTAACACCCTTGACATTCCAACTACAAAATGTAATACCTTAACCCCCTGTTTTCCTAATAGAATCTTGCATCTTAACCGATAAATAGTCTATAATAAAGCAAATGGTCTGGCACCCGGACTACAACATTTTTCTTGAATGAAGGGTGGATGATCTTTTGTACTACGTAGAGTGTTTCCCGGAAATATCTCCCAAAAGTATATAAATTCTGAAAAATGACATAATAATAAAAGTTAAATCTAAAAAAAAAATCAATATATAAAAGGTTAAAAGAGTGCAGGAAAGAAGAAGAGACAACTAAAACTACAACTACAATTAGTGCAGTTAGTGTTAGCCACCCTAAGGTGGCAAAAAATCTAAGGACTTCCGTGAGATGTAAAAAAAAAATTAATACTAGCTCCGTTTTTTAACAAAGTTATTGTTTTTTGTTTTTTTTGGGGTTTGTGTTTGGGTCTATGTTTGGGTTTGTGTTTGGGTCTGTGTTTGAGTCTGTGTTTGGGTCTGTGTTTGTGTTTGTGTTTGGGTTTGTGTTTGGGTTTGTGTTTGGGTCTGTGTTTGGGTTTGTGTTTGAGTCTGTGTTTGTGTTTGTGTTTGGGTCTGTGTTTGGGTTTGTGTTTGTGTTTGGGTTTGTGTTTGTGTTTGGGTCTGTGTTTGGGTCTGTGTTTGTGTTTGGGTTTGTGTTTGGGTCTGTGTTTGGGTTTGTGTTTGGGTTTGTGTTTGTGTTTGTGTTTGTGTTTGTGTTTGTGTTTGTGTTTGTGTTTGTGTTTGTGTTTGTGTTTGGGTTTGTGTTTGGGTTTGTGTTTGGGTTTGTGTTTGGGTCTGTGTTTGGGTTTGTGTTTGGGTCTGTGTTTGTGTTTGGGTCTCCCCCCCTCTCCCCCCCTCTCTCTCTCCCCCAGCTCTCTCCCCCCCCTCTCTCTCTCCCCCAGCTCTATCTCTCCCCCCCCTCTCTCTCCCCCCCAGCAATAAAAAACAGACGTCACCCTAATTGTGTGCGTGTGTGTGTGTGTGTGTGTGTGTGTGTGTGTGTGTGTGTGTGTGTGTGAGCTGACTGACTTACCCCAGTCTAGTAGACACTCCGACACTCCAGCAGTTGTGACCAAGCTTGCGATGGCCGTCTTTTATCTGCCTGCCTGCCTGCCTGCCACCCGCGCCAACCTGAAGGGCCCAAACACTTGTCTTACACTCAGCCCATAACAGATATTGATTAACCCCGTACATACATACTTATACGGAACAGGGATAAAGAATAAACAGGTGTCGTGCGTGTGTGTGCGCGCGCGTTATAAACAAGTGCTGTCTGTGAAAAAATCTTTATTGGTGTACGGTTCCTCCTGACATCCACCCACCCACCCACCGATCGATCAATCAATCAATCTTTGATTTATTCTTATTATTAATAATATAAATTATTATTACTATAGTATTATTATTGTATTTACTACCCCCGGCATCGCATTAGGATGACTTTTCAGGCTGCTGCAATGTTAAATGCAGTGATCGCCTTGCATTAAAGAAATATTGCAACACCCTGCGATGTGAAATGCAATAATAATCCTGCAAAACCTCTCAAATGTTAAACGGGACTAATGCATCGTATTAGGATAACTTTGCAGGCTGCTGCAATGTTAAATGCAGTGATGGCCTTGCATTAAAGTCATCTAGCGACCCACAGTGGGTGTTAAATGCATTAAATTAATTGCAATAATTTTGCAAAACCTCTCAAATGTTAAATGCAACAAATGCATCGCATTAGGATGACTTTTCAGGCTGCTGCAATGTTAAATGCAGTGATCGCCTTGCACTAAAGAAATATTGCAACACCCTGCGATGTGAAATGCAATAATAATCCTGCAAAATCTCTCAAATGTTAAATGCGACTAATGCATCGTATTAGGATAACTTTGCAGGCTGCTGCATTGTTAAATGCAGCGCTGGCGTTGCATTAAAGCAATATTGCAACCCCTGGGATGTTAAATGCAATAAAATTAATTGCAATAATTTTGCAAATCCTCTCAAATGTTAAATGCAATTAGGCTCCTGCAATGTTAAATGCAGCGCAGGCCTTGCATTAAAGCAAAATTGCAGCTGTTCTGGGGTATTAAACGCATTAAAATCATTGTAATAATCATGCAAAATCTCTCAAATTCCTGACATCCACCCACCCACCCACCGATCGATCAATCAATCAATCTTTGATTTATTCTTATTATTAATAATATAAATTATTATTACTATAGTATTATTATTGTATTTACTACCCCCGGCATCGCATTAGGATGACTTTTCAGGCTGCTGCAATGTTAAATGCAGTGATCGCCTTGCATTAAAGAAATATTGCAACACCCTGCGATGTGAAATGCAATAATAATCCTGCAAAACCTCTCAAACGTTAAACGTGACTAATGCATCTTATTAGGATAACTTTGCAGGCTACTGCAATGTTAAATGCAGTGATGGCCTTGCATTAAAGTCATCTAGCGACCCCCAATGGATGTTATATGCATTAAATTAATTGCAATAATTTTGCAAAACCTCTCAAATGTTAAATGCAACAAATGCATCGCATTAGGATGACTTTTCAGGCTGCTGCAATGTTAAATGCAGTGATCGCCTTGCATTAAAGAAATATTGCAACACCCTGCGATGTGAAATGCAATAATAATCCTGCAAAACCTCTCAAATGTTAAACGGGACTAATGCATCGTATTAGGATAACTTTGCAGGCTGCTGCAATGTTAAATGCAGTGATGGCCTTGCATTAAAGTCATCTAGCGACCCACAGTGGGTGTTAAATGCATTAAATTAATTGCAATAATTTTGCAAAACCTCTCAAATGTTAAATGCAACAAATGCATCGCATTAGGATGACTTTTCAGGCTGCTGCAATGTTAAATGCAGTGATCGCCTTGCACTAAAGAAATATTGCAACACCCTGCGATGTGAAATGCAATAATAATCCTGCAAAATCTCTCAAATGTTAAATGCGACTAATGCATCGTATTAGGATAACTTTGCAGGCTGCTGCATTGTTAAATGCAGCGCTGGCGTTGCATTAAAGCAATATTGCAACCCCTGGGATGTTAAATGCAATAAAATTAATTGCAATAATTTTGCAAATCCTCTCAAATGTTAAATGCAATTAGGCTCCTGCAATGTTAAATGCAGCGCAGGCCTTGCATTAAAGCAAAATTGCAGCTGTTCTGGGGTATTAAACGCATTAAAATCATTGTAATAATCATGCAAAATCTCTCAAATTCCTGACATCCACCCACCCACCCACCGATCGATCAATCAATCAATCTTTGATTTATTCTTATTATTAATAATATAAATTATTATTACTATAGTATTATTATTGTATTTACTACCCCCGGCATCGCATTAGGATGACTTTTCAGGCTGCTGCAATGTTAAATGCAGTGATCGCCTTGCATTAAAGAAATATTGCAACACCCTGCGATGTGAAATGCAATAATAATCCTGCAAAACCTCTCAAACGTTAAACGTGACTAATGCATCTTATTAGGATAACTTTGCAGGCTACTGCAATGTTAAATGCAGTGATGGCCTTGCATTAAAGTCATCTAGCGACCCCCAATGGATGTTATATGCATTAAATTAATTGCAATAATTTTGCAAAACCTCTCAAATGTTAAATGCAACAAATGCATCGCATTAGGATGACTTTTCAGGCTGCTGCAATGTTAAATGCAGTGATCGCCTTGCATTAAAGAAATATTGCAACACCCTGCGATGTGAAATGCAATAATAATCCTGCAAAACCTCTCAAATGTTAAACGGGACTAATGCATCGTATTAGGATAACTTTGCAGGCTGCTGCAATGTTAAATGCAGTGATGGCCTTGCATTAAAGTCATCTAGCGACCCACAGTGGGTTAAATGCATTAAATTAATTGCAATAATTTTGCAAAACCTCTCAAATGTTAAATGCAACAAATGCATCGCATTAGGATGACTTTTCAGGCTGCTGCAATGTTAAATGCAGTGATCGCCTTGCATTAAAGAAATATTGCAACACCCTGCGATGTGAAATGCATTAATAATCCTGCAAAACCTCTCAAATGTTAAATGCGACTAATGCATCGTATTAGGATAACTTTGCAGGCTGCTGGCGTTGCATTAAAGCAATATTGCAACCCCCTGGGATGTTAAATGCAATAAAATTAATTGCAATAATTTTGCAAATCCTCTCAAATGTTAAATGCAATTAGGCTCCTGCAATGTTAAATGCAGCGCAGGCCTTGCATTAAAGCAAAATTGCAGCTGTTCTGGGGTATTAAACGCATTAAAATCATTGTAATAATCATGCAAAATCTCTCAAATTCCTGACATCCACCCACCCACCCACTGATCGATCAATCAATCAATCTTTGATTTATTCTTATTATTAATAATTTAAATTATTATTACTATAGTATTATTATTGTATTTACTACCCCCGGCATCGCATTAGGATGACTTTTCAGGCTGCTGCAATGTTAAATGCATTGATCGCCTTGCATTAAAGAAATATTGCAACACCCTGCGATGTGAAATGCAATAATAATCCTGCAAAACCTCTCAAATGTTAAACGTGACTAATGCATCGTAATAGGATAACTTTGCAGGCTACTGCAATGTTAAATGCAGTGATGGCCTTGCATTAAAGTCATCTAGCTACCCCCAATGGATGTTATATGCATTAAATTAATTGCAATAATTTTGCAAAACCTCTCAAATGTTAAATGCAACAAATGCATCGCATTAGGATGACTTTTCAGGCTGCTGCAATGTTAAATGCAGTGATCGCGTTGCATTAAAGAAATATTGCAACACCCTGCGATGCGAAATGCAATAATAATCCTGCAAAACCTCTCAAATGTTTAACGGGACTAATGCATCGTATTAGGATAACTTTGCAGGCTGCTGCAATGTTAAATGCAGTGATGGCCTTGCATTAAAGTCATCTAGCGACCCACAGTGGGTGTTAAATGCATTAAATTAATTGCAATAATTTTGCAAAACCTCTCAAATGTTAAATGCGACTAATGCATCGTATTAGGATAACTTTGCAGGCTGCTGCATTGTTAAATGCAGCGCTGGCGTTGCATTAAAGCAATATTGCAACCCCCTGGGATGTTAAATGCAATAAAATTAATTGCAATAATTTTGCAAATCCTCTCAAATGTTAAATGCAATTAGGCTCCTGCAATGTTAAATGCAGCGCAGGCCTTGCATTAAAGCAAAATTGCAGCTGTTCTGGGGTATTAAACGCATTAAAATCATTGTAATAATCATGCAAAATCTCTCAAATTCCTGACATCCACCCACCCACCCACCGATCGATCAATCAATCAATCTTTGATTTATTCTTATTATTAATAATATAAATTATTATTACTAAAGTATTATTATTGTATTTACTACCCCCGGCATCGCATTAGGATGACTTTTCAGGCTGCTGCAATGTTAAATGCAGTGATCGCCTTGCATTAAAGAAATATTGCAACACCCTGCGATGTGAAATGCAATAATAATCCTGCAAAACCTCTCAAATGTTAAACGTGACTAATGCATCGTATTAGGATAACTTTGCAGGCTACTGCAATGTTAAATGCAGTGATGGCCTTGCATTAAAGTCATCTAGCGACCCCCAATGGATGTTATATGCATTAAATTAATTGCAATAATTTTGCAAAACCTCTCAAATGTTAAATGCAACAAATGCATCGCATTAGGATGACTTTTCAGGCTGCTGCAATGTTAAATGCAGTGATCGCCTTGCATTAAAGAAATATTGCAACACCCTGCGATGTGAAATGCAATAATAATCCTGCAAAACCTCTCAAATGTTAAACGGGACTAATGCATCGTATTAGGATAACTTTGCAGGCTGCTGCAATGTTAAATGCAGTGATGGCCTTGCATTAAAGTCATCTAGCGACCCACAGTGGGTGTTAAATGCATTAAATTAATTGCAATAATTTTGCAAAACCTCTTAAATGTTAAATGCAACAAATGCATCGCATTAGGATGACTTTTCAGGCTGCTGCAATGTTAAATGCAGTGATCGCCTTGCATTAAAGAAATATTGCAACACCCTGCGATGTGAAATGCAATAATAATCCTGCAAAACCTCTCAAATGTTAAATGCGACTAATGCATCGTATTAGGATAACTTTGCAGGCTGCTGCATTGTTAAATGCAGCACTGGCGTTGCATTAAAGCAATATTGCAACCCCCTGGGATGTTAAATGCAATAAAATTAATTGCAATAATTTTGCAAATCCTCTCAAATGTTAAATGCAATTAGGCTCCTGCAATGTTAAATGCAGCGCAGGCCTTGCATTAAAGCAAAATTGCCGCTGTTCTGGGGTATTAAACGCATTAAAATCATTGTAATAATCATGCAAAATCTCTCAAATTCCTGACATCCACCCACCCACCCACCGATCGATCAATCAATCAATCTTTGATTTATTCTTAACATAAATTATTATTACTATAGTATTATTATTGTATTTACTACCCCCGGCATCGCATTAGGATGACTTTTCAGGCTGCTGCAATGTTAAATGCAGTGATCGCCTTGCATTAAAGAAATATTGCAACACCCTGCGATGTGAAATGCAATAATAATCCTGCAAAACCTCTCAAATGTTAAACGTGACTAATGCATCGTATTAGGATAACTTTGCAGGCTACTGCAATGTTAAATGCAGTGATGGCCTTGCATTAAAGTCATCTAGCGACCCCCAATGGATGTTATATGCATTAAATTAATTGCAATAATTTTGTAAAACCTCTCAAATGTTAAATGCAACAAATGCATCGCATTAGGATGACTTTTCAGGCTGCTGCAATGTTAAATGCAGTGATCGCCTTGCATTGAAGAAATATTGCAACACCCTGCGATGTGAAATGCAATAATAATCCTGCAAAACCTCTCAAATGTTAAACGGGACTAATGCATCGTATTAGGATAACTTTGCAGGCTGCTGCAATGTAAAATGCAGTAATGACGTTGCATTAAAGTCATCTAGCGACCCACAGTGGGTGTTAAATGCATTAAATTAATTGCAATAATTTTGGAAAACCTCTCAAATGTTAAATGCAACAAATGCATCGCATTATGATGACTTTTCAGGCTGCTGGAATGTTAAATGCAGTGATCGCCTTGCATTAAAAAAATATTGCAACACCCTGCGATGTGAAATGCAATAATAATCCTGCAAAACCTCTCAAATGTTAAATGCGACTAATGCATCGTATTAGGATAACTTTGCAGGCTGCTGCATTGTTAAATGCAGCGCTGGCGTTGCATTAAAGCAATATTGCAACCCCCTGGGATGTTAAATGCAATAAAATTAATTGCAATAATTTTGCAAATCCTCTCAAATGTTAAATGCAATTAGGCTCCTGCAATGTTAAATGCAGCGCAGGCCTTGCATTAAAGCAAAATTGCAGCTGTTCTGGGTTATTAAACGCATTAAAATCATTGTAATAATCATGCAAAATCTCTCAAATTCCTGACATCCACCCACCCACCCACCAATCGATCAATCAATCAATCTTTGATTTATTCTTATTATTAATAATATAAATTATTATTACTATAGTATTATTATTGTATTTACTACCCCCGGCATCGCATTAGGATGACTTTTCAGGCTGCTGCAATGTTAAATGCAGTGATCGCCTTGCATTAAAGAAATATTGCAACACCCTGCGATGTGAAATGCATTAATAATCCTGCAAAACCTCTCAAATGTTAAATGCGACTAATGCATCGTATTAGGATAACTTTGCAGGCTGCTGGCGTTGCATTAAAGCAATATTGCAACCCCCTGGGATGTTAAATGCAATAAAATTAATTGCAATAATTTTGCAAATCCTCTCAAAAATGTTAAATGCAATTAGGCTCCTGCAATGTTAAATGCAGCGCAGGCCTTCCATTAAAGCAAAATTGCAGCTGTTCTGGGGTATTAAACGCATTAAAATCATTGTAATAATCATGCAAAATCTCTCAAATTCCTGACATCCACCCACCCACCCACCGATCGATCAATCAATCAATCTTTGATTTATTCTTATTATTAATAATATAAATTATTATTACTAAAGTATTATTATTGTATTTACTACCCCCGGCATCGCATTAGGATGACTTTTCAGGCTGCTGCAATGTTAAATGCAGTGATCGCCTTGCATTAAAGAAATATTGCAACACCCTGCGATGTGAAATGCAATAATAATCCTGCAACACCTCTCAAATGTTAAACGTGACTAATGCATCGTATTAGGATAACTTTGCAGGCTACTGCAATGTTAAATGCAGTGATGGCCTTGCATTAAAGACATCTAGCGACCCCGAATGGATGTTATAAGCATTAAATTAATTGCAATAATTTTGAAAAACCTCTCAAATGTTAAATGCAACAAATGCATCGCATTAGGATGACTTTTCAGGCTGCTGCAATGTTAAATGCAGTGATCGCCTTGCATTAAAGAAATATTGCAACACCTTGCGATGTGAAATGCAATAATAATCCTGCAAAACCTCTCAAATGTTAAACGGGACTAATGCATCGTATTAGGATAACTTTGCAGGCTGCTGCAATGTTAAATGCAGTGATGGCCTTGCATTAAAGTCATCTAGCGACCCACAGTGGGTGTTAAATGCATTAAATTAATTGCAATAATTTTGCAAAACCTCTCAAATGTTAAATGCAACAAATGCATCGCATTAGGATGACTTTTCAGGCTGCTGCAATGTTAAATGCAGTGATCGCCTTGCATTAAAAAAATATTGCAACACCCTGCGATGTGAAATGCAATAATAATCTTGCAAAACCTCTCAAATGTTAAATGCGACTAATGCATCGTATTAGGATAACTTTGCAGGCTGCTGCATTGTTAAATGCAGCGCTGGCGTTGCATTAAAGCAATATTGCAACCCCCTGGGATGTTAAATGCAATAAAATTAATTGCAATAATTTTGCAAATCCTCTCAAATGTTAAATGCAATTAGGCTCCTGCAATGTTAAATGCAGCGCAGGCCTTGCATTAAAGCAAAATTGCAGCTGTTCTGGGGTATTAAACGCATTAAAATCATTGTAATAATCATGCAAAATCTCTCAAATTCCTGACATCCACCCACCCACCCACCGATCGATCAATCAATCAATCTTTGATTTATTCTTATTATTAATAATATAAATTATTATTACTATAGTATTATTATTGTATTTACTACCCCCGGCATCGCATTAGGATGACTTTTCAGGCTGCTGCAATGTTAAATGCAATGATCGCCTTGCATTAAAGAAATATTGCAACACCCTGCGATGTGAAATGCAATAATAATCCTGCAAAACCTCTCAAACGTTAAACGTGACTAATGCATCTTATTAGGATAACTTTGCAGGCTACTGCAATGTTAAATGCAGTGATGGCCTTGCATTAAAGACATCTAGCGACCCCGAATGGATGTTATAAGCATTAAATTAATTGCAATAATTTTGAAAAACCTCTCAAATGTTAAATGCAACAAATGCATCGCATTAGGATGACTTTTCAGGCTGCTGCAATGTTAAATGCAGTGATCGCCTTGCATTAAAGAAATATTGCAACACCCTGCGATGTGAAATGCAATAATAATCCTGCAAAATCTCTCAAATGTTAAACGGGACTAATGCATCGTATTAGGATAACTTTGCAGGCTGCTGCAATGTTAAATGCAGTGATGGCCTTGCATTAAAGTCATCTAGCGACCCACAGTGGGTGTTAAATGCATTAAATTAATTGCAATAATTTTGCAAAACCTCTCAAATGTTAAATGCAACAAATGCATCGCATTAGGATGACTTTTCAGGCTGCTGCAATGTTAAATGCAGTGATCGCCTTGCATTAAAGAAATATTGCAACACCCTGCGATGTGAAATGCAATAATAATCCTGCAAAACCTCTCAAATGTTAAATGCGACTAATGCATTGTATTAGGATAACTTTGCAGGCTGCTGCATTGTTAAATGCAGCGCTGGCGTTGCATTAAAGCAATATTGCAACCCCTGGGATGTTAAATGCAATAAAATTAATTGCAATAATTTTGCAAATCCTCTCAAATGTTAAATGCAATTAGGCTCCTGCAATGTTAAATGCAGCGCAGGCCTTGCATTAAAGCAAAATTGCAGCTGTTCTGGGGTATTAAACGCATTAAAATCATTGTAATAATCATGCAAAATCTCTCAAATTCCTGACATCCACCCACCCACCCACCGATCGATCAATCAATCAATCTTTGATTTATTCTTAACATAAATTATTATTACTATAGTATTATTATTGTATTTACTACCCCCGGCATCGCATTAGGATGACTTTTCAGGCTGCTGCAATGTTAAATGCAGTGATCGCCTTGCATTAAAGAAATATTGCAACACCCTGCGATGTGAAATGCAATAATAATCCTGCAAAACCTCTCAAATGTTAAACGTGACTAATGCATCGTATTAGGATAACTTTGCAGGCTACTGCAATGTTAAATGCAGTGATGGCCTTGCATTAAAGTCATCTAGCGACCCCCAATGGATGTTATATGCATTAAATTAATTGCAATAATTTTGCAAAACCTCTCAAATGTTAATTGCAACAAATGCATTGCATTAGGATGACTTTTCAGGCTGCTGCAATGTTAAATGCAGTGATCGCCTTGCATTAAAGAAATATTGCAACACCCTGCGATGTGAAATGCAATAATAATCCTGCAAAACCTCTCAAATGTTAAACGTGACTAATGCATCGTATTAGGATAAGTTTGCAGGCTGCTGCAATGTTAAATGCAGTAATGGCCTTGCATTAAAGTCATCTAGCGACCCACAGTGGGTGTTAAATGCATTAAATTAATTGCAATAATTTTAGAAAACCTCTCAAATGTTAAATGCAACAAATGCATCGCATTATGATGACTTTTCAGGCTGCTGCAATGTTAAATGCAGTGATCGCCTTGCATTAAAGAAATATTGCAACACCCTGCGATGTGAAATGCAATAATAATCCTGCAAAACCTCTCAAATGTTAAATGCGACTAATGCATCGTATTAGGATAACTTTGCAGGCTGCTGCATTGTTAAATGCAGCGCTGGCGTTGCATTAAAGCAATATTGCAACCCCCTGGGATGTTAAATGCAATAAAATTAATTGCAATAATTTTGCAAATCCTCTCAAATGTTAAATGCAATTAGGCTCCTGCAATGTTAAATGCAGCGCAGGCCTTGCATTAAAGCAAAATTGCAGCTGTTCTGGGGTATTAAACGCATTAAAATCATTGTAATAATCATGCAAAATCTCTCAAATTCCTGACATCCACCCACCCACCCACCGATCGATCAATCAATCAATCTTTGATTTATTCTTATTATTAATAATATAAATTATTATTACTATAGTATTATTATTGTATTTACTACCCCCGGCATCGCATTAGGATGACTTTTCAGGCTGCTGCAATGTTAAATGCAGTGATCGCCTTGCATTAAAGAAATATTGCAACACCCTGCGATGTGAAATGCAATAATAATCCTGCAAAACCTCTCAAATGTTAAACGTGACTAATGCATCTTATTAGGATAACTTTGCAGGCTACTGCAATGTTAAATGCAGCGATGGCCTTGCATTAAAGTCATCTAGCGACCCCCAATGGATGTTATATGCATTAAATTAATTGCAATAATTTTGCAAAACCTCTCAAATGTTAAATGCAACAAATGCATCGCATTAGGATGACTTTTCAGGCTGCTGCAATGTTAAATGCAGTGATCGCGTTGCATTAAAGAAATATTGCAACACCCTGCGATGTGAAATGCAATAATAATCCTGCAAAACCTCTCAAATGTTAAACGGGACTAATGCATCGTATTAGGATAACTTTGCAGGCTGCTGCAATGTTAAATGCAGTGATGGCCTTGCATTAAAGTCATCTAGCGACCCACAGTGGGTGTTAAATGCATTAAATTAATTGCAATAATTTTGCAAAACCTCTCAAATGTTAAATGCGACTAATGCATCGTATTAGGATAACTTTGCAGGCTGCTGCATTGTTAAATGCAGCGCTGGCGTTGCATTAAAGCAATATTGCAACCCCCTGGGATGTTAAATGCAATAAAATTAATTGCAATAATTTTGCAAATCCTCTCAAATGTTAAATGCAATTAGGCTCCTGCAATGTTAAATGCAGCGCAGGCCTTGCATTAAAGCAAAATTGCAGCTGTTCTGGGGTATTAAACGCATTAAAATCATTGTAATAATCATGCAAAATCTCTCAAATTCCTGACATCCACCCACCCACCCACCGATCGATCAATCAATCAATCTTTGATTTATTCTTATTATTAATAATATAAATTATTATTACTAAAGTATTATTATTGTATTTACTACCCCCGGCATCGCATTAGGATGACTTTTCAGGCTGCTGCAATGTTAAATGCAGTGATCGCCTTGCATTAAAGAAATATTGCAACACCCTGCGATGTGAAATGCAATAATAATCCTGCAAAACCTCTCAAATGTTAAACGTGACTAATGCATCGTATTAGGATAACTTTGCAGGCTACTGCAATGTTAAATGCAGTGATGGCCTTGCATTAAAGTCATCTAGCGACCCCCAATGGATGTTATATGCATTAAATTAATTGCAATAATTTTGCAAAACCTCTCAAATGTTAAATGCAACAAATGCATCGCATTAGGATGACTTTTCAGGCTGCTGCAATGTTAAATGCAGTGATCGCCTTGCATTAAAGAAATATTGCAACACCCGGCGATGTGAAATGCAATAATAATCCTGCAAAACCTCTCAAATGTTAAACGGGACTAATGCATCGTATTAGGATAAATTTGCAGGCTGCTGCAATGTTAAATGCAGTGATGGCCTTGCATTAAAGTCATCTAGCGACCCACAGTGGGTGTTAAATGCATTAAATTAATTGCAATAATTTTGCAAAACCTCTCAAATGTTAAATGCAACAAATGCATCGCATTAGGATGACTTTTCAGGCTGCTGCAATGTTAAATGCAGTGATCGCCTTGCATTAAAGAAATATTGCAACACCCTGCGATGTGAAATGCAATAATAATCCTGCAAAACCTCTCAAATGTTAAATGCGACTAATGGATCGTATTAGCATAACTTTGCAGGCTGCTGCATTGTTAAATGCAGCGCTGGCGTTGCATTAAAGCAATATTGCAACCCCCTGGGATGTTAAATGCAATAAAATTAATTGCAATAATTTTGCAAATCCTCTCAAATGTTAAATGCAATTAGGCTCCTGCAATGTTAAATGCAGCGCAGGCCTTGCATTAAAGCAAAATTGCAGCTGTCCTGGGGTATTAAACGCATTAAAATCATTGTAATAATCATGCAAAATCTCTCAAATTCCTGACATCCACCCACCCACCCACCGATCGATCAATCAATCAATCTTTGATTTATTCTTATTATTAATAATATAAATTATTATTACTAAAGTATTATTATTGTATTTACTACCCCCGGCATCGCATTAGGATGAGTTTTCAGGCTGCTGCAATGTTAAATGCAGTGATCGCCTTGCATTAAAGAAATATTGCAACACCCTGCGATGTGAAATGCAATAATAATCCTGCAAAACCTCTCAAATGTTAAACGTGACTAATGCATCGTATTAGGATAACTTTGCAGGCTACTGCAATGTTAAATGCAGTGATGGCCTTGCATTAAAGTCATCTAGCGACCCCCAATGGATGTTATATGCATTAAATTAATTGCAATAATTTTGCAAAACCTCTCAAATGTTAAATGCAACAAATGCATCGCATTAGGATGACTTTTCAGGCTGCTGCAATGTTAAATGCAGTGATCGCCTTGCATTAAAGAAATATTGCAACACCCGGCGATGTGAAATGCAATAATAATCCTGCAAAACCTCTCAAATGTTAAACGGGACTAATGCATCGTATTAGGATAAATTTGCAGGCTGCTGCAATGTTAAATGCAGTGATGGCCTTGCATTAAAGTCATCTAGCGACCCACAGTGGGTGTTAAATGCATTAAATTAATTGCAATAATTTTGCAAAACCTCTCAAATGTTAAATGCAACAAATGCATCGCATTAGGATGACTTTTCAGGCTGCTGCAATGTTAAATGCAGTGATCGCCTTGCATTAAAGAAATATTGCAACACCCTGCGATGTGAAATGCAATAATAATCCTGCAAAACCTCTCAAATGTTAAATGCGACTAATGGATCGTATTAGGATAACTTTGCAGGCTGCTGCATTGTTAAATGCAGCGCTGGCGTTGCATTAAAGCAATATTGCAACCCCCTGGGATGTTAAATGCAATAAAATTAATTGCAATAATTTTGCAAATCCTCTCAAATGTTAAATGCAATTAGGCTCCTGCAATGTTAAATGCAGCGCAGGCCTTGCATTAAAGCAAAATTGCAGCTGTTCTGGGGTATTAAACGCATTATAATCATTGTGATAATCATGCATAATCTCTCAAATTCCTGACATCCATCCACCCACCCACCGATCGATCAATCAATCAATCTTTGATTTATTCTTATTATTAACAATATAAATTATTATTACTATAGTATTATTATTGTATTTACTACCCCCGGCAACGCATTAGGATGACTTTTCAGGCTGCTGCAATGTTAAATGCAGTGATCGCCTTGCATTAAAGAAATATTGCAACACCCTGCGATGTGAAATGCAATAATAATCCTGCAAAACCTCTCAAATGTTAAACGTGACTAATGCATCGTATTAGGATAACTTTGCAGGCTACTGCAATGTTAAATGCAGCGATGGCCTTGCATTAAAGTCATCTAGCGACCCCCAATGGATGTTATATGCATTAAATTAATTGCAATAATTTTGCAAAACCTCTCAAATGTTAAATGCAACAAATGCATCGCATTAGGATGACTTTTCAGGCTGCTGCAATCTTAAATGCAGTGATCGCCTTGCATTAAAGAAATATTGCAACACACTGCGATGTGAAATGCAATAATAATCCTGCAAAACCTCTCAAATGTTAAATGCGACTAATGCAACGTATTAGGATAACTTTGCAGGCTGCTGCATTGTTAAATGCAGCGCTGGCGTTGCATTAAAGCAATATTGCAACCCCCTGGGATGTTAAATGCAATAAAATTAATTGCAATAATTTTGCAAATCCTCTCAAATGTTAAATGCAATTAGGCTCCTGCAATGTTAAATGCAGCGCAGGCCTTGCATTAAAGCAAAATTGCAGCTGTTCTGGGGTATTAAACGCATTAAATTCATTGTGATAATCATGCAAAATCTCTCAAATTCCTGACATCCATCCACCCACCCACCGATCGATCAATCAATCAATCTTTGATTCATTCTTATTATTAATAATATAAATTATTATTACTATAGTATTGTTATTGTATTTACTACCCCCGGCATCGCATTAGGATGACTTTTCAGGCTGCTGCAATGTTAAATGCAGTGATCGCCTTGCATTAAAAAAATATTGCAACACCCTGCGATGTGAAATGCAATAATAATCCTGCAAAACCTCTCAAATGTTAAACGTGACTAATGCATCGTATTAGGATAACTTTGCAGGCTTCTGCAATGTTAAATGCAGCGATGGCCTTGCATTAAAGTCATCTAGCGACCCCCAATGGATGTTATATGCATTAAATTAATTGCAATAATTTTGCAAAACCTCTCAAATGTTAAATGCAACAAATGCATCGCATTAGGATGACTTTTCAGGCTGCTGCAATGTTAAATGCAGTGATCGCCTTGCATTAAAGAAATATTGCAACACCCTGCGATGTGAAATGCAATAATAATCCTGCAAAACCTCTCAAATGTTAAACGGGACTAATGCATCGTATTAGGATAACTTTGCAGGCTGCTGCAATGTTAAATGCAGTGATGGCCTTGCATTAAAGTCATCTAGCGACCCACAGTGGGTGTTAAATGCATTAAATTAATTGCAATAATTTTGCAAAACCTCTCAAATGTTAAATGCGACTAATGCATCGTATTAGGATAACTTTGCAGGCTGCTGCATTGTTAAATGCAGCGCTGGCGTTGCATTAAAGCAATATTGCAACCCCCTGGGATGTTAAATGCAATAAAATTAATTGCAATAATTTTGCAAATCCTCTCAAATGTTAAATGCAATTAGGCTCCTGCAATGTTAAATGCAGCGCAGGCCTTGCATTAAAGCAAAATTGCAGCTGTTCTGGGGTATTAAACGCATTAAAATCATTGTAATAATCATGCAAAATCTCTCAAATTCCTGACATCCACCCACCCACCCACCGATCGATCAATCAATCAATCTTTGATTTATTCTTATTATTAATAATATAAATTATTATTACTAAAGTATTATTATTGTATTTACTACCCCCGGCATCGCATTAGGATGACTTTTCAGGCTGCTGCAATGTTAAATGCAGTGATCGCCTTGCATTAAAGAAATATTGCAACACCCTGCGATGTGAAATGCAATAATAATCCTGCAAAACCTCTCAAATGTTAAACGTGACTAATGCATCGTATTAGGATAACTTTGCAGGCTACTGCAATGTTAAATGCAGTGATGGCCTTGCATTAAAGTCATCTAGCGACCCCCAATGGATGTTATATGCATTAAATTAATTGCAATAATTTTGCAAAACCTCTCAAATGTTAAATGCAACAAATGCATCGCATTAGGATGACTTTTCAGGCTGCTGCAATGTTAAATGCAGTGATCGCCTTGCATTAAAGAAATATTGCAACACCCGGCGATGTGAAATGCAATAATAATCCTGCAAAACCTCTCAAATGTTAAACGGGACTAATGCATCGTATTAGGATAAATTTGCAGGCTGCTGCAATGTTAAATGCAGTGATGGCCTTGCATTAAAGTCATCTAGCGACCCACAGTGGGTGTTAAATGCATTAAATTAATTGCAATAATTTTGCAAAACCTCTCAAATGTTAAATGCAACAAATGCATCGCATTAGGATGACTTTTCAGGCTGCTGCAATGTTAAATGCAGTGATCGCCTTGCATTAAAGAAATATTGCAACACCCTGCGATGTGAAATGCAATAATAATCCTGCAAAACCTCTCAAATGTTAAATGCGACTAATGGATCGTATTAGCATAACTTTGCAGGCTGCTGCATTGTTAAATGCAGCGCTGGCGTTGCATTAAAGCAATATTGCAACCCCCTGGGATGTTAAATGCAATAAAATTAATTGCAATAATTTTGCAAATCCTCTCAAATCTTAAATGCAATTAGGCTCCTGCAATGTTAAATGCAGCGCAGGCCTTGCATTAAAGCAAAATTGCAGCTGTTCTGGGGTATTAAACGCATTAAAATCATTGTAATAATCATGCAAAATCTCTCAAATTCCTGACATCCACCCACCCACCCACCGATCGATCAATCAATCAATCTTTGATTTATTCTTATTATTAATAATATAAATTATTATTACTAAAGTATTATTATTGTATTTACTACCCCCGGCATCGCATTAGGATGACTTTTCAGGCTGCTGCAATGTTAAATGCAGTGATCGCCTTGCATTAAAGAAATATTGCAACACCCTGCGATGTGAAATGCAATAATAATCCTGCAAAACCTCTCAAATGTTAAACGTGACTAATGCATCGTATTAGGATAACTTTGCAGGCTACTGCAATGTTAAATGCAGTGATGGCCTTGCATTAAAGTCATCTAGCGACCCCCAATGGATGTTATATGCATTAAATTAATTGCAATAATTTTGCAAAACCTCTCAAATGTTAAATGCAACAAATGCATCGCATTAGGATGACTTTTCAGGCTGCTGCAATGTTAAATGCAGTGATCGCCTTGCATTAAAGAAATATTGCAACACCCTGCGATGTGAAATGCAATAATAATCCTGCAAAACCTCTCAAATGTTAAACGGGACTAATGCATCGTATTAGGATAAATTTGCAGGCTGCTGCAATGTTAAATGCAGTGATGGCCTTGCATTAAAGTCATCTAGCGACCCACAGTGGGTGTTAAATGCATTAAATTAATTGCAATAATTTTGCAAAACCTCTCAAATGTTAAATGCAACAAATGCATCGCATTAGGATGACTTTTCAGGCTGCTGCAATGTTAAATGCAGTGATCGCCTTGCATTAAAGAAATATTGCAACACCCTGCGATGTGAAATGCAATAATAATCCTGCAAAACCTCTCAAATGTTAAATGCGACTAATGCATCGTATTAGTATAACTTTGCAGGCTGCTGCATTGTTAAATGCAGCGCTGGCGTTGCATTAAAGCAATATTGCAACCCCCTGGGATGTTAAATGCAATAAAATTAATTGCAATAATTTTGCAAATCCTCTCAAATGTTAAATGCAATTAGGCTCCTGCAATGTTAAATGCAGCGCAGGCCTTGCATTAAAGCAAAATTGCAGCTGTTCTGGGGTATTAAACGCATTAAAATCATTGTAATAATCATGCAAAATCTCTCAAATTCCTGACATCCACCCACCCACCCACCGATCGATCAATCAATCAATCTTTGATTAATTCTTATTATTAATAATATAAATTATTATTACTAAAGTATTATTATTGTATTTACTACCCCCGGCATCGCATTAGGATGACTTTTCAGGCTGCTGCAATGTTAAATGCAGTGATCGCCTTGCATTAAAGAAATATTGCAACACCCTGCGATGTGAAATGCAATAATAATCCTGCAAAACCTCTCAAATGTTAAACGTGACTAATGCATCGTATTAGGATAACTTTGCAGGCTACTGCAATGTTAAATGCAGCGATGGCCTTGCATTAAAGTCATCTAGCGACCCCCAATGGATGTTATATGCATTAAATTAATTGCAATAATTTTGCAAAACCTCTCAAATGTTAAATGCAACAAATGCATCGCATTAGGATGACTTTTCAGGCTGCTGCAATCTTAAATGCAGTGATCGCCTTGCATTAAAGAAATATTGCAACACACTGCGATGTGAAATGCAATAATAATCCTGCAAAACCTCTCAAATGTTAAATGCGACTAATGCAACGTATTAGGATAACTTTGCAGGCTGCTGCATTGTTAAATGCAGCGCTGGCGTTGCATTAAAGCAATATTGCAACCCCCTGGGATGTTAAATGCAATAAAATTAATTGCAATAATTTTGCAAATCCTCTCAAATGTTAAATGCAATTAGGCTCCTGCAATGTTAAATGCAGCGCAGGCCTTGCATTAAAGCAAAATTGCAGCTGTTCTGGGGTATTAAACGCATTAAAATCATTGTGATAATCATGCAAAATCTCTCAAATTCCTGACATCCATCCACCCACCCACCGATCGATCAATCAATCAATCTTTGATTCATTCTTATTATTAATAATATAAATTATTATTACTATAGTATTATTATTGTATTTACTACCCCCGGCATCGCATTAGGATGACTTTTCAGGCTGCTGCAATGTTAAATGCAGTGATCGCCTTGCATTAAAAAAATATTGCAACACCCTGCGATGTGAAATGCAATAATAATCCTGCAAAACCTCTCAAATGTTAAACGTGACTAATGCATCGTATTAGGATAACTTTGCAGGCTTCTGCAATGTTAAATGCAGCGATGGCCTTGCATTAAAGTCATCTAGCGACCCCCAATGGATGTTATATGCATTAAATTAATTGCAATAATTTTGCAAAACCTCTCAAATGTTAAATGCAACAAATGCATCGCATTAGGATGACTTTTCAGGCTGCTGCAATGTTAAATGCAGTGATCGCCTTGCATTAAAGAAATATTGCAACACCCTGCGATGTGAAATGCAATAATAATCCTGCAAAACCTCTCAAACGTTAAACGTGGCTAATGCATCGTATTAGGATAACTTTGCAGGCTACTGCAATGTTAAATGCAGTGATGGCCTTGCATTAAAGTCATCTAGCGACCCCCAATGGATGTTATATGCATTAAATTAATTGCAATAATTTTGCAAAACCTCTCAAATGTTAAATGCAACAAATGCATCGCATTAGGATGACTTTTCAGGCTGCTGCAATGTTAAATGCAGTGATCGCCTTGCATTAAAGAAATATTGCAACACCCTGCGATGTGAAATGCAATAATAATCCTGCAAAACCTCTCAAATGTTAAACGGGACTAATGCATCGTATTAGGATAAATTTGCAGGCTGCTGCAATGTTAAATGCAGTGATGGCCTTGCATTAAAGTCATCTAGCGACCCACAGTGGGTGTTAAATGCATTAAATTAATTGCAATAATTTTGCAAAACCTCTCAAATGTTAAATGCAACAAATGCATCGCATTAGGATGACTTTTCAGGCTGCTGCAATGTTAAATGCAGTGATCGCCTTGCATTAAAGAAATATTGCAACACCCTGCGATGTGAAATGCAATAATAATCCTGCAAAACCTCTCAAATGTTAAATGCGACTAATGGATCGTATTAGGATAACTTTGCAGGCTGCTGCATTGTTAAATGCAGCGCTGGCGTTGCATTAAAGCAATATTGCAACCCCCTGGGATGTTAAATGCAATAAAATTAATTGCAATAATTTTGCAAATCCTCTCAAATGTTAAATGCAATTAGGCTCCTGCAATGTTAAATGCAGCGCAGGCCTTGCATTAAAGCAAAATTGCAGCTGTTCTGGGGTATTAAACGCATTATAATCATTGTGATAATCATGCATAATCTCTCAAATTCCTGACATCCATCCACCCACCCACCGATCGATCAATCAATCAATCTTTGATTTATTCTTATTATTAATAATATAAATTATTATTACTATAGTATTATTATTGTATTTACTACCCCCGGCAACGCATTAGGATGACTTTTCAGGCTGCTGCAATGTTAAATGCAGTGATCGCCTTGCATTAAAGAAATATTGCAACACCCTGCGATGTGAAATGCAATAATAATCCTGCAAAACCTCTCAAATGTTAAACGGGACTAATGCATCGTATTAGGATAACTTTGCAGGCTGCTGCAATGTTAAATGCAGTGATGGCCTTGCATTAAAGTCATCTAGCGACCCACAGTGGGTGTTAAATGCATTAAATTAATTGCAATAATTTTGCAAAACCTCTCAAATGTTAAATGCGACTAATGCATCGTATTAGGATAACTTTGCAGGCTGCTGCATTGTTAAATGCAGCGCTGGCGTTGCATTAAAGCAATATTGCAACCCCCTGGGATGTTAAATGCAATAAAATTAATTGCAATAATTTTGCAAATCCTCTCAAATGTTAAATGCAATTAGGCTCCTGCAATGTTAAATGCAGCGCAGGCCTTGCATTAAAGCAAAATTGCAGCTGTTCTGGGGTATTAAACGCATTAAAATCATTGTAATAATCATGCAAAATCTCTCAAATTCCTGACATCCACCCACCCACCCACCGATCGATCAATCAATCAATCTTTGATTTATTCTTATTATTAATAATATAAATTATTATTACTAAAGTATTATTATTGTATTTACTACCCCCGGCATCGCATTAGGATGACTTTTCAGGCTGCTGCAATGTTAAATGCAGTGATCGCCTTGCATTAAAGAAATATTGCAACACCCTGCGATGTGAAATGCAATAATAATCCTGCAAAACCTCTCAAATGTTAAACGTGACTAATGCATCGTATTAGGATAACTTTGCAGGCTACTGCAATGTTAAATGCAGTGATGGCCTTGCATTAAAGTCATCTAGCGACCCCCAATGGATGTTATATGCATTAAATTAATTGCAATAATTTTGCAAAACCTCTCAAATGTTAAATGCAACAAATGCATCGCATTAGGATGACTTTTCAGGCTGCTGCAATGTTAAATGCAGTGATCGCCTTGCATTAAAGAAATATTGCAACACCCTGCGATGTGAAATGCAATAATAATCCTGCAAAACCTCTCAAATGTTAAACGGGACTAATGCATCGTATTAGGATAAATTTGCAGGCTGCTGCAATGTTAAATGCAGTGATGGCCTTGCATTAAAGTCATCTAGCGACCCACAGTGGGTGTTAAATGCATTAAATTAATTGCAATAATTTTGCAAAACCTCTCAAATGTTAAATGCAACAAATGCATCGCATTAGGATGACTTTTCAGGCTGCTGCAATGTTAAATGCAGTGATCGCCTTGCATTAAAGAAATATTGCAACACCCTGCGATGTGAAATGCAATAATAATCCTGCAAAACCTCTCAAATGTTAAATGCGACTAATGCATCGTATTAGGATAACTTTGCAGGCTGCTGCATTGTTAAATGCAGCGCTGGCGTTGCATTAAAGCAATATTGCAACCCCCTGGGATGTTAAATGCAATAAAATTAATTGCAATAATTTTGCAAATCCTCTCAAATGTTAAATGCAATTAGGCTCCTGCAATGTTAAATGCAGCGCAGGCCTTGCATTAAAGCAAAATTGCAGCTGTTCTGGGGTATTAAACGCATTAAAATCATTGTAATAATCATGCAAAATCTCTCAAATTCCTGACATCCACCCACCCACCCACCGATCGATCAATCAATCAATCTTTGATTAATTCTTATTATTAATAATATAAATTATTATTACTAAAGTATTATTATTGTATTTACTACCCCCGGCATCGCATTAGGATGACTTTTCAGGCTGCTGCAATGTTAAATGCAGTGATCGCCTTGCATTAAAGAAATATTGCAACACCCTGCGATGTGAAATGCAATAATAATCCTGCAAAACCTCTCAAATGTTAAACGTGACTAATGCATCGTATTAGGATAACTTTGCAGGCTACTGCAATGTTAAATGCAGCGATGGCCTTGCATTAAAGTCATCTAGCGACCCCCAATGGATGTTATATGCATTAAATTAATTGCAATAATTTTGCAAAACCTCTCAAATGTTAAATGCAACAAATGCATCGCATTAGGATGACTTTTCAGGCTGCTGCAATCTTAAATGCAGTGATCGCCTTGCATTAAAGAAATATTGCAACACACTGCGATGTGAAATGCAATAATAATCCTGCAAAACCTCTCAAATGTTAAATGCGACTAATGCAACGTATTAGGATAACTTTGCAGGCTGCTGCATTGTTAAATGCAGCGCTGGCGTTGCATTAAAGCAATATTGCAACCCCCTGGGATGTTAAATGCAATAAAATTAATTGCAATAATTTTGCAAATCCTCTCAAATGTTAAATGCAATTAGGCTCCTGCAATGTTAAATGCAGCGCAGGCCTTGCATTAAAGCAAAATTGCAGCTGTTCTGGGGTATTAAACGCATTAAAATCATTGTGATAATCATGCAAAATCTCTCAAATTCCTGACATCCATCCACCCACCCACCGATCGATCAATCAATCAATCTTTGATTCATTCTTATTATTAATAATATAAATTATTATTACTATAGTATTATTATTGTATTTACTACCCCCGGCATCGCATTAGGATGACTTTTCAGGCTGCTGCAATGTTAAATGCAGTGATCGCCTTGCATTAAAAAAATATTGCAACACCCTGCGATGTGAAATGCAATAATAATCCTGCAAAACCTCTCAAATGTTAAACGTGACTAATGCATCGTATTAGGATAACTTTGCAGGCTTCTGCAATGTTAAATGCAGCGATGGCCTTGCATTAAAGTCATCTAGCGACCCCCAATGGATGTTATATGCATTAAATTAATTGCAATAATTTTGCAAAACCTCTCAAATGTTAAATGCAACAAATGCATCGCATTAGGATGACTTTTCAGGCTGCTGCAATGTTAAATGCAGTGATCGCCTTGCATTAAAGAAATATTGCAACACCCTGCGATGTGAAATGCAATAATAATCCTGCAAAACCTCTCAAATGTTAAACGTGGCTAATGCATCGTATTAGGATAACTTTGCAGGCTACTGCAATGTTAAATGCAGTGATGGCCTTGCATTAAAGTCATCTAGCGACCCCCAATGGATGTTATATGCATTAAATTAATTGCAATAATTTTGCAAAACCTCTCAAATGTTAAATGCAACAAATGCATCGCATTAGGATGACTTTTCAGGCTGCTGCAATGTTAAATGCAGTGATCGCCTTGCATTAAAGAAATATTGCAACACCCTGCGATGTGAAATGCAATAATAATCCTGCAAAACCTCTCAAATGTTAAACGGGACTAATGCATCGTATTAGGATAAATTTGCAGGCTGCTGCAATGTTAAATGCAGTGATGGCCTTGCATTAAAGTCATCTAGCGACCCACAGTGGGTGTTAAATGCATTAAATTAATTGCAATAATTTTGCAAAACCTCTCAAATGTTAAATGCAACAAATGCATCGCATTAGGATGACTTTTCAGGCTGCTGCAATGTTAAATGCAGTGATCGCCTTGCATTAAAGAAATATTGCAACACCCTGCGATGTGAAATGCAATAATAATCCTGCAAAACCTCTCAAATGTTAAATGCGACTAATGGATCGTATTAGGATAACTTTGCAGGCTGCTGCATTGTTAAATGCAGCGCTGGCGTTGCATTAAAGCAATATTGCAACCCCCTGGGATGTTAAATGCAATAAAATTAATTGCAATAATTTTGCAAATCCTCTCAAATGTTAAATGCAATTAGGCTCCTGCAATGTTAAATGCAGCGCAGGCCTTGCATTAAAGCAAAATTGCAGCTGTTCTGGGGTATTAAACGCATTATAATCATTGTGATAATCATGCATAATCTCTCAAATTCCTGACATCCATCCACCCACCCACCGATCGATCAATCAATCAATCTTTGTTTTATTCTTATTATTAATAATATAAATTATTATTACTATAGTATTATTATTGTATTTACTACCCCCGGCAACGCATTAGGATGACTTTTCAGGCTGCTGCAATGTTAAATGCAGTGATCGCCTTGCATTAAAGAAATATTGCAACACCCTGCGATGTGAAATGCAATAATAATCCTGCAAAACCTCTCAAATGTTAAACGGGACTAATGCATCGTATTAGGATAACTTTGCAGGCTGCTGCAATGTTAAATGCAGTGATGGCCTTGCATTAAAGTCATCTAGCGACCCACAGTGGGTGTTAAATGCATTAAATTAATTGCAATAATTTTGCAAAACCTCTCAAATGTTAAATGCGACTAATGCATCGTATTAGGATAACTTTGCAGGCTGCTGCATTGTTAAATGCAGCGCTGGCGTTGCATTAAAGCAATATTGCAACCCCCTGGGATGTTAAATGCAATAAAATTAATTGCAATAATTTTGCAAATCCTCTCAAATGTTAAATGCAATTAGGCTCCTGCAATGTTAAATGCAGCGCAGGCCTTGCATTAAAGCAAAATTGCAGCTGTTCTGGGGTATTAAACGCATTAAAATCATTGTAATAATCATGCAAAATCTCTCAAATTCCTGACATCCACCCACCCACCCACCGATCGATCAATCAATCAATCTTTGATTTATTCTTATTATTAATAATATAAATTATTATTACTAAAGTATTATTATTGTATTTACTACCCCCGGCATCGCATTAGGATGACTTTTCAGGCTGCTGCAATGTTAAATGCAGTGATCGCCTTGCATTAAAGAAATATTGCAACACCCTGCGATGTGAAATGCAATAATAATCCTGCAAAACCTCTCAAATGTTAAACGTGACTAATGCATCGTATTAGGATAACTTTGCAGGCTACTGCAATGTTAAATGCAGTGATGGCCTTGCATTAAAGTCATCTAGCGACCCCCAATGGATGTTATATGCATTAAATTAATTGCAATAATTTTGCAAAACCTCTCAAATGTTAAATGCAACAAATGCATCGCATTAGGATGACTTTTCAGGCTGCTGCAATGTTAAATGCAGTGATCGCCTTGCATTAAAGAAATATTGCAACACCCTGCGATGTGAAATGCAATAATAATCCTGCAAAACCTCTCAAATGTTAAACGGGACTAATGCATCGTATTAGGATAAATTTGCAGGCTGCTGCAATGTTAAATGCAGTGATGGCCTTGCATTAAAGTCATCTAGCGACCCACAGTGGGTGTTAAATGCATTAAATTAATTGCAATAATTTTGCAAAACCTCTCAAATGTTAAATGCAACAAATGCATCGCATTAGGATGACTTTTCAGGCTGCTGCAATGTTAAATGCAGTGATCCCTTGCATTAAAGAAATATTGCAACACCCTGCAATGTGAAATGCAATAATAATCCTGCAAAACCTCTCAAATGTTAAATGCGACTAATGGATCGTATTAGGATAACTTTGCAGGCTGCTGCATTGTTAAATGCAGCGCTGGCGTTGCATTAAAGCAATATTGCAACCCCCTGGGATGTTAAATGCAATAAAATTAATTGCAATAATTTTGCAAATCCTCTCAAATGTTAAATGCAATTAGGCTCCTGCAATGTTAAATGCAGCGCAGGCCTTGCATTAAAGCAAAATTGCAGCTGTTCTGGGGTATTAAACGCATTAAAATCATTGTGATAATCATGCATAATCTCTCAAATTCCTGACATCCATCCACCCACCCACCGATCGATCAATCAATCAATCTTTGATTTATTCTTATTATTAATAATATAAATTATTATTACTATAGTATTATTATTGTATTTACTACCCCCGGCAACGCATTAGGATGACTTTTCAGGCTGCTGCAATGTTAAATGCAGTGATCGCCTTGCATTAAAGAAATATTGCAACACCCTGCGATGTGAAATGCAATAATAATCCTGCAAAACCTCTCAAATGTTAAACGGGACTAATGCATCGTATTAGGATAACTTTGCAGGCTACTGCAATGTTAAATGCAGTGATGGCCTTGCATTAAAGTCATCTAGCGACCCCCAATGGATGTTATATGCATTAAATTAATTGCAATAATTTTGCAAAACCTCTCAAATGTTAAATGCAACAAATGCATCGCATTAGGATGACTTTTCAGGCTGCTGCAATGTTAAATGCAGTGATCGCCTTGCATTAAAGAAATATTGCAACACCCTGCGATGTGAAATGCAATAATAATCCTGCAAAACCTCTCAAATGTTAAACGGGACTAATGCATCGTATTAGGATAACTTTGCAGGCTGCTGCAATGTTAAATGCAGTGATGGCCTTGAATTAAAGTCATCTAACGACCCACAGTGGGTGTTAAATGCATTAAATTAATTGCAATAATTTTGCAAAACCTCTCAAATGTTAAATGCAACAAATGCCTCGCATTAGGATGACTTTTCAGGCTGCTGCAATGTTAAATGCATTGATCGCCTTGCATTAAAGAAATATTGCAACACCCTGCGATGTGAAATGCAATAATAATCCTGCAAAACCTCTCAAATGTTAAATGCGACTAATGCATCATATTAGTATAACTTTGCAGGCTGCTGCATTGTTAAATGCAGCGCTGGCGTTGCATTAAAGCAATATTGCAACCCCCTGGGATGTTAAATGCAATAAAATTAATTGCAATAATTTTGCAAATCCTCTCAAATGTTAAATGCAATTAGGCTCCTGCAATGTTAAATGCAGCGCAGGCCTTGCATTAAAGCAAAATTGCAGCTGTTCTGGGGTATTAAACGCATTAAAATCATTGTAATAATCATGCAAAATCTCTCAAATTCCTGACATCCACCCACCCACCCACCGATCGATCAATCAATCAATCTTTGATTTAGTCTTATTATTAATAATTTAAATTATTATTACTATAGTATTATTATTGTATTTACTACCCCCGGCAACGCATTAGGATGACTTTTCAGGCTGCTGCAATGTTAAATGCAGTGATCGCCTTGCATTAAAGAAATATTGCAACACCCTGCGATGTGAAATGCAATAATAATCCTGCAGAACCTCTCAAATGTTAAACGGGACTAATGCATCGTATTAGGATAACTTTGCAGGCTACTGCAATGTTAAATGCAGTGATGGCCTTGCATTAAAGTCATCTAGCGACCCCCAATGGATGTTATATGCATTAAATTAATTGCAATAATTTTGCAAAACCTCTCAAATGTTAAATGCAACAAATGCATCGCATTAGGATGACTTTTCAGGCTGCTGCAATGTTAAATGCAGTGATCGCCTTGCATTAAAGAAATATTGCAACACCCTGCGATGTGAAATGCAATAATAATCCTGCAAAACCTCTCAAATGTTAAACGGGACTAATGCATCGTATTAGGATAACTTTGCAGGCTGCTGCAATGTTAAATGCAGTGATGGCCTTGAATTAAAGTCATCTAGCGACCCACAGTGGGTGTTAAATGCATTAAATTAATTGCAATAATTTTGCAAAACCTCTCAAATGTTAAATGCAACAAATGCCTCGCATTAGGATGACTTTTCAGGCTGCTGCAATGTTAAATGCAGTGATCGCCTTGCATTAAAGAAATATTGCAACACCCTGCGATGTGAAATGCAATAATAATCCTGCAAAACCTCTCAAATGTTAAATGCGACTAATGCATCATATTAGTATAACTTTGCAGGCTGCTGCATTGTTAAATGCAGCGCTGGCGTTGCATTAAAGCAATATTGCAACCCCCTGGGATGTTAAATGCAATAAAATTAATTGCAATAATTTTGCAAATCCTCTCAAATGTTAAATGCAATTAGGCTCCTGCAATGTTAAATGCAGCGCAGGCCTTGCATTAAAGCAAAATTGCAGCTGTTCTGGGGTATTAAACGCATTAAAATCATTGTAATAATCATGCAAAATCTCTCAAATTCCTGACATCCACCCACCCACCCACCGATCGATCAATCAATCAATCTTTGATTTAGTCTTATTATTAATAATTTAAATTATTATTACTATAGTATTATTATTGTATTTACTACCCCCGGCAACGCATTAGGATGACTTTTCAGGCTGCTGCAATGTTAAATGCAGTGATCGCCTTGCATTAAAGAAATATTGCAACACCCTGCGATGTGAAATGCAATAATAATCCTGCAAAACCTCTCAAATGTTAAACGGGACTAATGCATCGTATTAGGATAACTTTGCAGGCTACTGCAATGTTAAATGCAGTGATGGCCTTGCATTAAAGTCATCTAGCGACCCCCAATGGATGTTATATGCATTAAATTAATTGCAATAATTTTGCAAAACCTCTCAAATGTTAAATGCAACAAATGCATCGCATTAGGATGACTTTTCAGGCTGCTGCAATGTTCAATGCAGTGATCGCGTTGCATTAAAGAAATATTGCAACACCCTGCGATGTGAAATGCAATAATAATCCTGCAAAACCTCTCAAATGTTAAACGGGACTAATGCATCGTATTAGGATAACTTTGCAGGCTGCTGCAATGTTAAATGCAGTGATGGCCTTGCATTAAAGTCATCTAGCGACCCACAGTGGGTGTTAAATGCATTAAATTAATTGCAATAATTATGCAAAACCTCTCAAATGTTAAATGCGACTAATGCATCGTATTAGGATAACTTTGCAGGCTGCTGCATTGTAAATGCAGCGCTGGCGTTGCATTAAAGCAATATTGCAACCCCCTGGGATGTTAAATGCAATAAAATTAATTGCAATAATTTTGCAAATCCTCTCAAATGTTAAATGCAATTAGGCTCCTGCAATGTTAAATGCAGCGCAGGCCTTGCATTAAAGCAAAATTGCAGCTGTTCTGGGGTATTAAACGCATTAAAATCATTGTAATAATCATGCAAAATCTCTCAAATTCCTGACATCCACCCACCCACCCACCGATCGATCAATCAATCAATCTTTGATTTATTCTTATTATTAATAATATAAATTATTATTACTATAGTATTATTATTGTATTTACTACCCCCGGCAACGCATTAGGATGACTTTTCAGGCTGCTGCAATGTTAAATGCAGTGATCGCCTTGCATTAAAGAAATATTGCAACACCCTGCGATGTGAAATGCAATAATAATCCTGCAAAACCTCTCAAATGTTAAACGGGACTAATGCATCGTATTAGGATAACTTTGCAGGCTACTGCAATGTTAAATGCAGTGATGGCCTTGCATTAAAGTCATCTAGCGACCCCCAATGGATGTTATATGCATTAAATTAATTGCAATAATTTTGCAAAACCTCTCAAATGTTAAATGCAACAAATGCATCGCATTAGGATGACTTTTCAGGCTGCTGCAATGTTAAATGCAGTGATCGCCTTGCATTAAAGAAATATTGCAACACCCTGCGATGTGAAATGCAATAATAATCCTGCAAAACCTCTCAAATGTTAAACGGGACTAATGCATCGTATTAGGATAACTTTGCAGGCTGCTGCAATGTTAAATGCAGTGATGGCCTTGAATTAAAGTCATCTAACGACCCACAGTGGGTGTTAAATGCATTAAATTAATTGCAATAATTTTGCAAAACCTCTCAAATGTTAAATGCAACAAATGCCTCGCATTAGGATGACTTTTCAGGCTGCTGCAATGTTAAATGCATTGATCGCCTTGCATTAAAGAAATATTGCAACACCCTGCGATGTGAAATGCAATAATAATCCTGCAAAACCTCTCAAATGTTAAATGCGACTAATGCATCATATTAGTATAACTTTGCAAGCTGCTGCATTGTTAAATGCAGCGCTGGCGTTGCATTAAAGCAATATTGCAACCCCCTGGGATGTTAAATGCAATAAAATTAATTGCAATAATTTTGCAAATCCTCTCAAATGTTAAATGCAATTAGGCTCCTGCAATGTTAAATGCAGCGCAGGCCTTGCATTAAAGCAAAATTGCAGCTGTTCTGGGGTATTAAACGCATTAAAATCATTGTAATAATCATGCAAAATCTCTCAAATTCCTGACATCCACCCACCCACCCACCGATCGATCAATCAATCAATCTTTGATTTAGTCTTATTATTAATAATTTAAATTATTATTACTATAGTATTATTATTGTATTTACTACCCCCGGCAACGCATTAGGATGACTTTTCAGGCTGCTGCAATGTTAAATGCAGTGATCGCCTTGCATTAAAGAAATATTGCAACACCCTGCGATGTGAAATGCAATAATAATCCTGCAAAACCTCTCAAATGTTAAACGGGACTAATGCATCGTATTAGGATAACTTTGCAGGCTACTGCAATGTTAAATGCAGTGATGGCCTTGCATTAAAGTCATCTAGCGACCCCCAATGGATGTTATATGCATTAAATTAATTGCAATAATTTTGCAAAACCTCTCAAATGTTAAATGCAACAAATGCATCGCATTAGGATGACTTTTCAGGCTGCTGCAATGTTAAATGCAGTGATCGCCTTGCATTAAAGAAATATTGCAACACCCTGCGATGTGAAATGCAATAATAATCCTGCAAAACCTCTCAAATGTTAAACGGGACTAATGCATCGTATTAGGATAACTTTGCAGGCTGCTGCAATGTTAAATGCAGTGATGGCCTTGAATTAAAGTCATCTAGCGACCCACAGTGGGTGTTAAATGCATTAAATTAATTGCAATAATTTTGCAAAACCTCTCAAATGTTAAATGCAACAAATGCCTCGCATTAGGATGACTTTTCAGGCTGCTGCAATGTTAAATGCAGTGATCGCCTTGCATTAAAGCAATATTGCAACCCCCTGGGATGTTAAATGCAATAAAATTAATTGCAATAATTTTGCAAATCCTCTCAAATGTTAAATGCAATTAGGCTCCTGCAATGTTAAATGCAGCGCAGGCCTTGCATTAAAGCAAAATTGCAGCTGTTCTGGGGTATTAAACGCATTAAAATCATTGTAATAATCATGCAAAATCTCTCAAATTCCTGACATCCACCCACCCACCCACCGATCGATCAATCAATCAATCTTTGATTTATTCTTATTATTAATAATATAAATTATTATTACTAAAGTATTATTATTGTATTTACTACCCCCGGCATCGCATTAGGATGACTTTTCAGGCTGCTGCAATGTTAAATGCAGTGATCGCCTTGCATTAAAGAAATATTGCAACACCCTGCGATGTGAAATGCAATAATAATCCTGCAAAACCTCTCACATGTTAAACGTGACTAATGCATCGTATTAGGATAACTTTGCAGGCTACTGCAATGTTAAATGCAGTGATGGCCTTGCATTAAAGTCATCTAGCGACCCCCAATGGATGTTATATGCATTAAATTAATTGCAATAATTTTGAAAAACCTCTCAAATGTTAAATGCAACAAATGCATCGCATTAGGATGACTTTTCAGGCTGCTGCAATGTTAAATGCAGTGATCGCCTTGCATTAAAGAAATATTGCAACACCCTGCGATGTGAAATGCAATAATAATCCTGCAAAACCTCTCAAATGTTAAACGGGACTAATGCATCGTATTAGGATAACTTTGCAGGCTGCTGCAATGTTAAATGCAGTGATGGCCTTGCATTAAAGTCATCTAGCGACCCACAGTGGGTGTTAAATGCATTAAATTAATTGCAATAATTTTGCAAAACCTCTTAAATGTTAAATGCAACAAATGCATCGCATTAGGATGACTTTTCAGGCTGCTGCAATGTTAAATGCAGTGATCGCCTTGCATTAAAGAAATATTGCAACACCCTGCGATGTGAAATGCAATAATAATCCTGCAAAACTTCTCAAATGTTAAATGCGACTAATGCATCGTATTAGGATAAATTTGCAGGCTGCTGCATTGTTAAATGCAGCACTGGCGTTGCATTAAAACAATATTGCAACCCCCTGGGATGTTAAATGCAATAAAATTAATTGCAATAATTTTGCAAATCCTCTCAAATGTTAAATGCAATTAGGCTCCTGCAATGTTAAATGCAGCGCAGGCCTTGCATTAAAGCAAAATTGCAGCTGTTCTGGGGTATTAAACGCATTAAAATCATTGTAATAATCATGCAAAATCTCTCAAATTCCTGACATCCACCCACCCACCCACCGATCGATCAATCAATCAATCTTTGATTTATTCTTATTATTAATAATTTAAATTATTATTACTATAGTATTATTATTGTATTTACTACCCCCGGCATCGCATTAGGATGACTTTTCAGGCTGCTGCAATGTTAAATGCATTGATCGCCTTGCATTAAAGAAATATTGCAACACCCTGCGATGTGAAATGCAATAATAATCCTGCAAAACCTCTCAAATGTTAAACGTGACTAATGCATCGTAATAGGATAACTTTGCAGGCTACTGCAATGTTAAATGCAGTGATGGCCTTGCATTAAAGTCATCTAGCTACCCCCAATGGATGTTATATGCATTAAATTAATTGCAATAATTTTGCAAAACCTCTCAAATGTTAAATGCAACAAATGCATCGCATTAGGATGACTTTTCAGGCTGCTGCAATGTTAAATGCAGTGATCGCGTTGCATTAAAGAAATATTGCAACACCCTGCGATGTGAAATGCAATAATAATCCTGCAAAACCTCTCAAATGTTAAACGGGACTAATGCATCGTATTAGGATAACTTTGCAGGCTGCTGCAATGTTAAATGCAGTGATGGCCTTGCATTAAAGTCATCTAGCGACCCACAGTGGGTGTTAAATGCATTAAATTAATTGCAATAATTTTGCAAAACCTCTCAAATGTTAAATGCGACTAATGCATCGTATTAGGATAACTTTGCTGGCTGCTGCATTGTTAAATGCAGCGCTGGCGTTGCATTAAAGCAATATTGCAGCCCCCTGGGATGTTAAATGCAATAAAATTAATTGCAATAATTTTGCAAATCCTCTCAAATGTTAAATGCAATTAGGCTCCTGCAATGTTAAATGCAGCGCAGGCCTTGCATTAAAGCAAAATTGCAGCTGTTCTGGGGTATTAAACGCATTAAAATCATTGTAATAATCATGCAAAATCTCTCAAATTCCTGACATCCACCCACCCACCCACCGATCGATCAATCAATCAATCTTTGATTTATTCTTATTATTAATAATATAAATTATTATTACTAAAGTATTATTATTGTATTTACTACCCCCGGCATCGCATTAGGATGACTTTTCAGGCTGCTGCAATGTTAAATGCAGTGATCGCCTTGCATTAAAGAAATATTGCAACACCCTGCGATGTGAAATGCAATAATAATCCTGCAAAACCTCTCACATGTTAAACGTGACTAATGCATCGTATTAGGATAACTTTGCAGGCTACTGCAATGTTAAATGCAGTGATGGCCTTGCATTAAAGTCATCTAGCGACCCCCAATGGATGTTATATGCATTAAATTAATTGCAATAATTTTGAAAAACCTCTCAAATGTTAAATGCAACAAATGCATCGCATTAGGATGACTTTTCAGGCTGCTGCAATGTTAAATGCAGTGATCGCTTTGCATTAAAGAAATATTGCAACACCCTGCGATGTGAAATGCAATAATAATCCTGCAAAACCTCTCAAATGTTAAACGGGACTAATGCATCGTATTAGGATAACTTTGCAGGCTGCTGCAATGTTAAATGCAGTGATGGCCTTGCATTAAAGTCATCTAGCGACCCACAGTGGGTGTTAAATGCATTAAATTAATTGCAATAATTTTGCAAAACCTCTTAAATGTTAAATGCAACAAATGCATCGCATTAGGATGACTTTTCAGGCTGCTGCAATGTTAAATGCAGTGATCGCCTTGCATTAAAGAAATATTGCAACACCCTGCGATGTGAAATGCAATAATAATCCTGCAAAACCTCTCACATGTTAAACGTGACTAATGCATCGTATTAGGATAACTTTGCAGGCTACTGCAATGTTAAATGCAGTGATGGCCTTGCATTAAAGTCATCTAGCGACCCCCAATGGATGTTATATGCATTAAATTAATTGCAATAATTTTGAAAAACCTCTCAAATGTTAAATGCAACAAATGCATCGCATTAGGATGACTTTTCAGGCTGCTGCAATGTTAAATGCAGTGATCGCTTTGCATTAAAGAAATATTGCAACACCCTGCGATGTGAAATGCAATAATAATCCTGCAAAACCTCTCAAATGTTAAACGGGACTAATGCATCGTATTAGGATAACTTTGCAGGCTGCTGCAATGTTAAATGCAGTGATGGCCTTGCATTAAAGTCATCTAGCGACCCACAGTGGGTGTTAAATGCATTAAATTAATTGCAATAATTTTGCAAAACCTCTTAAATGTTAAATGCAACAAATGCATCGCATTAGGATGACTTTTCAGGCTGCTGCAATGTTAAATGCAGTGATCGCCTTGCATTAAAGAAATATTGCAACACCCTGCGATGTGAAATGCAATAATAATCCTGCAAAACCTCTCAAATGTTAAATGCGACTAATGCATCGTATTAGGATAAATTTGCAGGCTGCTGCATTGTTAAATGCAGCACTGGCGTTGCATTAAAACAATATTGCAACCCCCTGGGATGTTAAATGCAATAAAATTAATTGCAATAATTTTGCAAATCCTCTCAAATGTTAAATGCAATTAGGCTCCTGCAATGTTAAATGCAGCGCAGGCCTTGCATTAAAGCAAAATTGCAGCTGTTCTGGGGTATTAAACGCATTAAAATCATTGTAATAATCATGCAAAATCTCTCAAATTCCTGACATCCACCCACCCACCCACCGATCGATCAATCAATCAATCTTTGATTTATTCTTATTATTAATAATTTAAATTATTATTACTATAGTATTATTATTGTATTTACTACCCCCGGCATCGCATTAGGATGACTTTTCAGGCTGCTGCAATGTTAAATGCATTGATCGCCTTGCATTAAAGAAATATTGCAACACCCTGCGATGTGAAATGCAATAATAATCCTGCAAAACCTCTCAAATGTTAAACGTGACTAATGCATCGTAATAGGATAACTTTGCAGGCTACTGCAATGTTAAATGCAGTGATGGCCTTGCATTAAAGTCATCTAGCTACCCCCAATGGATGTTATATGCATTAAATTAATTGCAATAATTTTGCAAAACCTCTCAAATGTTAAATGCAACAAATGCATCGCATTAGGATGACTTTTCAGGCTGCTGCAATGTTAAATGCAGTGATCGCGTTGCATTAAAGAAATATTGCAACACCCTGCGATGTGAAATGCAATAATAATCCTGCAAAACCTCTCAAATGTTAAACGGGACTAATGCATCGTATTAGGATAACTTTGCAGGCTGCTGCAATGTTAAATGCAGTGATGGCCTTGCATTAAAGTCATCTAGCGACCCACAGTGGGTGTTAAATGCATTAAATTAATTGCAATAATTTTGCAAAACCTCTCAAATGTTAAATGCGACTAATGCATCGTATTAGGATAACTTTGCTGGCTGCTGCATTGTTAAATGCAGCGCTGGCGTTGCATTAAAGCAATATTGCAGCCCCCTGGGATGTTAAATGCAATAAAATTAATTGCAATAATTTTGCAAATCCTCTCAAATGTTAAATGCAATTAGGCTCCTGCAATGTTAAATGCAGCGCAGGCCTTGCATTAAAGCAAAATTGCAGCTGTTCTGGGGTATTAAACGCATTAAAATCATTGTAATAATCATGCAAAATCTCTCAAATTCCTGACATCCACCCACCCACCCACCGATCGATCAATCAATCAATCTTTGATTTATTCTTATTATTAATAATATAAATTATTATTACTAAAGTATTATTATTGTATTTACTACCCCCGGCATCGCATTAGGATGACTTTTCAGGCAGCTGCAATGTTAAATGCAGTGATCGCCTTGCATTAAAGAAATATTGCAACACCCTGCGATGTGAAATGCAATAATAATCCTGCAAAACCTCTCACATGTTAAACGTGACTAATGCATCGTATTAGGATAACTTTGCAGGCTACTGCAATGTTAAATGCAGTGATGGCCTTGCATTAAAGTCATCTAGCGACCCCCAATGGATGTTATATGCATTAAATTAATTGCAATAATTTTGAAAAACCTCTCAAATGTTAAATGCAACAAATGCATCGCATTAGGATGACTTTTCAGGCTGCTGCAATGTTAAATGCAGTGATCGCTTTGCATTAAAGAAATATTGCAACACCCTGCGATGTGAAATGCAATAATAATCCTGCAAAACCTCTCAAATGTTAAACGGGACTAATGCATCGTATTAGGATAACTTTGCAGGCTGCTGCAATGTTAAATGCAGTGATGGCCTTGCATTAAAGTCATCTAGCGACCCACAGTGGGTGTTAAATGCATTAAATTAATTGCAATAATTTTGCAAAACCTCTTAAATGTTAAATGCAACAAATGCATCGCATTAGGATGACTTTTCAGGCTGCTGCAATGTTAAATGCAGTGATCGCCTTGCATTAAAGAAATATTGCAACACCCTGCGATGTGAAATGCAATAATAATCCTGCAAAACCTCTCACATGTTAAACGTGACTAATGCATCGTATTAGGATAACTTTGCAGGCTACTGCAATGTTAAATGCAGTGATGGCCTTGCATTAAAGTCATCTAGCGACCCCCAATGGATGTTATATGCATTAAATTAATTGCAATAATTTTGAAAAACCTCTCAAATGTTAAATGCAACAAATGCATCGCATTAGGATGACTTTTCAGGCTGCTGCAATGTTAAATGCAGTGATCGCTTTGCATTAAAGAAATATTGCAACACCCTGCGATGTGAAATGCAATAATAATCCTGCAAAACCTCTCAAATGTTAAACGGGACTAATGCATCGTATTAGGATAACTTTGCAGGCTGCTGCAATGTTAAATGCAGTGATGGCCTTGCATTAAAGTCATCTAGCGACCCACAGTGGGTGTTAAATGCATTAAATTAATTGCAATAATTTTGCAAAACCTCTTAAATGTTAAATGCAACAAATGCATCGCATTAGGATGACTTTTCAGGCTGCTGCAATGTTAAATGCAGTGATCGCCTTGCATTAAAGAAATATTGCAACACCCTGCGATGTGAAATGCAATAATAATCCTGCAAAACCTCTCAAATGTTAAATGCGACTAATGCATCGTATTAGGATAAATTTGCAGGCTGCTGCATTGTTAAATGCAGCACTGGCGTTGCATTAAAACAATATTGCAACCCCCTGGGATGTTAAATGCAATAAAATTAATTGCAATAATTTTGCAAATCCTCTCAAATGTTAAATGCAATTAGGCTCCTGCAATGTTAAATGCAGCGCAGGCCTTGCATTAAAGCAAAATTGCAGCTGTTCTGGGGTATTAAACGCATTAAAATCATTGTAATAATCATGCAAAATCTCTCAAATTCCTGACATCCACCCACCCACCCACCGATCGATCAATCAATCAATCTTTGATTTATTCTTAACATATATTATTATTACTATAGTATTATTATTGTATTTACTACCCCCGGCATCGCATTAGGATGACTTTTCAGGCTGCTGCAATGTTAAATGCAGTGATCGCCTTGCATTAAAGAAATATTGCAACACCCTGCGATGTGAAATGCAATAATAATCCTGCAAAACCTCTCACATGTTAAACGTGACTAATGCATCGTATTAGGATAACTTTGCAGGCTACTGCAATGTTAAATGCAGTGATGGCCTTGCATTAAAGTCATCTAGCGACCCCCAATGGATGTTATATGCATTAAATTAATTGCAATAATTTTGAAAAACCTCTCAAATGTTAAATGCAACAAATGCATCGCATTAGGATGACTTTTCAGGCTGCTGCAATGTTAAATGCAGTGATCGCCTTGCATTAAAGAAATATTGCAACACCCTGCGATGTGAAATGCAATAATAATCCTGCAAAACCTCTCAAATGTTAAACGGGACTAATGCATCGTATTAGGATAAATTTGCAGGCTGCTGCAATGTTAAATGCAGTGATGGCCTTGCATTAAAGTCATCTAGCGACCCACAGTGGGTGTTAAATGCATTAAATTAATTGCAATAATTTTGCAAAACCTCTTAAATGTTAAATGCAACAAATGCATCGCATTAGGATGACTTTTCAGGCTGCTGCAATGTTAAATGCAGTGATCGCCTTGCATTAAAGAAATATTGCAACACCCTGCGATGTGAAATGCAATAATAATCCTGCAAAACCTCTCAAATGTTAAATGCGACTAATGCATCGTATTAGGATAAATTTGCAGGCTGCTGCATTGTTAAATGCAGCACTGGCGTTGCATTAAAACAATATTGCAACCCCCTGGGATGTTAAATGCAATAAAATTAATTGCAATAATTTTGCAAATCCTCTCAAATGTTAAATGCAATTAGGCTCCTGCAATGTTAAATGCAGCGCAGGCCTTGCATTAAAGCAAAATTGCAGCTGTTCTGGGGTATTAAACACATTAAAATCATTGTAATAATCATGCAAAATCTCTCAAATTCCTGACATCCACCCACCCACCCACCGATCGATCAATCAATCAATCTTTGATTTATTCTTATTATTAATAATATAAATTATTATTACTAAAGTATTATTATTGTATTTACTACCCCCGGCATCGCATTAGGATGACTTTTCAGGCTGCTGCAATGTTAAATGCAGTGATCGCCTTGCATTAAAGAAATATTGCAACACCCTGCGATGTGAAATGCAATAATAATCCTGCAAAACCTCTCACATGTTAAACGTGACTAATGCATCGTATTAGGATAACTTTGCAGGCTACTGCAATGTTAAATGCAGTGATGGCCTTGCATTAAAGTCATCTAGCGACCCCCAATGGATGTTATATGCATTAAATTAATTGCAATAATTTTGCAAAACCTCTCAAATGTTAAATGCAACAAATGCATCGCATTAGGATGACTTTTCAGGCTGCTGCAATGTTAAATGCAGTGATCGCCTTGCATTAAAGAAATATTGCAACACCCTGCGATGTGAAATGCAATAATAATCCTGCAAAACCTCTCAAATGTTAAATGCGACTAATGCATCGTATTAGGATAACTTTGCAGGCTGCTGCATTGTTAAATGCAGCGCTGGCGTTGCATTAAAGCAATATTGCAACCCCCTGGGATGTTAAATGCAATAAAATTAATTGCAATAATTTTGCAAATCCTCTCAAATGTTAAATGCAATTAGGCTCCTGCAATGTTAAATGCAGCGCAGGCCTTGCATTAAAGCAAAATTGCAGCTGTTCTGGGGTATTAAACGCATTAAAATCATTGTAATAATCATGCAAAATCTCTCAAATTCCTGACATCCACCCACCCACCCACCGATCGATCAATCAATCAATCTTTGATTTATTCTTAACATATATTATTATTACTATAGTATTATTATTGTATTTACTACCCCCGGCATCGCATTAGGATGACTTTTCAGGCTGCTGCAATGTTAAATGCAGTGATCGCCTTGCATTAAAGAAATATTGCAACACCCTGCGATGTGAAATGCAATAATAATCCTGCAAAACCTCTCAAATGTTAAACAGGACTAATGCATCGTATTAGGATAACTTTGCAGGCTGCTGCAATGTTAAATGCAGTAATGGCCTTGCTTTAAAGTCATCTAGCGACCCACAGTGGGTGTTATATGCATTAAATTAATTGCAATAATTTTGCAAAACCTCTCAAATGTTAAATGCAACAAATGCATCGCATTAGGATGACTTTTCAGGCTGCTGCAATGTTAAATGCAGTGATCGCCTTGCATTAAAGAAATATTGCAACACCCTGCGATGTGAAATGCAATAATAATCCTGCAAAACCTCTCAAATGTTAAATGCGACTAATGCATCGTATTAGGATAACTTTGCAGGCTGCTGCATTGTTAAATGCAGCGCTGGCGTTGCATTAAAGCAATATTGCAACCCCCTGGGATGTTAAATGCAATAAAATTAATTGCAATAATTTTGCAAATCCTCTCAAATGTTAAATGCAATTAGGCTCCTGCAATGTTAAATGCAGCGCAGGCCTTGCATTAAAGCAAAATTGCAGCTGTTCTGGGGTATTAAACGCATTAAAATCATTGTGATAATCATGCAAAATCTCTCAAATTCCTGACATCCATCCACCCACCCACCGATCGATCAATCAATCAATCTTTGATTTATTCTTATTATTAATAATATAAATTATTATTACTATAGTATTATTATTGTATTTACTACCCCCGGCATCGCATTAGGATGACTTTTCAGGCTGCTGCAATGTTAAATGCAGTGATCGCCTTGCATTAAAGAAATATTGCAACACCCTGCGATGTGAAATGCAATAATAATCCTGCAAAACCTCTCAAATGTTAAACGTGACTAATGCATCGTATTAGGATAACTTTGCAGGCTACTGCAATGTTAAATGCAGTGATGGCCTTGCATTAAAGTCATCTAGCGACCCCCAATGGATGTTATATGCATTAAATTAATTGCAATAATTTTGCAAAACCTCTCAAATGTTAAATGCAACAAATGCATCGCATTAGGATGACTTTTCAGGCTGCTGCAATGTTAAATGCAGTGATCGCCTTGCATTAAAGAAATATTGCAACACCCTGCGATGTGAAATGCAATAATAATCCTGCAAAACCTCTCAAATGTTAAATGCGACTAATGCATCGTATTAGGATAACTTTGCAGGCTGCTGCATTGTTAAATGCAGCGCTGGCGTTGCATTAAAGCAATATTGCAACCCCCTGGGATGTTAAATGCAATAAAATTAATTGCAATAATTTTGCAAATCCTCTCAAATGTTAAATGCAATTAGGCTCCTGCAATGTTAAATGCAGCGCAGGCCTTGCATTAAAGCAAAATTGCAGCTGTTCTGGGGTATTAAACGCATTAAAATCATTGTAATAATCATGCAAAATCTCTCAAATTCCTGACATCCACCCACCCACCCACCGATCGATCAATCAATCAATCTTTGATTTATTCTTAACATATATTATTATTACTATAGTATTATTATTGTATTTACTACCCCCGGCATCGCATTAGGATGACTTTTCAGGCTGCTGCAATGTTAAATGCAGTGATCGCCTTGCATTAAAGAAATATTGCAACACCCTGCGATGTGAAATGCAATAATAATCCTGCAAAACCTCTCACATGTTAAACGTGACTAATGCATCGTATTAGGATAACTTTGCAGGCTACTGCAATGTTAAATGCAGTGATGGCCTTGCATTAAAGTCATCTAGCGACCCCCAATGGATGTTATATGCATTAAATTAATTGCAATAATTTTGAAAAACCTCTCAAATGTTAAATGCAACAAATGCATCGCATTAGGATGACTTTTCAGGCTGCTGCAATGTTAAATGCAGTGATCGCCTTGCATTAAAGAAATATTGCAACACCCTGCGATGTGAAATGCAATAATAATCCTGCAAAACCTCTCAAATGTTAAACGGGACTAATGCATCGTATTAGGATAAATTTGCAGGCTGCTGCAATGTTAAATGCAGTGATGGCCTTGCATTAAAGTCATCTAGCGACCCACAGTGGGTGTTAAATGCATTAAATTAATTGCAATAATTTTGCAAAACCTCTTAAATGTTAAATGCAACAAATGCATCGCATTAGGATGACTTTTCAGGCTGCTGCAATGTTAAATGCAGTGATCGCCTTGCATTAAAGAAATATTGCAACACCCTGCGATGTGAAATGCAATAATAATCCTGCAAAACCTCTCAAATGTTAAATGCGACTAATGCATCGTATTAGGATAAATTTGCAGGCTGCTGCATTGTTAAATGCAGCACTGGCGTTGCATTAAAACAATATTGCAACCCCCTGGGATGTTAAATGCAATAAAATTAATTGCAATAATTTTGCAAATCCTCTCAAATGTTAAATGCAATTAGGCTCCTGCAATGTTAAATGCAGCGCAGGCCTTGCATTAAAGCAAAATTGCAGCTGTTCTGGGGTATTAAACACATTAAAATCATTGTAATAATCATGCAAAATCTCTCAAATTCCTGACATCCACCCACCCACCCACCGATCGATCAATCAATCAATCTTTGATTTATTCTTATTATTAATAATATAAATTATTATTACTAAAGTATTATTATTGTATTTACTACCCCCGGCATCGCATTAGGATGACTTTTCAGGCTGCTGCAATGTTAAATGCAGTGATCGCCTTGCATTAAAGAAATATTGCAACACCCTGCGATGTGAAATGCAATAATAATCCTGCAAAACCTCTCACATGTTAAACGTGACTAATGCATCGTATTAGGATAACTTTGCAGGCTACTGCAATGTTAAATGCAGTGATGGCCTTGCATTAAAGTCATCTAGCGACCCCCAATGGATGTTATATGCATTAAATTAATTGCAATAATTTTGAAAAACCTCTCAAATGTTAAATGCAACAAATGCATCGCATTAGGATGACTTTTCAGGCTGCTGCAATGTTAAATGCAGTGATCGCCTTGCATTAAAGAAATATTGCAACACCCTGCGATGTGAAATGCAATAATAATCCTGCAAAACCTCTCAAATGTTAAACGGGACTAATGCATCGTATTAGGATAACTTTGCAGGCTGCTGCAATGTTAAATGCAGTGATGGCCTTGCATTAAAGTCATCTAGCGACCCACAGTGGGTGTTAAATGCATTAAATTAATTGCAATAATTTTGCAAAACCTCTTAAATGTTAAATGCAACAAATGCATCGCATTAGGATGACTTTTCAGGCTGCTGCAATGTTAAATGCAGTGATCGCCTTGCATTAAAGAAATATTGCAACACCCTGCGATGTGAAATGCAATAATAATCCTGCAAAACCTCTCAAATGTTAAATGCGACTAATGCATCGTATTAGGATAACTTTGCAGGCTGCTGCATTGTTAAATGCAGCGCTGGCGTTGCATTAAAGCAATATTGCAACCCCCTGGGATGTTAAATGCAATAAAATTAATTGCAATAATTTTGCAAATCCTCTCAAATGTTAAATGCAATTAGGCTCCTGCAATGTTAAATGCAGCGCAGGCCTTGCATTAAAGCAAAATTGCAGCTGTTCTGGGGTATTAAACGCATTAAAATCATTGTGATAATCATGCAAAATCTCTCAAATTCCTGACATCCATCCACCCACCCACCGATCGATCAATCAATCAATCTTTGATTTATTCTTATTATTAATAATATAAATTATTATTACTATAGTATTATTATTGTATTTACTACCCCCGGCATCGCATTAGGATGACTTTTCAGGCTGCTGCAATGTTAAATGCAGTGATCGCCTTGCATTAAAGAAATATTGCAACACCCTGCGATGTGAAATGCAATAATAATCCTGCAAAACCTCTCAAATGTTAAACGTGACTAATGCATCGTATTAGGATAACTTTGCAGGCTACTGCAATGTTAAATGCAGTGATGGCCTTGCATTAAAGTCATCTAGCGACCCCCAATGGATGTTATATGCATTAAATTAATTGCAATAATTTTGCAAAACCTCTCAAATGTTAAATGCAACAAATGCATCGCATTAGGATGACTTTTCAGGCTGCTGCAATGTTAAATGCAGTGATCGCCTTGCATTAAAGAAATATTGCAACACCCTGCGATGTGAAATGCAATAATAATCCTGCAAAACCTCTCAAATGTTAAATGCGACTAATGCATCGTATTAGGATAACTTTGCAGGCTGCTGCATTGTTAAATGCAGCGCTGGCGTTGCATTAAAGCAATATTGCAACCCCCTGGGATGTTAAATGCAATAAAATTAATTGCAATAATTTTGCAAATCCTCTCAAATGTTAAATGCAATTAGGCTCCTGCAATGTTAAATGCAGCGCAGGCCTTGCATTAAAGCAAAATTGCAGCTGTTCTGGGGTATTAAACGCATTAAAATCATTGTAATAATCATGCAAAATCTCTCAAATTCCTGACATCCACCCACCCACCCACCGATCGATCAATCAATCAATCTTTGATTTATTCTTAACATATATTATTATTACTATAGTATTATTATTGTATTTACTACCCCCGGCATCGCATTAGGATGACTTTTCAGGCTGCTGCAATGTTAAATGCAGTGATCGCCTTGCATTAAAGAAATATTGCAACACCCTGCGATGTGAAATGCAATAATAATCCTGCAAAACCTCTCAAATGTTAAACGGGACTAATGCATCGTATTAGGATAACTTTGCAGGCTGCTGCAATGTTAAATGCAGTAATGGCCTTGCTTTAAAGTCATCTAGCGACCCACAGTGGGTGTTATATGCATTAAATTAATTGCAATAATTTTGCAAAACCTCTCAAATGTTAAATGCAACAAATGCATCGCATTAGGATGACTTTTCAGGCTGCTGCAATGTTAAATGCAGTGATCGCCTTGCATTAAAGAAATATTGCAACACCCTGCGATGTGAAATGCAATAATAATCCTGCAAAACCTCTCAAATGTTAAATGCGACTAATGCATCGTATTAGGATAACTTTGCAGGCTGCTGCATTGTTAAATGCAGCGCTGGCGTTGCATTAAAGCAATATTGCAACCCCCTGGGATGTTAAATGCAATAAAATTAATTGCAATAATTTTGCAAATCCTCTCAAATGTTAAATGCAATTAGGCTCCTGCAATGTTAAATGCAGCGCAGGCCTTGCATTAAAGCAAAATTGCAGCTGTTCTGGGGTATTAAACGCATTAAAATCATTGTGATAATCATGCAAAATCTCTCAAATTCCTGACATCCATCCACCCACCCACCGATCGATCAATCAATCAATCTTTGATTTATTCTTATTATTAATAATATAAATTATTATTACTATAGTATTATTATTGTATTTACTACCCCCGGCATCGCATTAGGATGACTTTTCAGGCTGCTGCAATGTTAAATGCAGTGATCGCCTTGCATTAAAGAAATATTGCAACACCCTGCGATGTGAAATGCAATAATAATCCTGCAAAACCTCTCAAATGTTAAACGTGACTAATGCATCGTATTAGGATAACTTTGCAGGCTACTGCAATGTTAAATGCAGTGATGGCCTTGCATTAAAGTCATCTAGCGACCCCCAATGGATGTTATATGCATTAAATTAATTGCAATAATTTTGCAAAACCTCTCAAATGTTAAATGCAACAAATGCATCGCATTAGGATGACTTTTCAGGCTGCTGCAATGTTAAATGCAGTGATCGCCTTGCATTAAAGAAATATTGCAACACCCTGCGATGTGAAATGCAATAATAATCCTGCAAAACCTCTCAAATGTTAAATGCGACTAATGCATCGTATTAGGATAACTTTGCAGGCTGCTGCATTGTTAAATGCAGCGCTGGCGTTGCATTAAAGCAATATTGCAACCCCCTGGGATGTTAAATGCAATAAAATTAATTGCAATAATTTTGCAAATCCTCTCAAATGTTAAATGCAATTAGGCTCCTGCAATGTTAAATGCAGCGCAGGCCTTGCATTAAAGCAAAATTGCAGCTGTTCTGGGGTATTAAACGCATTAAAATCATTGTAATAATCATGCAAAATCTCTCAAATTCCTGACATCCACCCACCCACCCACCGATCGATCAATCAATCAATCTTTGATTTATTCTTAACATATATTATTATTACTATAGTATTATTATTGTATTTACTACCCCCGGCATCGCATTAGGATGACTTTTCAGGCTGCTGCAATGTTAAATGCAGTGATCGCCTTGCATTAAAGAAATATTGCAACACCCTGCGATGTGAAATGCAATAATAATCCTGCAAAACCTCTCACATGTTAAACGTGACTAATGCATCGTATTAGGATAACTTTGCAGGCTACTGCAATGTTAAATGCAGTGATGGCCTTGCATTAAAGTCATCTAGCGACCCCCAATGGATGTTATATGCATTAAATTAATTGCAATAATTTTGAAAAACCTCTCAAATGTTAAATGCAACAAATGCATCGCATTAGGATGACTTTTCAGGCTGCTGCAATGTTAAATGCAGTGATCGCCTTGCATTAAAGAAATATTGCAACACCCTGCGATGTGAAATGCAATAATAATCCTGCAAAACCTCTCAAATGTTAAACGGGACTAATGCATCGTATTAGGATAACTTTGCAGGCTGCTGCAATGTTAAATGCAGTGATGGCCTTGCATTAAAGTCATCTAGCGACCCACAGTGGGTGTTAAATGCATTAAATTAATTGCAATAATTTTGCAAAACCTCTTAAATGTTAAATGCAACAAATGCATCGCATTAGGATGACTTTTCAGGCTGCTGCAATGTTAAATGCAGTGATCGCCTTGCATTAAAGAAATATTGCAACACCCTGCGATGTGAAATGCAATAATAATCCTGCAAAACCTCTCAAATGTTAAATGCGACTAATGCATCGTATTAGGATAAATTTGCAGGCTGCTGCATTGTTAAATGCAGCACTGGCGTTGCATTAAAACAATATTGCAACCCCCTGGGATGTTAAATGCAATAAAATTAATTGCAATAATTTTGCAAATCCTCTCAAATGTTAAATGCAATTAGGCTCCTGCAATGTTAAATGCAGCGCAGGCCTTGCATTAAAGCAAAATTGCAGCTGTTCTGGGGTATTAAACACATTAAAATCATTGTAATAATCATGCAAAATCTCTCAAATTCCTGACATCCACCCACCCACCCACCGATCGATCAATCAATCAATCTTTGATTTATTCTTATTATTAATAATATAAATTATTATTACTAAAGTATTATTATTGTATTTACTACCCCCGGCATCGCATTAGGATGACTTTTCAGGCTGCTGCAATGTTAAATGCAGTGATCGCCTTGCATTAAAGAAATATTGCAACACCCTGCGATGTGAAATGCAATAATAATCCTGCAAAACCTCTCACATGTTAAACGTGACTAATGCATCGTATTAGGATAACTTTGCAGGCTACTGCAATGTTAAATGCAGTGATGGCCTTGCATTAAAGTCATCTAGCGACCCCCAATGGATGTTATATGCATTAAATTAATTGCAATAATTTTGAAAAACCTCTCAAATGTTAAATGCAACAAATGCATCGCATTAGGATGACTTTTCAGGCTGCTGCAATGTTAAATGCAGTGATCGCCTTGCATTAAAGAAATATTGCAACACCCTGCGATGTGAAATGCAATAATAATCCTGCAAAACCTCTCAAATGTTAAACGGGACTAATGCATCGTATTAGGATAACTTTGCAGGCTGCTGCAATGTTAAATGCAGTGATGGCCTTGCATTAAAGTCATCTAGCGACCCACAGTGGGTGTTAAATGCATTAAATTAATTGCAATAATTTTGCAAAACCTCTTAAATGTTAAATGCAACAAATGCATCGCATTAGGATGACTTTTCAGGCTGCTGCAATGTTAAATGCAGTGATCGCCTTGCATTAAAGAAATATTGCAACACCCTGCGATGTGAAATGCAATAATAATCCTGCAAAACCTCTCAAATGTTAAATGCGACTAATGCATCGTATTAGGATAACTTTGCAGGCTGCTGCATTGTTAAATGCAGCGCTGGCGTTGCATTAAAGCAATATTGCAACCCCCTGGGATGTTAAATGCAATAAAATTAATTGCAATAATTTTGCAAATCCTCTCAAATGTTAAATGCAATTAGGCTCCTGCAATGTTAAATGCAGCGCAGGCCTTGCATTAAAGCAAAATTGCAGCTGTTCTGGGGTATTAAACGCATTAAAATCATTGTGATAATCATGCAAAATCTCTCAAATTCCTGACATCCATCCACCCACCCACCGATCGATCAATCAATCAATCTTTGATTTATTCTTATTATTAATAATATAAATTATTATTACTATAGTATTATTATTGTATTTACTACCCCCGGCATCGCATTAGGATGACTTTTCAGGCTGCTGCAATGTTAAATGCAGTGATCGCCTTGCATTAAAGAAATATTGCAACACCCTGCGATGTGAAATGCAATAATAATCCTGCAAAACCTCTCAAATGTTAAACGTGACTAATGCATCGTATTAGGATAACTTTGCAGGCTACTGCAATGTTAAATGCAGTGATGGCCTTGCATTAAAGTCATCTAGCGACCCCCAATGGATGTTATATGCATTAAATTAATTGCAATAATTTTGCAAAACCTCTCAAATGTTAAATGCAACAAATGCATCGCATTAGGATGACTTTTCAGGCTGCTGCAATGTTAAATGCAGTGATCGCCTTGCATTAAAGAAATATTGCAACACCCTGCGATGTGAAATGCAATAATAATCCTGCAAAACCTCTCAAATGTTAAATGCGACTAATGCATCGTATTAGGATAACTTTGCAGGCTGCTGCATTGTTAAATGCAGCGCTGGCGTTGCATTAAAGCAATATTGCAACCCCCTGGGATGTTAAATGCAATAAAATTAATTGCAATAATTTTGCAAATCCTCTCAAATGTTAAATGCAATTAGGCTCCTGCAATGTTAAATGCAGCGCAGGCCTTGCATTAAAGCAAAATTGCAGCTGTTCTGGGGTATTAAACGCATTAAAATCATTGTAATAATCATGCAAAATCTCTCAAATTCCTGACATCCACCCACCCACCCACCGATCGATCAATCAATCAATCTTTGATTTATTCTTAACATATATTATTATTACTATAGTATTATTATTGTATTTACTACCCCCGGCATCGCATTAGGATGACTTTTCAGGCTGCTGCAATGTTAAATGCAGTGATCGCCTTGCATTAAAGAAATATTGCAACACCCTGCGATGTGAAATGCAATAATAATCCTGCAAAACCTCTCACATGTTAAACGTGACTAATGCATCGTATTAGGATAACTTTGCAGGCTACTGCAATGTTAAATGCAGTGATGGCCTTGCATTAAAGTCATCTAGCGACCCCCAATGGATGTTATATGCATTAAATTAATTGCAATAATTTTGAAAAACCTCTCAAATGTTAAATGCAACAAATGCATCGCATTAGGATGACTTTTCAGGCTGCTGCAATGTTAAATGCAGTGATCGCCTTGCATTAAAGAAATATTGCAACACCCTGCGATGTGAAATGCAATAATAATCCTGCAAAACCTCTCAAATGTTAAACGGGACTAATGCATCGTATTAGGATAACTTTGCAGGCTGCTGCAATGTTAAATGCAGTGATGGCCTTGCATTAAAGTCATCTAGCGACCCACAGTGGGTGTTAAATGCATTAAATTAATTGCAATAATTTTGCAAAACCTCTTAAATGTTAAATGCAACAAATGCATCGCATTAGGATGACTTTTCAGGCTGCTGCAATGTTAAATGCAGTGATCGCCTTGCATTAAAGAAATATTGCAACACCCTGCGATGTGAAATGCAATAATAATCCTGCAAAACCTCTCAAATGTTAAATGCGACTAATGCATCGTATTAGTATAAATTTGCAGGCTGCTGCATTGTTAAATGCAGCACTGGCGTTGCATTAAAACAATATTGCAACCCCCTGGGATGTTAAATGCAATAAAATTAATTGCAATAATTTTGCAAATCCTCTCAAATGTTAAATGCAATTAGGCTCCTGCAATGTTAAATGCAGCGCAGGCCTTGCATTAAAGCAAAATTGCAGCTGTTCTGGGGTATTAAACACATTAAAATCATTGTAATAATCATGCAAAATCTCTCAAATTCCTGACATCCACCCACCCACCCACCGATCGATCAATCAATCAATCTTTGATTTATTCTTATTATTAATAATATAAATTATTATTACTAAAGTATTATTATTGTATTTACTACCCCCGGCATCGCATTAGGATGACTTTTCAGGCTGCTGCAATGTTAAATGCAGTGATCGCCTTGCATTAAAGAAATATTGCAACACCCTGCGATGTGAAATGCAATAATAATCCTGCAAAACCTCTCACATGTTAAACGTGACTAATGCATCGTATTAGGATAACTTTGCAGGCTACTGCAATGTTAAATGCAGTGATGGCCTTGCATTAAAGTCATCTAGCGACCCCCAATGGATGTTATATGCATTAAATTAATTGCAATAATTTTGAAAAACCTCTCAAATGTTAAATGCAACAAATGCATCGCATTAGGATGACTTTTCAGGCTGCTGCAATGTTAAATGCAGTGATCGCCTTGCATTAAAGAAATATTGCAACACCCTGCGATGTGAAATGCAATAATAATCCTGCAAAACCTCTCAAATGTTAAACGGGACTAATGCATCGTATTAGGATAACTTTGCAGGCTGCTGCAATGTTAAATGCAGTGATGGCCTTGCATTAAAGTCATCTAGCGACCCACAGTGGGTGTTAAATGCATTAAATTAATTGCAATAATTTTGCAAAACCTCTTAAATGTTAAATGCAACAAATGCATCGCATTAGGATGACTTTTCAGGCTGCTGCAATGTTAAATGCAGTGATCGCCTTGCATTAAAGAAATATTGCAACACCCTGCGATGTGAAATGCAATAATAATCCTGCAAAACCTCTCAAATGTTAAATGCGACTAATGCATCGTATTAGGATAACTTTGCAGGCTGCTGCATTGTTAAATGCAGCGCTGGCGTTGCATTAAAGCAATATTGCAACCCCCTGGGATGTTAAATGCAATAAAATTAATTGCAATAATTTTGCAAATCCTCTCAAATGTTAAATGCAATTAGGCTCCTGCAATGTTAAATGCAGCGCAGGCCTTGCATTAAAGCAAAATTGCAGCTGTTCTGGGGTATTAAACGCATTAAAATCATTGTGATAATCATGCAAAATCTCTCAAATTCCTGACATCCATCCACCCACCCACCGATCGATCAATCAATCAATCTTTGATTTATTCTTATTATTAATAATATAAATTATTATTACTATAGTATTATTATTGTATTTACTACCCCCGGCATCGCATTAGGATGACTTTTCAGGCTGCTGCAATGTTAAATGCAGTGATCGCCTTGCATTAAAGAAATATTGCAACACCCTGCGATGTGAAATGCAATAATAATCCTGCAAAACCTCTCAAATGTTAAACGTGACTAATGCATCGTATTAGGATAACTTTGCAGGCTACTGCAATGTTAAATGCAGTGATGGCCTTGCATTAAAGTCATCTAGCGACCCCCAATGGATGTTATATGCATTAAATTAATTGCAATAATTTTGCAAAACCTCTCAAATGTTAAATGCAACAAATGCATCGCATTAGGATGACTTTTCAGGCTGCTGCAATGTTAAATGCAGTGATCGCCTTGCATTAAAGAAATATTGCAACACCCTGCGATGTGAAATGCAATAATAATCCTGCAAAACCTCTCAAATGTTAAATGCGACTAATGCATCGTATTAGGATAACTTTGCAGGCTGCTGCATTGTTAAATGCAGCGCTGACGTTGCATTAAAGCAATATTGCAACCCCTGGGATGTTAAATGCAATAAAATTAATTGCAATAATTTTGCAAATCCTCTCAAATGTTAAATGCAATTAGGCTCCTGCAATGTTAAATGCAGCGCAGGCCTTGCATTAAAGCAAAATTGCAGCTGTTCTGGGGTATTAAACGCATTAAAATCATTGTAATAATCATGCAAAATCTCTCAAATTCCTGACATCCACCCACCCACCCACCGATCGATCAATCAATCAATCTTTGATTTATTCTTAACATATATTATTATTACTATAGTATTATTATTGTATTTACTACCCCCGGCATCGCATTAGGATGACTTTTCAGGCTGCTGCAATGTTAAATGCAGTGATCGCCTTGCATTAAAGAAATATTGCAACACCCTGCGATGTGAAATGCAATAATAATCCTGCAAAACCTCTCAAATGTTAAACGGGACTAATGCATCGTATTAGGATAACTTTGCAGGCTGCTGCAATGTTAAATGCAGTAATGGCCTTGCTTTAAAGTCATCTAGCGACCCACAGTGGGTGTTATATGCATTAAATTAATTGCAATAATTTTGCAAAACCTCTCAAATGTTAAATGCAACAAATGCATCGCATTAGGATGACTTTTCAGGCTGCTGCAATGTTAAATGCAGTGATCGCCTTGCATTAAAGAAATATTGCAACACCCTGCGATGTGAAATGCAATAATAATCCTGCAAAACCTCTCAAATGTTAAATGCGACTAATGCATCGTATTAGGATAACTTTGCAGGCTGCTGCATTGTTAAATGCAGCGCTGGCGTTGCATTAAAGCAATATTGCAACCCCCTGGGATGTTAAATGCAATAAAATTAATTGCAATAATTTTGCAAATCCTCTCAAATGTTAAATGCAATTAGGCTCCTGCAATGTTAAATGCAGCGCAGGCCTTGCATTAAAGCAAAATTGCAGCTGTTCTGGGGTATTAAACGCATTAAAATCATTGTGATAATCATGCAAAATCTCTCAAATTCCTGACATCCATCCACCCACCCACCGATCGATCAATCAATCAATCTTTGATTTATTCTTATTATTAATAATATAAATTATTATTACTATAGTATTATTATTGTATTTACTACCCCCGGCATCGCATTAGGATGACTTTTCAGGCTGCTGCAATGTTAAATGCAGTGATCGCCTTGCATTAAAGAAATATTGCAACACCCTGCGATGTGAAATGCAATAATAATCCTGCAAAACCTCTCAAATGTTAAACGTGACTAATGCATCGTATTAGGATAACTTTGCAGGCTACTGCAATGTTAAATGCAGTGATGGCCTTGCATTAAAGTCATCTAGCGACCCCCAATGGATGTTATATGCATTAAATTAATTGCAATAATTTTGCAAAACCTCTCAAATGTTAAATGCAACAAATGCATCGCATTAGGATGACTTTTCAGGCTGCTGCAATGTTAAATGCAGTGATCGCCTTGCATTAAAGAAATATTGCAACACCCTGCGATGTGAAATGCAATAATAATCCTGCAAAACCTCTCAAATGTTAAATGCGACTAATGCATCGTATTAGGATAACTTTGCAGGCTGCTGCATTGTTAAATGCAGCGCTGGCGTTGCATTAAAGCAATATTGCAACCCCCTGGGATGTTAAATGCAATAAAATTAATTGCAATAATTTTGCAAATCCTCTCAAATGTTAAATGCAATTAGGCTCCTGCAATGTTAAATGCAGCGCAGGCCTTGCATTAAAGCAAAATTGCAGCTGTTCTGGGGTATTAAACGCATTAAAATCATTGTAATAATCATGCAAAATCTCTCAAATTCCTGACATCCACCCACCCACCCACCGATCGATCAATCAATCAATCTTTGATTTATTCTTAACATATATTATTATTACTATAGTATTATTATTGTATTTACTACCCCCGGCATCGCATTAGGATGACTTTTCAGGCTGCTGCAATGTTAAATGCAGTGATCGCCTTGCATTAAAGAAATATTGCAACACCCTGCGATGTGAAATGCAATAATAATCCTGCAAAACCTCTCAAATGTTAAACGGGACTAATGCATCGTATTAGGATAACTTTGCAGGCTGCTGCAATGTTAAATGCAGTAATGGCCTTGCTTTAAAGTCATCTAGCGACCCACAGTGGGTGTTATATGCATTAAATTAATTGCAATAATTTTGCAAAACCTCTCAAATGTTAAATGCAACAAATGCATCGCATTAGGATGACTTTTCAGGCTGCTGCAATGTTAAATGCAGTGATCGCCTTGCATTAAAGAAATATTGCAACACCCTGCGATGTGAAATGCAATAATAATCCTGCAAAAACACTCAAATGTTAAACGGGACTAATGCATCGTATTAGGATAACTTTGCAGGCTGCTGCAATGTTAAATGCAGTGATGGCCTTGCATTAAAGTCATCTAGCGACCCACAGTGGGTGTTAAATGCATTAAATTAATTGCAATAAAATTGCAAAACCTCTCAAATGTTAAATGCAACAAATGCATCGCATTAGGATGACTTTTCAGGCTGCTGCAATGTTAAATGCAGTGATCGCCTTGCATTAAAGAAATATTGCAACACCCTGCGATGTGAAATGCAATAATAATCCTGCAAAACCTCTCAAATGTTAAATGCGACTAATGCATCGTATTAGGATAACTTTGCAGGCTGCTGCATTGTTAAATGCAGCGCTGGCGTTGCATTAAAGCAATATTGCAACCCCCTGGGATGTTAAATGCAATAAAATTAATTGCAATAATTTTGCAAATCCTCTCAAATGTTAAATGCAATTAGGCTCCTGCAATGTTAAATGCAGCGCAGGCCTTGCATTAAAGCAAAATTGCAGCTGTTCTGGGGTATTAAACGCATTAAAATCATTGTGATAATCATGCAAAATCTCTCAAATTCCTGACATCCATCCACCCACCCACCGATCGATCAATCAATCAATCTTTGATTTATTCTTATTATTAATAATATAAATTATTATTACTATAGTATTATTATTGTATTTACTACCCCCGGCATCGCATTAGGATGACTTTTCAGGCTGCTGCAATGTTAAATGCAGTGATCGCCTTGCATTAAAGAAATATTGCAACACCCTGCGATGTGAAATGCAATAATAATCCTGCAAAACCTCTCAAATGTTAAACGGGACTAATGCATCGTATTAGGATAACTTTGCAGGCTGCTGCAATGTTAAATGCAGTAATGGCCTTGCTTTAAAGTCATCTAGCGACCCACAGTGGGTGTTATATGCATTAAATTAATTGCAATAATTTTGCAAAACCTCTCAAATGTTAAATGCAACAAATGCATCGCATTAGGATGACTTTTCAGGCTGCTGCAATGTTAAATGCAGTGATCGCCTTGCATTAAAGAAATATTGCAACACCCTGCGATGTGAAATGCAATAATAATCCTGCAAAAACACTCAAATGTTAAACGGGACTAATGCATCGTATTAGGATAACTTTGCAGGCTGCTGCAATGTTAAATGCAGTGATGGCCTTGCATTAAAGTCATCTAGCGACCCACAGTGGGTGTTAAATGCATTAAATTAATTGCAATAAAATTGCAAAACCTCTCAAATGTTAAATGCAACAAATGCATCGCATTAGGATGACTTTTCAGGCTGCTGCAATGTTAAATGCAGTGATCGCCTTGCATTAAAGAAATATTGCAACACCCTGCGATGTGAAATGCAATAATAATCCTGCAAAACCTCTCAAATGTTAAATGCGACTAATGCATCGTATTAGGATAACTTTGCAGGCTGCTGCATTGTTAAATGCAGCGCTGGCGTTGCATTAAAGCAATATTGCAACCCCCTGGGATGTTAAATGCAATAAAATTAATTGCAATAATTTTGCAAATCCTCTCAAATGTTAAATGCAATTAGGCTCCTGCAATGTTAAATGCAGCGCAGGCCTTGCATTAAAGCAAAATTGCAGCTGTTCTGGGGTATTAAACGCATTAAAATCATTGTGATAATCATGCAAAATCTCTCAAATTCCTGACATCCATCCACCCACCCACCGATCGATCAATCAATCAATCTTTGATTTATTCTTATTATTAATAATATAAATTATTATTACTATAGTATTATTATTGTATTTACTACCCCCGGCATCGCATTAGGATGACTTTTCAGGCTGCTGCAATGTTAAATGCAGTGATCGCCTTGCATTAAAGAAATATTGCAACACCCTGCGATGTGAAATGCAATAATAATCCTGCAAAACCTCTCAAATGTTAAACGTGACTAATGCATCGTATTAGGATAACTTTGCAGGCTACTGCAATGTTAAATGCAGTGATGGCCTTGCATTAAAGTCATCTAGCGACCCCCAATGGATGTTATATGCATTAAATTAATTGCAATAATTTTGCAAAACCTCTCAAATGTTAAATGCAACAAATGCATCGCATTAGGATGACTTTTCAGGCTGCTGCAATGTTAAATGCAGTGATCGCCTTGCATTAAAGAAATATTGCAACACCCTGCGATGTGAAATGCAATAATAATCCTGCAAAACCTCTCAAATGTTAAATGCGACTAATGCATCGTATTAGGATAACTTTGCAGGCTGCTGCATTGTTAAATGCAGCGCTGGCGTTGCATTAAAGCAATATTGCAACCCCCTGGGATGTTAAATGCAATAAAATTAATTGCAATAATTTTGCAAATCCTCTCAAATGTTAAATGCAATTAGGCTCCTGCAATGTTAAATGCAGCGCAGGCCTTGCATTAAAGCAAAATTGCAGCTGTTCTGGGGTATTAAACGCATTAAAATCATTGTAATAATCATGCAAAATCTCTCAAATTCCTGACATCCACCCACCCACCCACCGATCGATCAATCAATCAATCTTTGATTTATTCTTAACATATATTATTATTACTATAGTATTATTATTGTATTTACTACCCCCGGCATCGCATTAGGATGACTTTTCAGGCTGCTGCAATGTTAAATGCAGTGATCGCCTTGCATTAAAGAAATATTGCAACACCCTGCGATGTGAAATGCAATAATAATCCTGCAAAACCTCTCAAATGTTAAACGGGACTAATGCATCGTATTATGATAACTTTGCAGGCTGCTGCAATGTTAAATGCAGTGATGGCCTTGCATTAAAGTCATCTAGCGACCCACAGTGGGTGTTAAATGCATTAAATTAATTGCAATAATTTTGCAAAACCTCTCAAATGTTAAATGCAACAAATGCATCGCATTAGGATGACTTTTCAGGCTGCTGCAATGTTAAATGCAGTGATCGCCTTGCATTGAAGAAATATTGCAACACCCTGCGATGTGAAATGCAATAATAATCCTGCAAAAACACTCAAATGTTAAACGGGACTAATGCATCGTATTAGGATAACTTTGCAGGCTGCTGCAATGTTAAATGCAGTAATGGCCTTGCTTTAAAGTCATCTAGCGACCCACAGTGGGTGTTATATGCATTAAATTAATTGCAATAAAATTGCAAAACCTCTCAAATGTTAAATGCAACAAATGCATCGCATTAGGATGACTTTTCAGGCTGCTGCAATGTTAAATGCAGTGATCGCCTTGCATTAAAGAAATATTGCAACACCCTGCGATGTGAAATGCAATAATAATCCTGCAAAACCTCTCAAATGTTAAACGGGACTAATGCATCGTATTAGGATAACTTTGCAGGCTGCTGCAATGTTAAATGCAGTAATGGCCTTGCTTTAAAGTCATCTAGCGACCCACAGTGGGTGTTATATGCATTAAATTAATTGCAATAATTTTGCAAAACCTCTCAAATGTTAAATGCAACAAATGCATCGCATTAGGATGACTTTTCAGGCTGCTGCAATGTTAAATGCAGTGATCGCCTTGCATTAAAGAAATATTGCAACACCCTGCGATGTGAAATGCAATAATAATCCTGCAAAACCTCTCAAATGTTAAACGTGACTAATGCATCGTATTAGGATAACTTTGCAGGCTACTGCAATGTTAAATGCAGTGATGGCCTTGCATTAAAGTCATCTAGCGACCCCCAATGGATGTTATATGCATTAAATTAATTGCAATAATTTTGCAAAACCTCTCAAATGTTAAATGCAACAAATGCATCGCATTAGGATGACTTTTCAGGCTGCTGCAATGTTAAATGCAGTGATCGCCTTGCATTAAAGAAATATTGCAACACCCTGCGATGTGAAATGCAATAATAATCCTGCAAAACCTCTCAAATGTTAAACGGGACTAATGCATCGTATTATGATAACTTTGCAGGCTGCTGCAATGTTAAATGCAGTGATGGCCTTGCATTAAAGTCATCTAGCGACCCACAGTGGGTGTTAAATGCATTAAATTAATTGCAATAATTTTGCAAAACCTCTCAAATGTTAAATGCAACAAATGCATCGCATTAGGATGACTTTTCAGGCTGCTGCAATGTTAAATGCAGTGATCGCCTTGCATTGAAGAAATATTGCAACACCCTGCGATGTGAAATGCAATAATAATCCTGCAAAACCTCTCAAATGTTAAACGGGACTAATGCATCGTATTAGGATAACTTTGCAGGCTGCTGCAATGTTAAATGCAGTAATGGCCTTGCTTTAAAGTCATCTAGCGACCCACAGTGGGTGTTATATGCATTAAATTAATTGCAATAATTTTGCAAAACGTCTCAAATGTTAAATGCAACAAATGCATCGCATTAGGATGACTTTTCAGGCTGCTGCAATGTTAAATGCAGTGATCGCCTTGCATTAAAGAAATATTGCAACACCCTGCGATGTGAAATGCAATAATAATCCTGCAAAACCTCTCAAATGTTAAACGTGACTAATGCATCGTATTAGGATAACTTTGCAGGCTACTGCAATGTTAAATGCAGTGATGGCCTTGCATTAAAGTCATCTAGCGACCCCCAATGGATGTTATATGCATTAAATTAATTGCAATAATTTTGCAAAACCTCTCAAATGTTAAATGCAACAAATGCATCGCATTAGGATGACTTTTCAGGCTGCTGCAATGTTAAATGCAGTGATCGCCTTGCATTAAAGAAATATTGCAACACCCTGCGATGTGAAATGCAATAATAATCCTGCAAAACCTCTCAAATGTTAAACGGGACTAATGCATCGTATTATGATAACTTTGCAGGCTGCTGCAATGTTAAATGCAGTGATGGCCTTGCATTAAAGTCATCTAGCGACCCACAGTGGGTGTTAAATGCATTAAATTAATTGCAATAATTTTGCAAAACCTCTCAAATGTTAAATGCAACAAATGCATCGCATTAGGATGACTTTTCAGGCTGCTGCAATGTTAAATGCAGTGATCGCCTTGCATTGAAGAAATATTGCAACACCCTGCGATGTGAAATGCAATAATAATCCTGCAAAACCTCTCAAATGTTAAACGGGACTAATGCATCGTATTAGGATAACTTTGCAGGCTGCTGCAATGTTAAATGCAGTAATGGCCTTGCTTTAAAGTCATCTAGCGACCCACAGTGGGTGTTATATGCATTAAATTAATTGCAATAATTTTGCAAAACCTCTCAAATGTTAAATGCAACAAATGCATCGCATTAGGATGACTTTTCAGGCTGCTGCAATGTTAAATGCAGTGATCGCCTTGCATTAAAGAAATATTGCAACACCCTGCGATGAGAAATGCAATAATAATCCTGCAAAACCTCTCAAATGTTAAACGTGACTAATGCATCGTATTAGGATAACTTTGCAGGCTACTGCAATGTTAAATGCAGTGATGGCCTTGCATTAAAGTCATCTAGCGACCCCCAATGGATGTTATATGCATTAAATTAATTGCAATAATTTTGCAAAACCTCTCAAATGTTAAATGCAACAAATGCATCGCATTAGGATGACTTTTCAGGCTGCTGCAATGTTAAATGCAGTGATCGCCTTGCATTGAAGAAATATTGCAACACCCTGCGATGTGAAATGCAATAATAATCCTGCAAAACCTCTCAAATGTTAAACGGGACTAATGCATCGTATTAGGATAACTTTGCAGGCTGCTGCAATGTTAAATGCAGTAATGGCCTTGCTTTAAAGTCATCTAGCGACCCACAGTGGGTGTTATATGCATTAAATTAATTGCAATAATTTTGCAAAACCTCTCAAATGTTAAATGCAACAAATGCATCGCATTAGGATGACTTTTCAGGCTGCTGCAATGTTAAATGCAGTGATCGCCTTGCATTAAAGAAATATTGCAACACCCTGCGATGTGAAATGCAATAATAATCCTGCAAAAACACTCAAATGTTAAACGGGACTAATGCATCGTATTAGGATAACTTTGCAGGCTGCTGCAATGTTAAATGCAGTGATGGCCTTGCATTAAAGTCATCTAGCGACCCACAGTGGGTGTTAAATGCATTAAATTAATTGCAATAAAATTGCAAAACCTCTCAAATGTTAAATGCAACAAATGCATCGCATTAGGATGACTTTTCAGGCTGCTGCAATGTTAAATGCAGTGATCGCCTTGCATTAAAGAAATATTGCAACACCCTGCGATGTGAAATGCAATAATAATCCTGCAAAACCTCTCAAATGTTAAATGCGACTAATGCATCGTATTAGGATAACTTTGCAGGCTGCTGCATTGTTAAATGCAGCGCTGGCGTTGCATTAAAGCAATATTGCAACCCCCTGGGATGTTAAATGCAATAAAATTAATTGCAATAATTTTGCAAATCCTCTCAAATGTTAAATGCAATTAGGCTCTTGCAATGTTAAATGCAGCGCAGGCCTTGCATTAAAGCAAAATTGCAGCTGTTCTGGGGTATTAAACGCATTAAAATCATTGTGATAATCATGCAAAATCTCTCAAATTCCTGACATCCATCCACCCACCCACCGATCGATCAATCAATCAATCTTTGATTTATTCTTATTATTAATAATATAAATTATTATTACTATAGTATTATTATTGTATTTACTACCCCCGGCATCGCATTAGGATGACTTTTCAGGCTGCTGCAATGTTAAATGCAGTGATCGCCTTGCATTAAAGAAATATTGCAACACCCTGCGATGTGAAATGCAATAATAATCCTGCAAAACCTCTCAAATGTTAAACGTGACTAATGCATCGTATTAGGATAACTTTGCAGGCTACTGCAATGTTAAATGCAGTGATGGCCTTGCATTAAAGTCATCTAGCGACCCCCAATGGATGTTATATGCATTAAATTAATTGCAATAATTTTGCAAAACCTCTCAAATGTTAAATGCAACAAATGCATCGCATTAGGATGACTTTTCAGGCTGCTGCAATGTTAAATGCAGTGATCGCCTTGCATTAAAGAAATATTGCAACACCCTGCGATGTGAAATGCAATAATAATCCTGCAAAACCTCTCAAATGTTAAATGCGACTAATGCATCGTATTAGGATAACTTTGCAGGCTGCTGCATTGTTAAATGCAGCGCTGGCGTTGCATTAAAGCAATATTGCAACCCCCTGGGATGTTAAATGCAATAAAATTAATTGCAATAATTTTGCAAATCCTCTCAAATGTTAAATGCAATTAGGCTCCTGCAATGTTAAATGCAGCGCAGGCCTTGCATTAAAGCAAAATTGCAGCTGTTCTGGGGTATTAAACGCATTAAAATCATTGTAATAATCATGCAAAATCTCTCAAATTCCTGACATCCACCCACCCACCCACCGATCGATCAATCAATCAATCTTTGATTTATTCTTAACATATATTATTATTACTATAGTATTATTATTGTATTTACTACCCCCGGCATCGCATTAGGATGACTTTTCAGGCTGCTGCAATGTTAAATGCAGTGATCGCCTTGCATTAAAGAAATATTGCAACACCCTGCGATGTGAAATGCAATAATAATCCTGCAAAACCTCTCAAATGTTAAACGGGACTAATGCATCGTATTAGGATAACTTTGCAGGCTGCTGCAATGTTAAATGCAGTAATGGCCTTGCTTTAAAGTCATCTAGCGACCCACAGTGGGTGTTATATGCATTAAATTAATTGCAATAATTTTGCAAAACCTCTCAAATGTTAAATGCAACAAATGCATCGCATTAGGATGACTTTTCAGGCTGCTGCAATGTTAAATGCAGTGATCGCCTTGCATTAAAGAAATATTGCAACACCCTGCGATGTGAAATGCAATAATAATCCTGCAAAAACACTCAAATGTTAAACGGGACTAATGCATCGTATTAGGATAACTTTGCAGGCTGCTGCAATGTTAAATGCAGTGATGGCCTTGCATTAAAGTCATCTAGCGACCCACAGTGGGTGTTAAATGCATTAAATTAATTGCAATAAAATTGCAAAACCTCTCAAATGTTAAATGCAACAAATGCATCGCATTAGGATGACTTTTCAGGCTGCTGCAATGTTAAATGCAGTGATCGCCTTGCATTAAAGAAATATTGCAACACCCTGCGATGTGAAATGCAATAATAATCCTGCAAAACCTCTCAAATGTTAAATGCGACTAATGCATCGTATTAGGATAACTTTGCAGGCTGCTGCATTGTTAAATGCAGCGCTGGCGTTGCATTAAAGCAATATTGCAACCCCCTGGGATGTTAAATGCAATAAAATTAATTGCAATAATTTTGCAAATCCTCTCAAATGTTAAATGCAATTAGGCTCCTGCAATGTTAAATGCAGCGCAGGCCTTGCATTAAAGCAAAATTGCAGCTGTTCTGGGGTATTAAACGCATTAAAATCATTGTGATAATCATGCAAAATCTCTCAAATTCCTGACATCCATCCACCCACCCACCGATCGATCAATCAATCAATCTTTGATTTATTCTTATTATTAATAATATAAATTATTATTACTATAGTATTATTATTGTATTTACTACCCCCGGCATCGCATTAGGATGACTTTTCAGGCTGCTGCAATGTTAAATGCAGTGATCGCCTTGCATTAAAGAAATATTGCAACACCCTGCGATGTGAAATGCAATAATAATCCTGCAAAACCTCTCAAATGTTAAACGTGACTAATGCATCGTATTAGGATAACTTTGCAGGCTACTGCAATGTTAAATGCAGTGATGGCCTTGCATTAAAGTCATCTAGCGACCCCCAATGGATGTTATATGCATTAAATTAATTGCAATAATTTTGCAAAACCTCTCAAATGTTAAATGCAACAAATGCATCGCATTAGGATGACTTTTCAGGCTGCTGCAATGTTAAATGCAGTGATCGCCTTGCATTAAAGAAATATTGCAACACCCTGCGATGTGAAATGCAATAATAATCCTGCAAAACCTCTCAAATGTTAAATGCGACTAATGCATCGTATTAGGATAACTTTGCAGGCTGCTGCATTGTTAAATGCAGCGCTGGCGTTGCATTAAAGCAATATTGCAACCCCCTGGGATGTTAAATGCAATAAAATTAATTGCAATAATTTTGCAAATCCTCTCAAATGTTAAATGCAATTAGGCTCCTGCAATGTTAAATGCAGCGCAGGCCTTGCATTAAAGCAAAATTGCAGCTGTTCTGGGGTATTAAACGCATTAAAATCATTGTAATAATCATGCAAAATCTCTCAAATTCCTGACATCCACCCACCCACCCACCGATCGATCAATCAATCAATCTTTGATTTATTCTTAACATATATTATTATTACTATAGTATTATTATTGTATTTACTACCCCCGGCATCGCATTAGGATGACTTTTCAGGCTGCTGCAATGTTAAATGCAGTGATCGCCTTGCATTAAAGAAATATTGCAACACCCTGCGATGTGAAATGCAATAATAATCCTGCAAAACCTCTCAAATGTTAAACGTGACTAATGCATCGTATTAGGATAACTTTGCAGGCTACTGCAATGTTAAATGCAGTGATGGCCTTGCATTAAAGTCATCTAGCGACCCCCAATGGATGTTATATGCATTAAATTAATTGCAATAATTTTGCAAAACCTCTCAAATGTTAAATGCAACAAATGCATCGCATTAGGATGACTTTTCAGGCTGCTGCAATGTTAAATGCAGTGATCGCCTTGCATTAAAGAAATATTGCAACACCCTGCGATGTGAAATGCAATAATAATCCTGCAAAAACACTCAAATGTTAAACGGGACTAATGCATCGTATTAGGATAACTTTGCAGGCTGCTGCAATGTTAAATGCAGTGATGGCCTTGCATTAAAGTCATCTAGCGACCCACAGTGGGTGTTAAATGCATTAAATTAATTGCAATAAAATTGCAAAACCTCTCAAATGTTAAATGCAACAAATGCATCGCATTAGGATGACTTTTCAGGCTGCTGCAATGTTAAATGCAGTGATCGCCTTGCATTAAAGAAATATTGCAACACCCTGCGATGTGAAATGCAATAATAATCCTGCAAAACCTCTCAAATGTTAAATGCGACTAATGCATCGTATTAGGATAACTTTGCAGGCTGCTGCATTGTTAAATGCAGCGCTGGCGTTGCATTAAAGCAATATTGCAACCCCCTGGGATGTTAAATGCAATAAAATTAATTGCAATAATTTTGCAAATCCTCTCAAATGTTAAATGCAATTAGGCTCCTGCAATGTTAAATGCAGCGCAGGCCTTGCATTAAAGCAAAATTGCAGCTGTTCTGGGGTATTAAACGCATTAAAATCATTGTGATAATCATGCAAAATCTCTCAAATTCCTGACATCCATCCACCCACCCACCGATCGATCAATCAATCAATCTTTGATTTATTCTTATTATTAATAATATAAATTATTATTACTAAAGTATTATTATTGTATTTACTACCCCCGGCATCGCATTAGGATGACTTTTCAGGCTGCTGCAATGTTAAATGCAGTGATCGCCTTGCATTAAAGAAATATTGCAACACCCTGCGATGTGAAATGCAATAATAATCCTGCAAAACCTCTCAAATGTTAAATGCGACTAATGCATCGTATTAGGATAACTTTGCAGGCTGCTGCATTGTTAAATGCAGCGCTGGCGTTGCATTAAAGCAATATTGCAACCCCCTGGGATGTTAAATGCAATAAAATTAATTGCAATAATTTTGCAAATCCTCTCAAATGTTAAATGCAATTAAGCTCCTGCAATGTTAAATGCAGCGCAGGCCTTGCATTAAAGCAAAATTGCAGCTGTTCTGGGGTATTAAACGCATTAAAATCATTGTGATAATCATGCAAAATCTCTCAAATTCCTGACATCCATCCACCCACCCACCGATCGATCAATCAATCAATCTTTGATTTATTCTTATTATTAATAATATAAATTATTATTACTATAGTATTATTATTGTATTTACTACCCCCGGCATCGCATTAGGATGACTTTTCAGGCTGCTGCAATGTTAAATGCAGTGATCGCCTTGCATTAAAGAAATATTGCAACACCCTGCGATGTGAAATGCAATAATAATCCTGCAAAACCTCTCAAATGTTAAACGTGACTAATGCATCGTATTAGGATAACTTTGCAGGCTACTGCAATGTTAAATGCAGTGATGGCCTTGCATTAAAGTCATCTAGCGACCCCCAATGGATGTTATATGCATTAAATTAATTGCAATAATTTTGCAAAACCTCTCAAATGTTAAATGCAACAAATGCATCGCATTAGGATGACTTTTCAGGCTGCTGCAATGTTAAATGCAGTGATCGCCTTACATTAAAGAAATATTGCAACACCCTGCGATGTGAAATGCAATAATAATCCTGCAAAAACACTCAAATGTTAAACGGGACTAATGCATCGTATTAGGATAACTTTGCAGGCTGCTGCAATGTTAAATGCAGTGATGGCCTTGCATTAAAGTCATCTAGCGACCCACAGTGGGTGTTAAATGCATTAAATTAATTGCAATAAAATTGCAAAACCTCTCAAATGTTAAATGCAACAAATGCATCGCATTAGGATGACTTTTCAGGCTGCTGCAATGTTAAATGCAGTGATCGCCTTGCATTAAAGAAATATTGCAACACCCTGCGATGTGAAATGCAATAATAATCCTGCAAAACCTCTCAAATGTTAAATGCGACTAATGCATCGTATTAGGATAACTTTGCAGGCTGCTGCATTGTTAAATGCAGCGCTGGCGTTGCATTAAAGCAATATTGCAACCCCCTGGGATGTTAAATGCAATAAAATTAATTGCAATAATTTTGCAAATCCTCTCAAATGTTAAATGCAATTAGGCTCCTGCAATGTTAAATGCAGCGCAGGCCTTGCATTAAAGCAAAATTGCAGCTGTTCTGGGGTATTAAACGCATTAAAATCATTGTAATAATCATGCAAAATCTCTCAAATTCCTGACATCCACCCACCCACCCACCGATCGATCAATCAATCAATCTTTGATTTATTCTTAACATATATTATTATTACTATAGTATTATTATTGTATTTACTACCCCCGGCATCGCATTAGGATGACTTTTCAGGCTGCTGCAATGTTAAATGCAGTGATCGCCTTGCATTAAAGAAATATTGCAACACCCTGCGATGTGAAATGCAATAATAATCCTGCAAAACCTCTCAAATGTTAAACGTGACTAATGCATCGTATTAGGATAACTTTGCAGGCTACTGCAATGTTAAATGCAGTGATGGCCTTGCATTAAAGTCATCTAGCGACCCCCAATGGATGTTATATGCATTAAATTAATTGCAATAATTTTGCAAAACCTCTCAAATGTTAAATGCAACAAATGCATCGCATTAGGATGACTTTTCAGGCTGCTGCAATGTTAAATGCAGTGATCGCCTTGCATTAAAGAAATATTGCAACACCCTGCGATGTGAAATGCAATAATAATCCTGCAAAAACACTCAAATGTTAAACGGGACTAATGCATCGTATTAGGATAACTTTGCAGGCTGCTGCAATGTTAAATGCAGTGATGGCCTTGCATTAAAGTCATCTAGCGACCCACAGTGGGTGTTAAATGCATTAAATTAATTGCAATAAAATTGCAAAACCTCTCAAATGTTAAATGCAACAAATGCATCGCATTAGGATGACTTTTCAGGCTGCTGCAATGTTAAATGCAGTGATCGCCTTGCATTAAAGAAATATTGCAACACCCTGCGATGTGAAATGCAATAATAATCCTGCAAAACCTCTCAAATGTTAAATGCGACTAATGCATCGTATTAGGATAACTTTGCAGGCTGCTGCATTGTTAAATGCAGCGCTGGCGTTGCATTAAAGCAATATTGCAACCCCCTGGGATGTTAAATGCAATAAAATTAATTGCAATAATTTTGCAAATCCTCTCAAATGTTAAATGCAATTAGGCTCCTGCAATGTTAAATGCAGCGCAGGCCTTGCATTAAAGCAAAATTGCAGCTGTTCTGGGGTATTAAACGCATTAAAATCATTGTGATAATCATGCAAAATCTCTCAAATTCCTGACATCCATCCACCCACCCACCGATCGATCAATCAATCAATCTTTGATTTATTCTTATTATTAATAATATAAATTATTATTACTAAAGTATTATTATTGTATTTACTACCCCCGGCATCGCATTAGGATGACTTTTCAGGCTGCTGCAATGTTAAATGCAGTGATCGCCTTGCATTAAAGAAATATTGCAACACCCTGCGATGTGAAATGCAATAATAATCCTGCAAAACCTCTCAAATGTTAAATGCGACTAATGCATCGTATTAGGATAACTTTGCAGGCTGCTGCATTGTTAAATGCAGCGCTGGCGTTGCATTAAAGCAATATTGCAACCCCCTGGGATGTTAAATGCAATAAAATTAATTGCAATAATTTTGCAAATCCTCTCAAATGTTAAATGCAATTAGGCTCCTGCAATGTTAAATGCAGCGCAGGCCTTGCATTAAAGCAAAATTGCAGCTGTTCTGGGGTATTAAACGCATTAAAATCATTGTGATAATCATGCAAAATCTCTCAAATTCCTGACATCCATCCACCCACCCACCGATCGATCAATCAATCAATCTTTGATTTATTCTTATTATTAATAATATAAATTATTATTACTATAGTATTATTATTGTATTTACTACCCCCGGCATCGCATTAGGATGACTTTTCAGGCTGCTGCAATGTTAAATGCAGTGATCGCCTTGCATTAAAGAAATATTGCAACACCCTGCGATGTGAAATGCAATAATAATCCTGCAAAACCTCTCAAATGTTAAACGTGACTAATGCATCGTATTAGGATAACTTTGCAGGCTACTGCAATGTTAAATGCAGTGATGGCCTTGCATTAAAGTCATCTAGCGACCCCCAATGGATGTTATATGCATTAAATTAATTGCAATAATTTTGCAAAACCTCTCAAATGTTAAATGCAACAAATGCATCGCATTAGGATGACTTTTCAGGCTGCTGCAATGTTAAATGCAGTGATCGCCTTACATTAAAGAAATATTGCAACACCCTGCGATGTGAAATGCAATAATAATCCTGCAAAAACACTCAAATGTTAAACGGGACTAATGCATCGTATTAGGATAACTTTGCAGGCTGCTGCAATGTTAAATGCAGTGATGGCCTTGCATTAAAGTCATCTAGCGACCCACAGTGGGTGTTAAATGCATTAAATTAATTGCAATAAAATTGCAAAACCTCTCAAATGTTAAATGCAACAAATGCATCGCATTAGGATGACTTTTCAGGCTGCTGCAATGTTAAATGCAGTGATCGCCTTGCATTAAAGAAATATTGCAACACCCTGCGATGTGAAATGCAATAATAATCCTGCAAAACCTCTCAAATGTTAAATGCGACTAATGCATCGTATTAGGATAACTTTGCAGGCTGCTGCATTGTTAAATGCAGCGCTGGCGTTGCATTAAAGCAATATTGCAACCCCCTGGGATGTTAAATGCAATAAAATTAATTGCAATAATTTTGCAAATCCTCTCAAATGTTAAATGCAATTAGGCTCCTGCAATGTTAAATGCAGCACAGGCCTTGCATTAAAGCAAAATTGCAGCTGTTCTGGGGTATTAAACGCATTAAAATCATTGTGATAATCATGCAAAATCTCTCAAATTCCTGACATCCATCCACCCACCCACCGATCGATCAATCAATCAATCTTTGATTTATTCTTATTATTAATAATATAAATTATTATTACTATAGTATTATTATTGTATTTACTACCCCCGGCATCGCATTAGGATGACTTTTCAGGCTGCTGCAATGTTAAATGCAGTGATCGCCTTGCATTAAAGAAATATTGCAACACCCTGCGATGTGAAATGCAATAATAATCCTGCAAAACCTCTCAAATGTTAAACGTGACTAATGCATCGTATTAGGATAACTTTGCAGGCTACTGCAATGTTAAATGCAGTGATGGCCTTGCATTAAAGTCATCTAGCGACCCCCAATGGATGTTATATGCATTAAATTAATTGCAATAATTTTGCAAAACCTCTCAAATGTTAAATGCAACAAATGCATCGCATTAGGATGACTTTTCAGGCTGCTGCAATGTTAAATGCAGTGATCGCCTTGCATTAAAGAAATATTGCAACACCCTGCGATGTGAAATGCAATAATAATCCTGCAAAACCTCTCAAATGTTAAACGGGACTAATGCATCGTATTATGATAACTTTGCAGGCTGCTGCAATGTTAAATGCAGTGATGGCCTTGCATTAAAGTCATCTAGCGACCCACAGTGGGTGTTAAATGCATTAAATTAATTGCAATAATTTTGCAAAACCTCTCAAATGTTAAATGCAACAAATGCATCGCATTAGGATGACTTTTCAGGCTGCTGCAATGTTAAATGCAGTGATCGCCTTGCATTGAAGAAATATTGCAACACCCTGCGATGTGAAATGCAATAATAATCCTGCAAAACCTCTCAAATGTTAAACGGGACTAATGCATCGTATTAGGATAACTTTGCAGGCTGCTGCAATGTTAAATGCAGTAATGGCCTTGCTTTAAAGTCATCTAGCGACCCACAGTGGGTGTTATATGCATTAAATTAATTGCAATAATTTTGCAAAACCTCTCAAATGTTAAATGCAACAAATGCATCGCATTAGGATGACTTTTCAGGCTGCTGCAATGTTAAATGCAGTGATCGCCTTGCATTAAAGAAATATTGCAACACCCTGCGATGTGAAATGCAATAATAATCCTGCAAAACCTCTCAAATGTTAAACGTGACTAATGCATCGTATTAGGATAACTTTGCAGGCTACTGCAATGTTAAATGCAGTGATGGCCTTGCATTAAAGTCATCTAGCGACCCCCAATGGATGTTATATGCATTAAATTAATTGCAATAATTTTGCAAAACCTCTCAAATGTTAAATGCAACAAATGCATCGCATTAGGATGACTTTTCAGGCTGCTGCAATGTTAAATGCAGTGATCGCCTTGCATTAAAGAAATATTGCAACACCCTGCGATGTGAAATGCAATAATAATCCTGCAAAACCTCTCAAATGTTAAACGGGACTAATGCATCGTATTATGATAACTTTGCAGGCTGCTGCAATGTTAAATGCAGTGATGGCCTTGCATTAAAGTCATCTAGCGACCCACAGTGGGTGTTAAATGCATTAAATTAATTGCAATAATTTTGCAAAACCTCTCAAATGTTAAATGCAACAAATGCATCGCATTAGGATGACTTTTCAGGCTGCTGCAATGTTAAATGCAGTGATCGCCTTGCATTAAAGAAATATTGCAACACCCTGCGATGTGAAATGCAATAATAATCCTGCAAAACCTCTCAAATGTTAAACGTGACTAATGCATCGTATTAGGATAACTTTGCAGGCTACTGCAATGTTAAATGCAGTGATGGCCTTGCATTAAAGTCATCTAGCGACCCCCAATGGATGTTATATGCATTAAATTAATTGCAATAATTTTGCAAAACCTCTCAAATGTTAAATGCAACAAATGCATTGTTAAATGCAGCACTGGCGTTGCATTAAAGCAATATTGCAACCCCCTGGGATGTTAAATGCAATAAAATTAATTGCAATAATTTTGCAAATCCTCTCAAATGTTAAATGCAATTAGGCTCCTGCAATGTTAAATGCAGCGCAGGCCTTGCATTAAAGCAAAATTGCAGCTGTTCTGGGGTATTAAACGCATTAAAATCATTGTAATAATCATGCAAAATCTCTCAAATTCCTGACATCCACCCACCCACCCACCGATCGATCAATCAATCAATCTTTGATTTATTCTTAACATATATTATTATTACTATAGTATTATTATTGTATTTACTACCCCCGGCATCGCATTAGGATGACTTTTCAGGCTGCTGCAATGTTAAATGCAGTGATCGCCTTGCATTAAAGAAATATTGCAACAACCTGCGATGTGAAATGCAATAATAATCCTGCAAAAACACTCAAATGTTAAACGGGACTAATGCATCGTATTAGGATAACTTTGCAGGCTGCTGCAATGTTAAATGCAGTGATGGCCTTGCATTAAAGTCATCTAGCGACCCACAGTGGGTGTTAAATGCATTAAATTAATTGCAATAATTTTGCAAAACCTCTCAAATGTTAAATGCAACAAATGCATCGCATTAGGATGACTTTTCAGGCTGCTGCAATGTTAAATGCAGTGATCGCCTTGCATTAAAGAAATATTGCAACACCCTGCGATGTGAAATGCAATAATAATCCTGCAAAAACACTCAAATGTTAAACGGGACTAATGCATCGTATTAGGATAACTTTGCAGGCTGCTGCAATGTTAAATGCAGTGATGGCCTTGCATTAAAGTCATCTAGCGACCCACAGTGGGTGTTAAATGCATTAAATTAATTGCAATAAAATTGCAAAACCTCTCAAATGTTAAATGCAACAAATGCATCGCATTAGGATGACTTTTCAGGCTGCTGCAATGTTAAATGCAGTGATCGCCTTGCATTAAAGAAATATTGCAACACCCTGCGATGTGAAATGCAATAATAATCCTGCAAAACCTCTCAAATGTTAAATGCGACTAATGCATCGTATTAGGATAACTTTGCAGGCTGCTGCATTGTTAAATGCAGCGCTGGCGTTGCATTAAAGCAATATTGCAACCCCCTGGGATGTTAAATGCAATAAAATTAATTGCAATAATTTTGCAAATCCTCTCAAATGTTAAATGCAATTAGGCTCCTGCAATGTTAAATGCAGCGCAGGCCTTGCATTAAAGCAAAATTGCAGCTGTTCTGGGGTATTAAACGCATTAAAATCATTGTGATAATCATGCAAAATCTCTCAAATTCCTGACATCCATCCACCCACCCACCGATCGATCAATCAATCAATCTTTGATTTATTCTTATTATTAATAATATAAATTATTATTACTATAGTATTATTATTGTATTTACTACCCCCGGCATCGCATTAGGATGACTTTTCAGGCTGCTGCAATGTTAAATGCAGTGATCGCCTTGCATTAAAGAAATATTGCAACACCCTGCGATGTGAAATGCAATAATAATCCTGCAAAACCTCTCAAATGTTAAACGTGACTAATGCATCGTATTAGGATAACTTTGCAGGCTACTGCAATGTTAAATGCAGTGATGGCCTTGCATTAAAGTCATATAGCGACCCCCAATGGATGTTATATGCATTAAATTAATTGCAATAATTTTGCAAAACCTCTCAAATGTTAAATGCAACAAATGCATCGCATTAGGATGACTTTTCAGGCTGCTGCAATGTTAAATGCAGTGATCGCCTTGCATTAAAGAAATATTGCAACACCCTGCGATGTGAAATGCAATAATAATCCTGCAAAACCTCTCAAATGTTAAATGCGACTAATGCATCGTATTAGGATAACTTTGCAGGCTGCTGCATTGTTAAATGCAGCGCTGGCGTTGCATTAAAGCAATATTGCAACCCCCTGGGATGTTAAATGCAATAAAATTAATTGCAATAATTTTGCAAATCCTCTCAAATGTTAAATGCAATTAGGCTCCTGCAATGTTAAATGCAGCGCAGGCCTTGCATTAAAGCAAAATTGCAGCTGTTCTGGGGTATTAAACGCATTAAAATCATTGTAATAATCATGCAAAATCTCTCAAATTCCTGACATCCACCCACCCACCCACCGATCGATCAATCAATCAATCTTTGATTTATTCTTAACATATATTATTATTACTATAGTATTATTATTGTATTTACTACCCCCGGCATCGCATTAGGATGACTTTTCAGGCTGCTGCAATGTTAAATGCAGTGATCGCCTTGCATTAAAGAAATATTGCAACACCCTGCGATGTGAAATGCAATAATAATCCTGCAAAACCTCTCAAATGTTAAACGTGACTCATGCATCGTATTAGGATAACTTTGCAGGCTACTGCAATGTTAAATGCAGTGATGGCCTTGCATTAAAGTCATCTAGCGACCCCCAATGGATGTTATATGCATTAAATTAATTGCAATAATTTTGCAAAACCTCTCAAATGTTAAATGCAACAAATGCATCGCATTAGGATGACTTTTCAGGCTGCTGCAATGTTAAATGCAGTGATCGCCTTGCATTAAAGAAATATTGCAACACCCTGCGATGTGAAATGCAATAATAATCCTGCAAAACCTCTCAAATGTTAAACGGGACTAATGCATCGTATTATGATAACTTTGCAGGCTGCTGCAATGTTAAATGCAGTGATGGCCTTGCATTAAAGTCATCTAGCGACCCACAGTGGGTGTTAAATGCATTAAATTAATTGCAATAATTTTGCAAAACCTCTCAAATGTTAAATGCAACAAATGCATCGCATTAGGATGACTTTTCAGGCTGCTGCAATGTTAAATGCAGTGATCGCCTTGCATTAAAGAAATATTGCAACACCCTGCGATGTGAAATGCAATAATAATCCTGCAAAACCTCTCAAATGTTAAACGGGACTAATGCATCGTATTAGGATAACTTTGCAGGCTGCTGCAATGTTAAATGCAGTAATGGCCTTGCTTTAAAGTCATCTAGCGACCCACAGTGGGTGTTATATGCATTAAATTAATTGCAATAATTTTGCAAAACCTCTCAAATGTTAAATGCAACAAATGCATCGCATTAGGATGACTTTTCAGGCTGCTGCAATGTTAAATGCAGTGATCGCCTTGCATTAAAGAAATATTGCAACACCCTGCGATGTGAAATGCAATAATAATCCTGCAAAAACACTCAAATGTTAAACGGGACTAATGCATCGTATTAGGATAACTTTGCAGGCTGCTGCAATGTTAAATGCAGTGATGGCCTTGCATTAAAGTCATCTAGCGACCCACAGTGGGTGTTAAATGCATTAAATTAATTGCAATAAAATTGCAAAACCTCTCAAATGTTAAATGCAACAAATGCATCGCATTAGGATGACTTTTCAGGCTGCTGCAATGTTAAATGCAGTGATCGCCTTGCATTAAAGAAATATTGCAACACCCTGCGATGTGAAATGCAATAATAATCCTGCAAAACCTCTCAAATGTTAAATGCGACTAATGCATCGTATTAGGATAACTTTGCAGGCTGCTGCATTGTTAAATGCAGCGCTGGCGTTGCATTAAAGCAATATTGCAACCCCCTGGGATGTTAAATGCAATAAAATTAATTGCAATAATTTTGCAAATCCTCTCAAATGTTAAATGCAATTAGGCTCCTGCAATGTTAAATGCAGCGCAGGCCTTGCATTAAAGCAAAATTGCAGCTGTTCTGGGGTATTAAACGCATTAAAATCATTGTGATAATCATGCAAAATCTCTCAAATTCCTGACATCCATCCACCCACCCACCGATCGATCAATCAATCAATCTTTGATTTATTCTTATTATTAATAATATAAATTATTATTACTATAGTATTATTATTGTATTTACTACCCCCGGCATCGCATTAGGATGACTTTTCAGGCTGCTGCAATGTTAAATGCAGTGATCGCCTTGCATTAAAGAAATATTGCAACACCCTGCGATGTGAAATGCAATAATAATCCTGCAAAACCTCTCAAATGTTAAACGTGACTAATGCATCGTATTAGGATAACTTTGCAGGCTACTGCAATGTTAAATGCAGTGATGGCCTTGCATTAAAGTCATCTAGCGACCCCCAATGGATGTTATATGCATTAAATTAATTGCAATAATTTTGCAAAACCTCTCAAATGTTAAATGCAACAAATGCATCGCATTAGGATGACTTTTCAGGCTGCTGCAATGTTAAATGCAGTGATCGCCTTGCATTAAAGAAATATTGCAACACCCTGCGATGTGAAATGCAATAATAATCCTGCAAAACCTCTCAAATGTTAAATGCGACTAATGCATCGTATTAGGATAACTTTGCAGGCTGCTGCATTGTTAAATGCAGCGCTGGCGTTGCATTAAAGCAATATTGCAACCCCCTGGGATGTTAAATGCAATAAAATTAATTGCAATAATTTTGCAAATCCTCTCAAATGTTAAATGCAATTAGGCTCCTGCAATGTTAAATGCAGCGCAGGCCTTGCATTAAAGCAAAATTGCAGCTGTTCTGGGGTATTAAACGCATTAAAATCATTGTAATAATCATGCAAAATCTCTCAAATTCCTGACATCCACCCACCCACCCACCGATCGATCAATCAATCAATCTTTGATTTATTCTTAACATATATTATTATTACTATAGTATTATTATTGTATTTACTACCCCCGGCATCGCATTAGGATGACTTTTCAGGCTGCTGCAATGTTAAATGCAGTGATCGCCTTGCATTAAAGAAATATTGCAACACCCTGCGATGTGAAATGCAATAATAATCCTGCAAAACCTCTCAAATGTTAAACGTGACTAATGCATCGTATTAGGATAACTTTGCAGGCTACTGCAATGTTAAATGCAGTGATGGCCTTGCATTAAAGTCATCTAGCGACCCCCAATGGATGTTATATGCATTAAATTAATTGCAATAATTTTGCAAAACCTCTCAAATGTTAAATGCAACAAATGCATCGCATTAGGATGACTTTTCAGGCTGCTGCAATGTTAAATGCAGTGATCGCCTTGCATTAAAGAAATATTGCAACACCCTGCGATGTGAAATGCAATAATAATCCTGCAAAAACACTCAAATGTTAAACGGGACTAATGCATCGTATTAGGATAACTTTGCAGGCTGCTGCAATGTTAAATGCAGTGATGGCCTTGCATTAAAGTCATCTAGCGACCCACAGTGGGTGTTAAATGCATTAAATTAATTGCAATAAAATTGCAAAACCTCTCAAATGTTAAATGCAACAAATGCATCGCATTAGGATGACTTTTCAGGCTGCTGCAATGTTAAATGCAGTGATCGCCTTGCATTAAAGAAATATTGCAACACCCTGCGATGTGAAATGCAATAATAATCCTGCAAAACCTCTCAAATGTTAAATGCGACTAATGCATCGTATTAGGATAACTTTGCAGGCTGCTGCATTGTTAAATGCAGCGCTGGCGTTGCATTAAAGCAATATTGCAACCCCCTGGGATGTTAAATGCAATAAAATTAATTGCAATAATTTTGCAAATCCTCTCAAATGTTAAATGCAATTAGGCTCCTGCAATGTTAAATGCAGCGCAGGCCTTGCATTAAAGCAAAATTGCAGCTGTTCTGGGGTATTAAACGCATTAAAATCATTGTGATAATCATGCAAAATCTCTCAAATTCCTGACATCCATCCACCCACCCACCGATCGATCAATCAATCAATCTTTGATTTATTCTTATTATTAATAATATAAATTATTATTACTAAAGTATTATTATTGTATTTACTACCCCCGACATCGCATTAGGATGACTTTTCAGGCTGCTGCAATGTTAAATGCAGTGATCGCCTTGCATTAAAGAAATATTGCAACACCCTGCGATGTGAAATGCAATAATAATCCTGCAAAACCTCTCAAATGTTAAATGCGACTAATGCATCGTATTAGGATAACTTTGCAGGCTGCTGCATTGTTAAATGCAGCGCTGGCGTTGCATTAAAGCAATATTGCAACCCCCTGGGATGTTAAATGCAATAAAATTAATTGCAATAATTTTGCAAATCCTCTCAAATGTTAAATGCAATTAGGCTCCTGCAATGTTAAATGCAGCGCAGGCCTTGCATTAAAGCAAAATTGCAGCTGTTCTGGGGTATTAAACGCATTAAAATCATTGTGATAATCATGCAAAATCTCTCAAATTCCTGACATCCATCCACCCACCCACCGATCGATCAATCAATCAATCTTTGATTTATTCTTATTATTAATAATATAAATTATTATTACTATAGTATTATTATTGTATTTACTACCCCCGGCATCGCATTAGGATGACTTTTCAGGCTGCTGCAATGTTAAATGCAGTGATCGCCTTGCATTAAAGAAATATTGCAACACCCTGCGATGTGAAATGCAATAATAATCCTGCAAAACCTCTCAAATGTTAAACGTGACTAATGCATCGTATTAGGATAACTTTGCAGGCTACTGCAATGTTAAATGCAGTGATGGCCTTGCATTAAAGTCATCTAGCGACCCCCAATGGATGTTATATGCATTAAATTAATTGCAATAATTTTGCAAAACCTCTCAAATGTTAAATGCAACAAATGCATCGCATTAGGATGACTTTTCAGGCTGCTGCAATGTTAAATGCAGTGATCGCCTTGCATTAAAGAAATATTGCAACACCCTGCGATGTGAAATGCAATAATAATCCTGCAAAAACACTCAAATGTTAAACGGGACTAATGCATCGTATTAGGATAACTTTGCAGGCTGCTGCAATGTTAAATGCAGTGATGGCCTTGCATTAAAGTCATCTAGCGACCCACAGTGGGTGTTAAATGCATTAAATTAATTGCAATAAAATTGCAAAACCTCTCAAATGTTAAATGCAACAAATGCATCGCATTAGGATGACTTTTCAGGCTGCTGCAATGTTAAATGCAGTGATCGCCTTGCATTAAAGAAATATTGCAACACCCTGCGATGTGAAATGCAATAATAATCCTGCAAAACCTCTCAAATGTTAAATGCGACTAATGCATCGTATTAGGATAACTTTGCAGGCTGCTGCATTGTTAAATGCAGCGCTGGCGTTGCATTAAAGCAATATTGCAACCCCCTGGGATGTTAAATGCAATAAAATTAATTGCAATAATTTTGCAAATCCTCTCAAATGTTAAATGCAATTAGGCTCCTGCAATGTTAAATGCAGCACAGGCCTTGCATTAAAGCAAAATTGCAGCTGTTCTGGGGTATTAAACGCATTAAAATCATTGTGATAATCATGCAAAATCTCTCAAATTCCTGACATCCATCCACCCACCCACCGATCGATCAATCAATCAATCTTTGATTTATTCTTATTATTAATAATATAAATTATTATTACTATAGTATTATTATTGTATTTACTACCCCCGGCATCGCATTAGGATGACTTTTCAGGCTGCTGCAATGTTAAATGCAGTGATCGCCTTGCATTAAAGAAATATTGCAACACCCTGCGATGTGAAATGCAATAATAATCCTGCAAAACCTCTCAAATGTTAAACGTGACTAATGCATCGTATTAGGATAACTTTGCAGGCTACTGCAATGTTAAATGCAGTGATGGCCTTGCATTAAAGTCATCTAGCGACCCCCAATGGATGTTATATGCATTAAATTAATTGCAATAATTTTGCAAAACCTCTCAAATGTTAAATGCAACAAATGCATCGCATTAGGATGACTTTTCAGGCTGCTGCAATGTTAAATGCAGTGATCGCCTTGCATTAAAGAAATATTGCAACACCCTGCGATGTGAAATGCAATAATAATCCTGCAAAACCTCTCAAATGTTAAACGGGACTAATGCATCGTATTATGATAACTTTGCAGGCTGCTGCAATGTTAAATGCAGTGATGGCCTTGCATTAAAGTCATCTAGCGACCCACAGTGGGTGTTAAATGCATTAAATTAATTGCAATAATTTTGCAAAACCTCTCAAATGTTAAATGCAACAAATGCATCGCATTAGGATGACTTTTCAGGCTGCTGCAATGTTAAATGCAGTGATCGCCTTGCATTGAAGAAATATTGCAACACCCTGCGATGTGAAATGCAATAATAATCCTGCAAAACCTCTCAAATGTTAAACGGGACTAATGCATCGTATTAGGATAACTTTGCAGGCTGCTGCAATGTTAAATGCAGTAATGGCCTTGCTTTAAAGTCATCTAGCGACCCACAGTGGGTGTTATATGCATTAAATTAATTGCAATAATTTTGCAAAACCTCTCAAATGTTAAATGCAACAAATGCATCGCATTAGGATGACTTTTCAGGCTGCTGCAATGTTAAATGCAGTGATCGCCTTGCATTAAAGAAATATTGCAACACCCTGCGATGTGAAATGCAATAATAATCCTGCAAAACCTCTCAAATGTTAAACGTGACTAATGCATCGTATTAGGATAACTTTGCAGGCTACTGCAATGTTAAATGCAGTGATGGCCTTGCATTAAAGTCATCTAGCGACCCCCAATGGATGTTATATGCATTAAATTAATTGCAATAATTTTGCAAAACCTCTCAAATGTTAAATGCAACAAATGCATCGCATTAGGATGACTTTTCAGGCTGCTGCAATGTTAAATGCAGTGATCGCCTTGCATTAAAGAAATATTGCAACACCCTGCGATGTGAAATGCAATAATAATCCTGCAAAACCTCTCAAATGTTAAACGGGACTAATGCATCGTATTATGATAACTTTGCAGGCTGCTGCAATGTTAAATGCAGTGATGGCCTTGCATTAAAGTCATCTAGCGACCCACAGTGGGTGTTAAATGCATTAAATTAATTGCAATAATTTTGCAAAACCTCTCAAATGTTAAATGCAACAAATGCATCGCATTAGGATGACTTTTCAGGCTGCTGCAATGTTAAATGCAGTGATCGCCTTGCATTAAAGAAATATTGCAACACCCTGCGATGTGAAATGCAATAATAATCCTGCAAAACCTCTCAAATGTTAAACGTGACTAATGCATCGTATTAGGATAACTTTGCAGGCTACTGCAATGTTAAATGCAGTGATGGCCTTGCATTAAAGTCATCTAGCGACCCCCAATGGATGTTATATGCATTAAATTAATTGCAATAATTTTGCAAAACCTCTCAAATGTTAAATGCAACAAATGCATTGTTAAATGCAGCACTGGCGTTGCATTAAAGCAATATTGCAACCCCCTGGGATGTTAAATGCAATAAAATTAATTGCAATAATTTTGCAAATCCTCTCAAATGTTAAATGCAATTAGGCTCCTGCAATGTTAAATGCAGCGCAGGCCTTGCATTAAAGCAAAATTGCAGCTGTTCTGGGGTATTAAACGCATTAAAATCATTGTAATAATCATGCAAAATCTCTCAAATTCCTGACATCCACCCACCCACCCACCGATCGATCAATCAATCAATCTTTGATTTATTCTTAACATATATTATTATTACTATAGTATTATTATTGTATTTACTACCCCCGGCATCGCATTAGGATGACTTTTCAGGCTGCTGCAATGTTAAATGCAGTGATCGCCTTGCATTAAAGAAATATTGCAACAACCTGCGATGTGAAATGCAATAATAATCCTGCAAAAACACTCAAATGTTAAACGGGACTAATGCATCGTATTAGGATAACTTTGCAGGCTGCTGCAATGTTAAATGCAGTGATGGCCTTGCATTAAAGTCATCTAGCGACCCACAGTGGGTGTTAAATGCATTAAATTAATTGCAATAATTTTGCAAAACCTCTCAAATGTTAAATGCAACAAATGCATCGCATTAGGATGACTTTTCAGGCTGCTGCAATGTTAAATGCAGTGATCGCCTTGCATTGAAGAAATATTGCAACACCCTGCGATGTGAAATGCAATAATAATCCTGCAAAACCTCTCAAATGTTAAACGGGACTAATGCATCGTATTAGGATAACTTTGCAGGCTGCTGCAATGTTAAATGCAGTAATGGCCTTGCTTTAAAGTCATCTAGCGACCCACAGTGGGTGTTATATGCATTAAATTAATTGCAATAATTTTGCAAAACCTCTCAAATGTTAAATGCAACAAATGCATCGCATTAGGATGACTTTTCAGGCTGCTGCAATGTTAAATGCAGTGATCGCCTTGCATTAAAGAAATATTGCAACACCCTGCGATGTGAAATGCAATAATAATCCTGCAAAAACACTCAAATGTTAAACGGGACTAATGCATCGTATTAGGATAACTTTGCAGGCTGCTGCAATGTTAAATGCAGTGATGGCCTTGCATTAAAGTCATCTAGCGACCCACAGTGGGTGTTAAATGCATTAAATTAATTGCAATAAAATTGCAAAACCTCTCAAATGTTAAATGCAACAAATGCATCGCATTAGGATGACTTTTCAGGCTGCTGCAATGTTAAATGCAGTGATCGCCTTGCATTAAAGAAATATTGCAACACCCTGCGATGTGAAATGCAATAATAATCCTGCAAAACCTCTCAAATGTTAAATGCGACTAATGCATCGTATTAGGATAACTTTGCAGGCTGCTGCATTGTTAAATGCAGCGCTGGCGTTGCATTAAAGCAATATTGCAACCCCCTGGGATGTTAAATGCAATAAAATTAATTGCAATAATTTTGCAAATCCTCTCAAATGTTAAATGCAATTAGGCTCCTGCAATGTTAAATGCAGCGCAGGCCTTGCATTAAAGCAAAATTGCAGCTGTTCTGGGGTATTAAACGCATTAAAATCATTGTGATAATCATGCAAAATCTCTCAAATTCCTGACATCCATCCACCCACCCACCGATCGATCAATCAATCAATCTTTGATTTATTCTTATTATTAATAATATAAATTATTATTACTATAGTATTATTATTGTATTTACTACCCCCGGCATCGCATTAGGATGACTTTTCAGGCTGCTGCAATGTTAAATGCAGTGATCGCCTTGCATTAAAGAAATATTGCAACACCCTGCGATGTGAAATGCAATAATAATCCTGCAAAACCTCTCAAATGTTAAACGTGACTAATGCAACGTATTAGGATAACTTTGCAGGCTACTGCAATGTTAAATGCAGTGATGGCCTTGCATTAAAGTCATCTAGCGACCCCCAATGGATGTTATATGCATTAAATTAATTGCAATAATTTTGCAAAACCTCTCAAATGTTAAATGAAACAAATGCATCGCATTAGGATGACTTTTCAGGCTGCTGCAATGTTAAATGCAGTGATCGCCTTGCATTAAAGAAATATTGCAACACCCTGCGATGTGAAATGCAATAATAATCCTGCAAAAACACTCAAATGTTAAACGGGACTAATGCATCGTATTAGGATAACTTTGCAGGCTGCTGCAATGTTAAATGCAGTGATGGCCTTGCATTAAAGTCATCTAGCGACCCACAGTGGGTGTTAAATGCATTAAATTAATTGCAATAATTTTGCAAAACCTCTCAAATGTTAAATGCAACAAATGCATCGCATTAGGATGACTTTTCAGGCTGCTGCAATGTTAAATGCAGTGATCGCCTTGCATTAAAGAAATATTGCAACACCCTGCGATGTGAAATGCAATAATAATCCTGCAAAACCTCTCAAATGTTAAATGCGACTAATGCATCGTATTAGGATAACTTTGCAGGCTGCTGCATTGTTAAATGCAGCGCTGGCGTTGCATTAAAGCAATATTGCAACCCCCTGGGATGTTAAATGCAATAAAATTAATTGCAATAATTTTGCAAATCCTCTCAAATGTTAAATGCAATTAGGCTCCTGCAATGTTAAATGCAGCGCAGGCCTTGCATTAAAGCAAAATTGCAGCTGTTCTGGGGTATTAAACGCATTAAAATCATTGTAATAATCATGCAAAATCTCTCAAATTCCTGACATCCACCCACCCACCCACCGATCGATCAATCAATCAATCTTTGATTTATTCTTAACATATATTATTATTACTATAGTATTATTATTGTATTTACTACCCCCGGCATCGCATTAGGATGACTTTTCAGGCTGCTGCAATGTTAAATGCAGTGATCGCCTTGCATTAAAGAAATATTGCAACAACCTGCGATGTGAAATGCAATAATAATCCTGCAAAAACACTCAAATGTTAAACGGGACTAATGCATCGTATTAGGATAACTTTGCAGGCTGCTGCAATGTTAAATGCAGTGATGGCCTTGCATTAAAGTCATCTAGCGACCCACAGTGGGTGTTAAATGCATTAAATTAATTGCAATAATTTTGCAAAACCTCTCAAATGTTAAATGCAACAAATGCATCGCATTAGGATGACTTTTCAGGCTGCTGCAATGTTAAATGCAGTGATCGCCTTGCATTGAAGAAATATTGCAACACCCTGCGATGTGAAATGCAATAATAATCCTGCAAAACCTCTCAAATGTTAAACGGGACTAATGCATCGTATTAGGATAACTTTGCAGGCTGCTGCAATGTTAAATGCAGTAATGGCCTTGCTTTAAAGTCATCTAGCGACCCACAGTGGGTGTTATATGCATTAAATTAATTGCAATAATTTTGCAAAACCTCTCAAATGTTAAATGCAACAAATGCATCGCATTAGGATGACTTTTCAGGCTGCTGCAATGTTAAATGCAGTGATCGCCTTGCATTAAAGAAATATTGCAACACCCTGCGATGTGAAATGCAATAATAATCCTGCAAAACCTCTCAAATGTTAAACGTGACTAATGCATCGTATTAGGATAACTTTGCAGGCTACTGCAATGTTAAATGCAGTGATGGCCTTGCATTAAAGTCATCTAGCGACCCCCAATGGATGTTATATGCATTAAATTAATTGCAATAATTTTGCAAAACCTCTCAAATGTTAAATGCAACAAATGCATCGCATTAGGATGACTTTTCAGGCTGCTGCAATGTTAAATGCAGTGATCGCCTTGCATTAAAGAAATATTGCAACACCCTGCGATGTGAAATGCAATAATAATCCTGCAAAACCTCTCAAATGTTAAACGGGACTAATGCATCGTATTATGATAACTTTGCAGGCTGCTGCAATGTTAAATGCAGTGATGGCCTTGCATTAAAGTCATCTAGCGACCCACAGTGGGTGTTAAATGCATTAAATTAATTGCAATAATTTTGCAAAACCTCTCAAATGTTAAATGCAACAAATGCATCGCATTAGGATGACTTTTCAGGCTGCTGCAATGTTAAATGCAGTGATCGCCTTGCATTAAAGAAATATTGCAACACCCTGCGATGTGAAATGCAATAATAATCCTGCAAAACCTCTCAAATGTTAAACGTGACTAATGCATCGTATTAGGATAACTTTGCAGGCTACTGCAATGTTAAATGCAGTGATGGCCTTGCATTAAAGTCATCTAGCGACCCCCAATGGATGTTATATGCATTAAATTAATTGCAATAATTTTGCAAAACCTCTCAAATGTTAAATGCAACAAATGCATTGTTAAATGCAGCACTGGCGTTGCATTAAAGCAATATTGCAACCCCCTGGGATGTTAAATGCAATAAAATTAATTGCAATAATTTTGCAAATCCTCTCAAATGTTAAATGCAATTAGGCTCCTGCAATGTTAAATGCAGCGCAGGCCTTGCATTAAAGCAAAATTGCAGCTGTTCTGGGGTATTAAACGCATTAAAATCATTGTGATAATCATGCAAAATCTCTCAAATTCCTGACATCCATCCACCCACCCACCGATCGATCAATCAATCAATCTTTGATTTATTCTTATTATTAATAATATAAATTATTATTACTATAGTATTATTATTGTATTTACTACCCCCGGCATCGCATTAGGATGACTTTTCAGGCTGCTGCAATGTTAAATGCAGTGATCGCCTTGCATTAAAGAAATATTGCAACACCCTGCGATGTGAAATGCAATAATAATCCTGCAAAACCTCTCAAATGTTAAACGTGACTAATGCATCGTATTAGGATAACTTTGCAGGCTACTGCAATGTTAAATGCAGTGATGGCCTTGCATTAAAGTCATCTAGCGACCCCCAATGGATGTTATATGCATTAAATTAATTGCAATAATTTTGCAAAACCTCTCAAATGTTAAATGCAACAAATGCATCGCATTAGGATGACTTTTCAGGCTGCTGCAATGTTAAATGCAGTGATCGCCTTGCATTAAAGAAATATTGCAACACCCTGCGATGTGAAATGCAATAATAATCCTGCAAAAACACTCAAATGTTAAACGGGACTAATGCATCGTATTAGGATAACTTTGCAGGCTGCTGCAATGTTAAATGCAGTGATGGCCTTGCATTAAAGTCATCTAGCGACCCACAGTGGGTGTTAAATGCATTAAATTAATTGCAATAAAATTGCAAAACCTCTCAAATGTTAAATGCAACAAATGCATCGCATTAGGATGACTTTTCAGGCTGCTGCAATGTTAAATGCAGTGATCGCCTTGCATTAAAGAAATATTGCAACACCCTGCGATGTGAAATGCAATAATAATCCTGCAAAACCTCTCAAATGTTAAATGCGACTAATGCATCGTATTAGGATAACTTTGCAGGCTGCTGCATTGTTAAATGCAGCGCTGGCGTTGCATTAAAGCAATATTGCAACCCCCTGGGATGTTAAATGCAATAAAATTAATTGCAATAATTTTGCAAATCCTCTCAAATGTTAAATGCAATTAGGCTCCTGCAATGTTAAATGCAGCACAGGCCTTGCATTAAAGCAAAATTGCAGCTGTTCTGGGGTATTAAACGCATTAAAATCATTGTGATAATCATGCAAAATCTCTCAAATTCCTGACATCCATCCACCCACCCACCGATCGATCAATCAATCAATCTTTGATTTATTCTTATTATTAATAATATAAATTATTATTACTATAGTATTATTATTGTATTTACTACCCCCGGCATCGCATTAGGATGACTTTTCAGGCTGCTGCAATGTTAAATGCAGTGATCGCCTTGCATTAAAGAAATATTGCAACACCCTGCGATGTGAAATGCAATAATAATCCTGCAAAACCTCTCAAATGTTAAACGTGACTAATGCATCGTATTAGGATAACTTTGCAGGCTACTGCAATGTTAAATGCAGTGATGGCCTTGCATTAAAGTCATCTAGCGACCCCCAATGGATGTTATATGCATTAAATTAATTGCAATAATTTTGCAAAACCTCTCAAATGTTAAATGCAACAAATGCATCGCATTAGGATGACTTTTCAGGCTGCTGCAATGTTAAATGCAGTGATCGCCTTGCATTAAAGAAATATTGCAACACCCTGCGATGTGAAATGCAATAATAATCCTGCAAAACCTCTCAAATGTTAAACGGGACTAATGCATCGTATTAGGATAACTTTGCAGGCTGCTGCAATGTTAAATGCAGTGATGGCCTTGCATTAAAGTCATCTAGCGACCCACAGTGGGTGTTAAATGCATTAAATTAATTGCAATAATTTTGCAAAACCTCTCAAATGTTAAATGCAACAAATGCATCGCATTAGGATGACTTTTCAGGCTGCTGCAATGTTAAATGCAGTGATCGCCTTGCATTGAAGAAATATTGCAACACCCTGCGATGTGAAATGCAATAATAATCCTGCAAAACCTCTCAAATGTTAAACGGGACTAATGCATCGTATTAGGATAACTTTGCAGGCTGCTGCAATGTTAAATGCAGTAATGGCCTTGCTTTAAAGTCATCTAGCGACCCACAGTGGGTGTTATATGCATTAAATTAATTGCAATAATTTTGCAAAACCTCTCAAATGTTAAATGCAACAAATGCATCGCATTAGGATGACTTTTCAGGCTGCTGCAATGTTAAATGCAGTGATCGCCTTGCATTAAAGAAATATTGCAACACCCTGCGATGTGAAATGCAATAATAATCCTGCAAAACCTCTCAAATTTTAAACGTGACTAATGCATCGTATTAGGATAACTTTGCAGGCTACTGCAATGTTAAATGCAGTGATGGCCTTGCATTAAAGTCATCTAGCGACCCCCAATGGATGTTATATGCATTAAATTAATTGCAATAATTTTGCAAAACCTCTCAAATGTTAAATGCAACAAATGCATCGCATTAGGATGACTTTTCAGGCTGCTGCAATGTTAAATGCAGTGATCGCCTTGCATTAAAGAAATATTGCAACACCCTGCGATGTGAAATGCAATAATAATCCTGCAAAAACACTCAAATGTTAAACGGGACTAATGCATCGTATTAGGATAACTTTGCAGGCTGCTGCAATGTTAAATGCAGTGATGGCCTTGCATTAAAGTCATCTAGCGACCCACAGTGGGTGTTAAATGCATTAAATTAATTGCAATAAAATTGCAAAACCTCTCAAATGTTAAATGCAACAAATGCATCGCATTAGGATGACTTTTCAGGCTGCTGCAATGTTAAATGCAGTGATCGCCTTGCATTAAAGAAATATTGCAACACCCTGCGATGTGAAATGCAATAATAATCCTGCAAAACCTCTCAAATGTTAAATGCGACTAATGCATCGTATTAGGATAACTTTGCAGGCTGCTGCATTGTTAAATGCAGCGCTGGCGTTGCATTAAAGCAATATTGCAACCCCCTGGGATGTTAAATGCAATAAAATTAATTGCAATAATTTTGCAAATCCTCTCAAATGTTAAATGCAATTAGGCTCCTGCAATGTTAAATGCAGCACAGGCCTTGCATTAAAGCAAAATTGCAGCTGTTCTGGGGTATTAAACGCATTAAAATCATTGTGATAATCATGCAAAATCTCTCAAATTCCTGACATCCATCCACCCACCCACCGATCGATCAATCAATCAATCTTTGATTTATTCTTATTATTAATAATATAAATTATTATTACTATAGTATTATTATTGTATTTACTACCCCCGGCATCGCATTAGGATGACTTTTCAGGCTGCTGCAATGTTAAATGCAGTGATCGCCTTGCATTAAAGAAATATTGCAACACCCTGCGATGTGAAATGCAATAATAATCCTGCAAAACCTCTCAAATGTTAAACGTGACTAATGCATCGTATTAGGATAACTTTGCAGGCTACTGCAATGTTAAATGCAGTGATGGCCTTGCATTAAAGTCATCTAGCGACCCCCAATGGATGTTATATGCATTAAATTAATTGCAATAATTTTGCAAAACCTCTCAAATGTTAAATGCAACAAATGCATCGCATTAGGATGACTTTTCAGGCTGCTGCAATGTTAAATGCAGTGATCGCCTTGCATTAAAGAAATATTGCAACACCCTGCGATGTGAAATGCAATAATAATCCTGCAAAACCTCTCAAATGTTAAACGGGACTAATGCATCGTATTATGATAACTTTGCAGGCTGCTGCAATGTTAAATGCAGTGATGGCCTTGCATTAAAGTCATCTAGCGACCCACAGTGGGTGTTAAATGCATTAAATTAATTGCAATAATTTTGCAAAACCTCTCAAATGTTAAATGCAACAAATGCATCGCATTAGGATGACTTTTCAGGCTGCTGCAATGTTAAATGCAGTGATCGCCTTGCATTGAAGAAATATTGCAACACCCTGCGATGTGAAATGCAATAATAATCCTGCAAAACCTCTCAAATGTTAAACGGGACTAATGCATCGTATTAGGATAACTTTGCAGGCTGCTGCAATGTTAAATGCAGTAATGGCCTTGCTTTAAAGTCATCTACCGACCCACAGTGGGTGTTATATGCATTAAATTAATTGCAATAATTTTGCAAAACCTCTCAAATGTTAAATGCAACAAATGCATCGCATTAGGATGACTTTTCAGGCTGCTGCAATGTTAAATGCAGTGATCGCCTTGCATTAAAGAAATATTGCAACACCCTGCGATGTGAAATGCAATAATAATCCTGCAAAACCTCTCAAATGTTAAACGTGACTAATGCATCGTATTAGGATAACTTTGCAGGCTACTGCAATGTTAAATGCAGTGATGGCCTTGCATTAAAGTCATCTAGCGACCCCCAATGGATGTTATATGCATTAAATTAATTGCAATAATTTTGCAAAACCTCTCAAATGTTAAATGCAACAAATGCATCGCATTAGGATGACTTTTCAGGCTGCTGCAATGTTAAATGCAGTGATCGCCTTGCATTAAAGAAATATTGCAACACCCTGCGATGTGAAATGCAATAATAATCCTGCAAAACCTCTCAAATGTTAAATGCGACTAATGCATCGTATTAGGATAACTTTGCAGGCTGCTGCATTGTTAAATGCAGCGCTGGCGTTGCATTAAAGCAATATTGCAACCCCCTGGGATGTTAAATGCAATAAAATTAATTGCAATAATTTTGCAAATCCTCTCAAATGTTAAATGCAATTAGGCTCCTGCAATGTTAAATGCAGCGCAGGCCTTGCATTAAAGCAAAATTGCAGCTGTTCTGGGGTATTAAACGCATTAAAATCATTGTGATAATCATGCAAAATCTCTCAAATTCCTGACATCCATCCACCCACCCACCGATCGATCAATCAATCAATCTTTGATTTATTCTTATTATTAATAATATAAATTATTATTACTATAGTATTATTATTGTATTTACTACCCCCGGCATCGCATTAGGATGACTTTTCAGGCTGCTGCAATGTTAAATGCAGTGATCGCCTTGCATTAAAGAAATATTGCAACACCCTGCGATGTGAAATGCAATAATAATCCTGCAAAACCTCTCAAATGTTAAACGTGACTAATGCATCGTATTAGGATAACTTTGCAGGCTACTGCAATGTTAAATGCAGTGATGGCCTTGCATTAAAGTCATCTAGCGACCCCCAATGGATGTTATATGCATTAAATTAATTGCAAAAATTTTGCAAAACCTCTCAAATGTTAAATGCAACAAATGCATCGCATTAGGATGACTTTTCAGGCTGCTGCAATGTTAAATGCAGTGATCGCCTTGCATTAAAGAAATATTGCAACACCCTGCGATGTGAAATGCAATAATAATCCTGCAAAACCTCTCAAATGTTAAATGCGACTAATGCATCGTATTAGGATAACTTTGCAGGCTGCTGCATTGTTAAATGCAGCGCTGGCGTTGCATTAAAGCAATATTGCAACCCCCTGGGATGTTAAATGCAATAAAATTAATTGCAATAATTTTGCAAATCCTCTCAAATGTTAAATGCAATTAGGCTCCTGCAATGTTAAATGCAGCGCAGGCCTTGCATTAAAGCAAAATTGCAGCTGTTCTGGGGTATTAAACGCATTAAAATCATTGTAATAATCATGCAAAATCTCTCAAATTCCTGACATCCACCCACCCACCCACCGATCGATCAATCAATCAATCTTTGATTTATTCTTAACATATATTATTATTACTATAGTATTATTATTGTATTTACTACCCCCGGCATCGCATTAGGATGACTTTTCAGGCTGCTGCAATGTTAAATGCAGTGATCGCCTTGCATTAAAGAAATATTGCAACACCCTGCGATGTGAAATGCAATAATAATCCTGCAAAACCTCTCAAATGTTAAACGGGACTAATGCATCGTATTAGGATAACTTTGCAGGCTGCTGCAATGTTAAATGCAGTAATGGCCTTGCTTTAAAGTCATCTAGCGACCCACAGTGGGTGTTATATGCATTAAATTAATTGCAATAATTTTGCAAAACCTCTCAAATGTTAAATGCAACAAATGCATCGCATTAGGATGACTTTTCAGGCTGCTGCAATGTTAAATGCAGTGATCGCCTTGCATTAAAGAAATATTGCAACACCCTGCGATGTGAAATGCAATAATAATCCTGCAAAAACACTCAAATGTTAAACGGGACTAATGCATCGTATTAGGATAACTTTGCAGGCTGCTGCAATGTTAAATGCAGTGATGGCCTTGCATTAAAGTCATCTAGCGACCCACAGTGGGTGTTAAATGCATTAAATTAATTGCAATAAAATTGCAAAACCTCTCAAATGTTAAATGCAACAAATGCATCGCATTAGGATGACTTTTCAGGCTGCTGCAATGTTAAATGCAGTGATCGCCTTGCATTAAAGAAATATTGCAACACCCTGCGATGTGAAATGCAATAATAATCCTGCAAAACCTCTCAAATGTTAAATGCGACTAATGCATCGTATTAGGATAACTTTGCAGGCTGCTGCATTGTTAAATGCAGCGCTGGCGTTGCATTAAAGCAATATTGCAACCCCCTGGGATGTTAAATGCAATAAAATTAATTGCAATAATTTTGCAAATCCTCTCAAATGTTAAATGCAATTAGGCTCCTGCAATGTTAAATGCAGCGCAGGCCTTGCATTAAAGCAAAATTGCAGCTGTTCTGGGGTATTAAACGCATTAAAATCATTGTGATAATCATGCAAAATCTCTCAAATTCCTGACATCCATCCACCCACCCACCGATCGATCAATCAATCAATCTTTGATTTATTCTTATTATTAATAATATAAATTATTATTACTATAGTATTATTATTGTATTTACTACCCCCGGCATCGCATTAGGATGACTTTTCAGGCTGCTGCAATGTTAAATGCAGTGATCGCCTTGCATTAAAGAAATATTGCAACACCCTGCGATGTGAAATGCAATAATAATCCTGCAAAACCTCTCAAATGTTAAACGGGACTAATGCATCGTATTAGGATAACTTTGCAGGCTGCTGCAATGTTAAATGCAGTAATGGCCTTGCTTTAAAGTCATCTAGCGACCCACAGTGGGTGTTATATGCATTAAATTAATTGCAATAATTTTGCAAAACCTCTCAAATGTTAAATGCAACAAATGCATCGCATTAGGATGACTTTTCAGGCTGCTGCAATGTTAAATGCAGTGATCGCCTTGCATTAAAGAAATATTGCAACACCCTGCGATGTGAAATGCAATAATAATCCTGCAAAAACACTCAAATGTTAAACGGGACTAATGCATCGTATTAGGATAACTTTGCAGGCTGCTGCAATGTTAAATGCAGTGATGGCCTTGCATTAAAGTCATCTAGCGACCCACAGTGGGTGTTAAATGCATTAAATTAATTGCAATAAAATTGCAAAACCTCTCAAATGTTAAATGCAACAAATGCATCGCATTAGGATGACTTTTCAGGCTGCTGCAATGTTAAATGCAGTGATCGCCTTGCATTAAAGAAATATTGCAACACCCTGCGATGTGAAATGCAATAATAATCCTGCAAAACCTCTCAAATGTTAAATGCGACTAATGCATCGTATTAGGATAACTTTGCAGGCTGCTGCATTGTTAAATGCAGCGCTGGCGTTGCATTAAAGCAATATTGCAACCCCCTGGGATGTTAAATGCAATAAAATTAATTGCAATAATTTTGCAAATCCTCTCAAATGTTAAATGCAATTAGGCTCCTGCAATGTTAAATGCAGCGCAGGCCTTGCATTAAAGCAAAATTGCAGCTGTTCTGGGGTATTAAACGCATTAAAATCATTGTGATAATCATGCAAAATCTCTCAAATTCCTGACATCCATCCACCCACCCACCGATCGATCAATCAATCAATCTTTGATTTATTCTTATTATTAATAATATAAATTATTATTACTATAGTATTATTATTGTATTTACTACCCCCGGCATCGCATTAGGATGACTTTTCAGGCTGCTGCAATGTTAAATGCAGTGATCGCCTTGCATTAAAGAAATATTGCAACACCCTGCGATGTGAAATGCAATAATAATCCTGCAAAACCTCTCAAATGTTAAACGTGACTAATGCAACGTATTAGGATAACTTTGCAGGCTACTGCAATGTTAAATGCAGTGATGGCCTTGCATTAAAGTCATCTAGCGACCCCCAATGGATGTTATATGCATTAAATTAATTGCAATAATTTTGCAAAACCTCTCAAATGTTAAATGAAACAAATGCATCGCATTAGGATGACTTTTCAGGCTGCTGCAATGTTAAATGCAGTGATCGCCTTGCATTAAAGAAATATTGCAACACCCTGCGATGTGAAATGCAATAATAATCCTGCAAAAACACTCAAATGTTAAACGGGACTAATGCATCGTATTAGGATAACTTTGCAGGCTGCTGCAATGTTAAATGCAGTGATGGCCTTGCATTAAAGTCATCTAGCGACCCACAGTGGGTGTTAAATGCATTAAATTAATTGCAATAATTTTGCAAAACCTCTCAAATGTTAAATGCAACAAATGCATCGCATTAGGATGACTTTTCAGGCTGCTGCAATGTTAAATGCAGTGATCGCCTTGCATTAAAGAAATATTGCAACACCCTGCGATGTGAAATGCAATAATAATCCTGCACCCCCTGGGATGTTAAATGCAATAAAATTAATTGCAATAATTTTGCAAATCCTCTCAAATGTTAAATGCAATTAGGCTCCTGCAATGTTAAATGCAGCGCAGGCCTTGCATTAAAGCAAAATTGCAGCTGTTCTGGGGTATTATACGCATTAAAATCATTGTAATAATCATGCAAAATCTCTCAAATTCCTGACATCCACCCACCCACCCACCGATCGATCAATCAATCAATCTTTGATTTATTCTTAACATATATTATTATTACTATAGTATTATTATTGTATTTACTACCCCCGGCATCGCATTAGGATGACTTTTCAGGCTGCTGCAATGTTAAATGCAGTGATCGCCTTGCATTAAAGAAATATTGCAACACCCTGCGATGTGAAATGCAATAATAATCCTGCAAAACCTCTCAAATGTTAAACGGGACTAATGCATCGTATTAGGATAACTTTGCAGGCTGCTGCAATGTTAAATGCAGTAATGGCCTTGCTTTAAAGTCATCTAGCGACCCACAGTGGGTGTTATATGCATTAAATTAATTGCAATAATTTTGCAAAACCTCTCAAATGTTAAATGCAACAAATGCATCGCATTAGGATGACTTTTCAGGCTGCTGCAATGTTAAATGCAGTGATCGCCTTGCATTAAAGAAATATTGCAACACCCTGCGATGTGAAATGCAATAATAATCCTGCAAAAACACTCAAATGTTAAACGGGACTAATGCATCGTATTAGGATAACTTTGCAGGCTGCTGCAATGTTAAATGCAGTGATGGCCTTGCATTAAAGTCATCTAGCGACCCACAGTGGGTGTTAAATGCATTAAATTAATTGCAATAAAATTGCAAAACCTCTCAAATGTTAAATGCAACAAATGCATCGCATTAGGATGACTTTTCAGGCTGCTGCAATGTTAAATGCAGTGATCGCCTTGCATTAAAGAAATATTGCAACACCCTGCGATGTGAAATGCAATAATAATCCTGCAAAACCTCTCAAATGTTAAATGCGACTAATGCATCGTATTAGGATAACTTTGCAGGCTGCTGCATTGTTAAATGCAGCGCTGGCGTTGCATTAAAGCAATATTGCAACCCCCTGGGATGTTAAATGCAATAAAATTAATTGCAATAATTTTGCAAATCCTCTCAAATGTTAAATGCAATTAGGCTCCTGCAATGTTAAATGCAGCGCAGGCCTTGCATTAAAGCAAAATTGCAGCTGTTCTGGGGTATTAAACGCATTAAAATCATTGTGATAATCATGCAAAATCTCTCAAATTCCTGACATCCATCCACCCACCCACCGATCGATCAATCAATCAATCTTTGATTTATTCTTATTATTAATAATATAAATTATTATTACTATAGTATTATTATTGTATTTACTACCCCCGGCATCGCATTAGGATGACTTTTCAGGCTGCTGCAATGTTAAATGCAGTGATCGCCTTGCATTAAAGAAATATTGCAACACCCTGCGATGTGAAATGCAATAATAATCCTGCAAAACCTCTCAAATGTTAAACGTGACTAATGCATCGTATTAGGATAACTTTGCAGGCTACTGCAATGTTAAATGCAGTGATGGCCTTGCATTAAAGTCATCTAGCGACCCCCAATGGATGTTATATGCATTAAATTAATTGCAATAATTTTGCAAAACCTCTCAAATGTTAAATGCAACAAATGCATCGCATTAGGATGACTTTTCAGGCTGCTGCAATGTTAAATGCAGTGATCGCCTTGCATTAAAGAAATATTGCAACACCCTGCGATGTGAAATGCAATAATAATCCTGCAAAACCTCTCAAATGTTAAATGCGACTAATGCATCGTATTAGGATAACTTTGCAGGCTGCTGCATTGTTAAATGCAGCGCTGGCGTTGCATTAAAGCAATATTGCAACCCCCTGGGATGTTAAATGCAATAAAATTAATTGCAATAATTTTGCAAATCCTCTCAAATGTTAAATGCAATTAGGCTCCTGCAATGTTAAATGCAGCGCAGGCCTTGCATTAAAGCAAAATTGCAGCTGTTCTGGGGTATTAAACGCATTAAAATCATTGTAATAATCATGCAAAATCTCTCAAATTCCTGACATCCACCCACCCACCCACCGATCGATCAATCAATCAATCTTTGATTTATTCTTAACATATATTATTATTACTATAGTATTATTATTGTATTTACTACCCCCGGCATCGCATTAGGATGACTTTTCAGGCTGCTGCAATGTTAAATGCAGTGATCGCCTTGCATTAAAGAAATATTGCAACACCCTGCGATGTGAAATGCAATAATAATCCTGCAAAACCTCTCAAATGTTAAACGGGACTAATGCATCGTATTAGGATAACTTTGCAGGCTGCTGCAATGTTAAATGCAGTAATGGCCTTGCTTTAAAGTCATCTAGCGACCCACAGTGGGTGTTATATGCATTAAATTAATTGCAATAATTTTGCAAAACCTCTCAAATGTTAAATGCAACAAATGCATCGCATTAGGATGACTTTTCAGGCTGCTGCAATGTTAAATGCAGTGATCGCCTTGCATTAAAGAAATATTGCAACACCCTGCGATGTGAAATGCAATAATAATCCTGCAAAAACACTCAAATGTTAAACGGGACTAATGCATCGTATTAGGATAACTTTGCAGGCTGCTGCAATGTTAAATGCAGTGATGGCCTTGCATTAAAGTCATCTAGCGACCCACAGTGGGTGTTAAATGCATTAAATTAATTGCAATAAAATTGCAAAACCTCTCAAATGTTAAATGCAACAAATGCATCGCATTAGGATGACTTTTCAGGCTGCTGCAATGTTAAATGCAGTGATCGCCTTGCATTAAAGAAATATTGCAACACCCTGCGATGTGAAATGCAATAATAATCCTGCAAAACCACTCAAATGTTAAATGCGACTAATGCATCGTATTAGGATAACTTTGCAGGCTGCTGCATTGTTAAATGCAGCGCTGGCGTTGCATTAAAGCAATATTGCAACCCCCTGGGATGTTAAATGCAATAAAATTAATTGCAATAATTTTGCAAATCCTCTCAAATGTTAAATGCAATTAGGCTCCTGCAATGTTAAATGCAGCGCAGGCCTTGCATTAAAGCAAAATTGCAGCTGTTCTGGGGTATTAAACGCATTAAAATCATTGTGATAATCATGCAAAATCTCTCAAATTCCTGACATCCATCCACCCACCCACCGATCGATCAATCAATCAATCTTTGATTTATTCTTATTATTAATAATATAAATTATTATTACTATAGTATTATTATTGTATTTACTACCCCCGGCATCGCATTAGGATGACTTTTCAGGCTGCTGCAATGTTAAATGCAGTGATCGCCTTGCATTAAAGAAATATTGCAACACCCTGCGATGTGAAATGCAATAATAATCCTGCAAAACCTCTCAAATGTTAAACGTGACTAATGCATCGTATTAGGATAACTTTGCAGGCTACTGCAATGTTAAATGCAGTGATGGCCTTGCATTAAAGTCATCTAGCGACCCCCAATGGATGTTATATGCATTAAATTAATTGCAATAATTTTGCAAAACCTCTCAAATGTTAAATGCAACAAATGCATCGCATTAGGATGACTTTTCAGGCTGCTGCAATGTTAAATGCAGTGATCGCCTTGCATTAAAGAAATATTGCAACACCCTGCGATGTGAAATGCAATAATAATCCTGCAAAACCTCTCAAATGTTAAATGCGACTAATGCATCGTATTAGGATAACTTTGCAGGCTGCTGCATTGTTAAATGCAGCGCTGGCGTTGCATTAAAGCAATATTGCAACCCCCTGGGATGTTAAATGCAATAAAATTAATTGCAATAATTTTGCAAATCCTCTCAAATGTTAAATGCAATTAGGCTCCTGCAATGTTAAATGCAGCGCAGGCCTTGCATTAAAGCAAAATTGCAGCTGTTCTGGGGTATTAAACGCATTAAAATCATTGTAATAATCATGCAAAATCTCTCAAATTCCTGACATCCACCCACCCACCCACCGATCGATCAATCAATCAATCTTTGATTTATTCTTAACATATATTATTATTACTATAGTATTATTATTGTATTTACTACCCCCGGCATCGCATTAGGATGACTTTTCAGGCTGCTGCAATGTTAAATGCAGTGATCGCCTTGCATTAAAGAAATATTGCAACACCCTGCGATGTGAAATGCAATAATAATCCTGCAAAACCTCTCAAATGTTAAACGTGACTAATGCATCGTATTAGGATAACTTTGCAGGCTACTGCAATGTTAAATGCAGTGATGGCCTTGCATTAAAGTCATCTAGCGACCCCCAATGGATGTTATATGCATTAAATTAATTGCAATAATTTTGCAAAACCTCTCAAATGTTAAATGCAACAAATGCATCGCATTAGGATGACTTTTCAGGCTGCTGCAATATTAAATGCAGTGATCGCCTTGCATTAAAGAAATATTGCAACACCCTGCGATGTGAAATGCAATAATAATCCTGCAAAACCTCTCAAATGTTAAACGGGACTAATGCATCGTATTAGGATAACTTTGCAGGCTGCTGCAATGTTAAATGCAGTGATGGCCTTGCATTAAAGTCATCTAGCGACCCACAGTGGGTGTTAAATGCATTAAATTAATTGCAATAATTTTGCAAAACCTCTTAAATGTTAAATGCAACAAATGCATCGCATTAGGATGACTTTTCAGGCTGCTGCAATGTTAAATGCAGTGATCGCCTTGCATTAAAGAAATATTGCAACACCCTGCGATTTGAAATGCAATAATAATCCTGCAAAACCTCTCAAATGTTAAATGCGACTAATGCATCGTATTAGGATAACTTTGCAGGCTGCTGCATTGTTAAATGCAGCGCTGGCGTTGCATTAAAGCAATATTGCAACCCCCTGGGATGTTAAATGCAATAAAATTAATTGCAATAATTTTGCAAATCCTCTCAAATGTTAAATGCAATTAGGCTCCTGCAATGTTAAATGCAGCGCAGGCCTTGCATTAAAGCAAAATTGCAGCTGTTCTGGGGTATTAAACGCATTAAAATCATTGTGATAATCATGCAAAATCTCTCAAATTCCTGACATCCATCCACCCACCCACCGATCGATCAATCAATCAATCTTTGATTTATTCTTATTATTAATAATATAAATTATTATTACTATAGTATTATTATTGTATTTACTACCCCCGGCATCGCATTAGGATGACTTTTCAGGCTGCTGCAATGTTAAATGCAGTGATCGCCTTGCATTAAAGAAATATTGCAACACCCTGCGATGTGAAATGCAATAATAATCCTGCAAAACCTCTCAAATGTTAAACGTGACTAATGCATCGTATTAGGATAACTTTGCAGGCTACTGCAATGTTAAATGCAGTGATGGCCTTGCATTAAAGTCATCTAGCGACCCCCAATGGATGTTATATGCATTAAATTAATTGCAATAATTTTGCAAAACCTCTCAAATGTTAAATGCAACAAATGCATCGCATTAGGATGACTTTTCAGGCTGCTGCAATGTTAAATGCAGTGATCGCCTTGCATTAAAGAAATATTGCAACACCCTGCGATGTGAAATGCAATAATAATCCTGCAAAACCTCTCAAATGTTAAATGCGACTAATGCATCGTATTAGGATAACTTTGCAGGCTGCTGCATTGTTAAATGCAGCGCTGGCGTTGCATTAAAGCAATATTGCAACCCCCTGGGATGTTAAATGCAATAAAATTAATTGCAATAATTTTGCAAATCCTCTCAAATGTTAAATGCAATTAGGCTCCTGCAATGTTAAATGCAGCGCAGGCCTTGCATTAAAGCAAAATTGCAGCTGTTCTGGGGTATTAAACGCATTAAAATCATTGTAATAATCATGCAAAATCTCTCAAATTCCTGACATCCACCCACCCACCCACCGATCGATCAATCAATCAATCTTTGATTTATTCTTAACATATATTATTATTACTATAGTATTATTATTGTATTTACTACCCCCGGCATCGCATTAGGATGACTTTTCAGGCTGCTGCAATGTTAAATGCAGTGATCGCCTTGCATTAAAGAAATATTGCAACACCCTGCGATGTGAAATGCAATAATAATCCTGCAAAACCTCTCAAATGTTAAACGGGACTAATGCATCGTATTAGGATAACTTTGCAGGCTGCTGCAATGTTAAATGCAGTAATGGCCTTGCTTTAAAGTCATCTAGCGACCCACAGTGGGTGTTATATGCATTAAATTAATTGCAATAATTTTGCAAAACCTCTCAAATGTTAAATGCAACAAATGCATCGCATTAGGATGACTTTTCAGGCTGCTGCAATGTTAAATGCAGTGATCGCCTTGCATTAAAGAAATATTGCAACACCCTGCGATGTGAAATGCAATAATAATCCTGCAAAAACACTCAAATGTTAAACGGGACTAATGCATCGTATTAGGATAACTTTGCAGGCTGCTGCAATGTTAAATGCAGTGATGGCCTTGCATTAAAGTCATCTAGCGACCCACAGTGGGTGTTAAATGCATTAAATTAATTGCAATAAAATTGCAAAACCTCTCAAATGTTAAATGCAACAAATGCATCGCATTAGGATGACTTTTCAGGCTGCTGCAATGTTAAATGCAGTGATCGCCTTGCATTAAAGAAATATTGCAACACCCTGCGATGTGAAATGCAATAATAATCCTGCAAAACCACTCAAATGTTAAATGCGACTAATGCATCGTATTAGGATAACTTTGCAGGCTGCTGCATTGTTAAATGCAGCGCTGGCGTTGCATTAAAGCAATATTGCAACCCCCTGGGATGTTAAATGCAATAAAATTAATTGCAATAATTTTGCAAATCCTCTCAAATGTTAAATGCAATTAGGCTCCTGCAATGTTAAATGCAGCGCAGGCCTTGCATTAAAGCAAAATTGCAGCTGTTCTGGGGTATTAAACGCATTAAAATCATTGTGATAATCATGCAAAATCTCTCAAATTCCTGACATCCATCCACCCACCCACCGATCGATCAATCAATCAATCTTTGATTTATTCTTATTATTAATAATATAAATTATTATTACTATAGTATTATTATTGTATTTACTACCCCCGGCATCGCATTAGGATGACTTTTCAGGCTGCTGCAATGTTAAATGCAGTGATCGCCTTGCATTAAAGAAATATTGCAACACCCTGCGATGTGAAATGCAATAATAATCCTGCAAAACCTCTCAAATGTTAAACGTGACTAATGCATCGTATTAGGATAACTTTGCAGGCTACTGCAATGTTAAATGCAGTGATGGCCTTGCATTAAAGTCATCTAGCGACCCCCAATGGATGTTATATGCATTAAATTAATTGCAATAATTTTGCAAAACCTCTCAAATGTTAAATGCAACAAATGCATCGCATTAGGATGACTTTTCAGGCTGCTGCAATGTTAAATGCAGTGATCGCCTTGCATTAAAGAAATATTGCAACACCCTGCGATGTGAAATGCAATAATAATCCTGCAAAACCTCTCAAATGTTAAATGCGACTAATGCATCGTATTAGGATAACTTTGCAGGCTGCTGCATTGTTAAATGCAGCGCTGGCGTTGCATTAAAGCAATATTGCAACCCCCTGGGATGTTAAATGCAATAAAATTAATTGCAATAATTTTGCAAATCCTCTCAAATGTTAAATGCAATTAGGCTCCTGCAATGTTAAATGCAGCGCAGGCCTTGCATTAAAGCAAAATTGCAGCTGTTCTGGGGTATTAAACGCATTAAAATCATTGTAATAATCATGCAAAATCTCTCAAATTCCTGACATCCACCCACCCACCCACCGATCGATCAATCAATCAATCTTTGATTTATTCTTAACATATATTATTATTACTATAGTATTATTATTGTATTTACTACCCCCGGCATCGCATTAGGATGACTTTTCAGGCTGCTGCAATGTTAAATGCAGTGATCGCCTTGCATTAAAGAAATATTGCAACACCCTGCGATGTGAAATGCAATAATAATCCTGCAAAACCTCTCAAATGTTAAACGTGACTAATGCATCGTATTAGGATAACTTTGCAGGCTACTGCAATGTTAAATGCAGTGATGGCCTTGCATTAAAGTCATCTAGCGACCCCCAATGGATGTTATATGCATTAAATTAATTGCAATAATTTTGCAAAACCTCTCAAATGTTAAATGCAACAAATGCATCGCATTAGGATGACTTTTCAGGCTGCTGCAATATTAAATGCAGTGATCGCCTTGCATTAAAGAAATATTGCAACACCCTGCGATGTGAAATGCAATAATAATCCTGCAAAACCTCTCAAATGTTAAACGGGACTAATGCATCGTATTAGGATAACTTTGCAGGCTACTGCAATGTTAAATGCAGTGATGGCCTTGCATTAAAGTCATCTAGCGACCCCCAATGGATGTTATATGCATTAAATTAATTGCAATAATTTTGCAAAACCTCTCAAATGTTAAATGCAACAAATGCATCGCATTAGGATGACTTTTCAGGCTGCTGCAATGTTAAATGCAGTGATCGCCTTGCATTAAAGAAATATTGCAACACCCTGCGATGTGAAATGCAATAATAATCCTGCAAAACCTCTCAAATGTTAAATGCGACTAATGCATCGTATTAGGATAACTTTGCAGGCTGCTGCATTGTTAAATGCAGCGCTGGCGTTGCATTAAAGCAATATTGCAACCCCCTGGGATGTTAAATGCAATAAAATTAATTGCAATAATTTTGCAAATCCTCTCAAATGTTAAATGCAATTAGGCTCCTGCAATGTTAAATGCAGCGCAGGCCTTGCATTAAAGCAAAATTGCAGCTGTTCTGGGGTATTAAACGCATTAAAATCATTGTAATAATCATGCAAAATCTCTCAAATTCCTGACATCCACCCACCCACCCACCGATCGATCAATCAATCAATCTTTGATTTATTCTTAACATATATTATTATTACTATAGTATTATTATTGTATTTACTACCCCCGGCATCGCATTAGGATGACTTTTCAGGCTGCTGCAATGTTAAATGCAGTGATCGCCTTGCATTAAAGAAATATTGCAACACCCTGCGATGTGAAATGCAATAATAATCCTGCAAAACCTCTCAAATGTTAAACGGGACTAATGCATCGTATTAGGATAACTTTGCAGGCTGCTGCAATGTTAAATGCAGTAATGGCCTTGCTTTAAAGTCATCTAGCGACCCACAGTGGGTGTTATATGCATTAAATTAATTGCAATAATTTTGCAAAACCTCTCAAATGTTAAATGCAACAAATGCATCGCATTAGGATGACTTTTCAGGCTGCTGCAATGTTAAATGCAGTGATCGCCTTGCATTAAAGAAATATTGCAACACCCTGCGATGTGAAATGCAATAATAATCCTGCAAAAACACTCAAATGTTAAACGGGACTAATGCATCGTATTAGGATAACTTTGCAGGCTGCTGCAATGTTAAATGCAGTGATGGCCTTGCATTAAAGTCATCTAGCGACCCACAGTGGGTGTTAAATGCATTAAATTAATTGCAATAAAATTGCAAAACCTCTCAAATGTTAAATGCAACAAATGCATCGCATTAGGATGACTTTTCAGGCTGCTGCAATGTTAAATGCAGTGATCGCCTTGCATTAAAGAAATATTGCAACACCCTGCGATGTGAAATGCAATAATAATCCTGCAAAACCACTCAAATGTTAAATGCGACTAATGCATCGTATTAGGATAACTTTGCAGGCTGCTGCATTGTTAAATGCAGCGCTGGCGTTGCATTAAAGCAATATTGCAACCCCCTGGGATGTTAAATGCAATAAAATTAATTGCAATAATTTTGCAAATCCTCTCAAATGTTAAATGCAATTAGGCTCCTGCAATGTTAAATGCAGCGCAGGCCTTGCATTAAAGCAAAATTGCAGCTGTTCTGGGGTATTAAACGCATTAAAATCATTGTGATAATCATGCAAAATCTCTCAAATTCCTGACATCCATCCACCCACCCACCGATCGATCAATCAATCAATCTTTGATTTATTCTTATTATTAATAATATAAATTATTATTACTATAGTATTATTATTGTATTTACTACCCCCGGCATCGCATTAGGATGACTTTTCAGGCTGCTGCAATGTTAAATGCAGTGATCGCCTTGCATTAAAGAAATATTGCAACACCCTGCGATGTGAAATGCAATAATAATCCTGCAAAACCTCTCAAATGTTAAACGTGACTAATGCATCGTATTAGGATAACTTTGCAGGCTACTGCAATGTTAAATGCAGTGATGGCCTTGCATTAAAGTCATCTAGCGACCCCCAATGGATGTTATATGCATTAAATTAATTGCAATAATTTTGCAAAACCTCTCAAATGTTAAATGCAACAAATGCATCGCATTAGGATGACTTTTCAGGCTGCTGCAATGTTAAATGCAGTGATCGCCTTGCATTAAAGAAATATTGCAACACCCTGCGATGTGAAATGCAATAATAATCCTGCAAAACCTCTCAAATGTTAAATGCGACTAATGCATCGTATTAGGATAACTTTGCAGGCTGCTGCATTGTTAAATGCAGCGCTGGCGTTGCATTAAAGCAATATTGCAACCCCCTGGGATGTTAAATGCAATAAAATTAATTGCAATAATTTTGCAAATCCTCTCAAATGTTAAATGCAATTAGGCTCCTGCAATGTTAAATGCAGCGCAGGCCTTGCATTAAAGCAAAATTGCAGCTGTTCTGGGGTATTAAACGCATTAAAATCATTGTAATAATCATGCAAAATCTCTCAAATTCCTGACATCCACCCACCCACCCACCGATCGATCAATCAATCAATCTTTGATTTATTCTTAACATATATTATTATTACTATAGTATTATTATTGTATTTACTACCCCCGGCATCGCATTAGGATGACTTTTCAGGCTGCTGCAATGTTAAATGCAGTGATCGCCTTGCATTAAAGAAATATTGCAACACCCTGCGATGTGAAATGCAATAATAATCCTGCAAAACCTCTCAAATGTTAAACGTGACTAATGCATCGTATTAGGATAACTTTGCAGGCTACTGCAATGTTAAATGCAGTGATGGCCTTGCATTAAAGTCATCTAGCGACCCCCAATGGATGTTATATGCATTAAATTAATTGCAATAATTTTGCAAAACCTCTCAAATGTTAAATGCAACAAATGCATCGCATTAGGATGACTTTTCAGGCTGCTGCAATATTAAATGCAGTGATCGCCTTGCATTAAAGAAATATTGCAACACCCTGCGATGTGAAATGCAATAATAATCCTGCAAAACCTCTCAAATGTTAAACGGGACTAATGCATCGTATTAGGATAACTTTGCAGGCTGCTGCAATGTTAAATGCAGTGATGGCCTTGCATTAAAGTCATCTAGCGACCCACAGTGGGTGTTAAATGCATTAAATTAATTGCAATAATTTTGCAAAACCTCTTAAATGTTAAATGCAACAAATGCATCGCATTAGGATGACTTTTCAGGCTGCTGCAATGTTAAATGCAGTGATCGCCTTGCATTAAAGAAATATTGCAACACCCTGCGATTTGAAATGCAATAATAATCCTGCAAAACCTCTCAAATGTTAAATGCGACTAATGCATCGTATTAGGATAACTTTGCAGGCTGCTGCATTGTTAAATGCATCACTGGCGTTGCATTAAAGCAATATTGCAACCCCCTGGGATGTTAAATGCAATAAAATTAATTGCAATAATTTTGCAAATCCTCTCAAATGTTAAATGCAATTAGGCTCCTGCAATGTTAAATGCAGCGCAGGCCTTGCATTAAAGCAAAATTGCAGCTGTTCTGGGGTATTAAACGCATTAAAATCATTGTGATAATCATGCATAATCTCTCAAATTCCTGACATCCATCCACCCACCCACCGATCGATCAATCAATCAATCTTTGATTTATTCTTATTATTAATAATATAAATTATTATTACTAAAGTATTATTATTGTATTTACTACCCCCGGCATCGCATTAGGATGACTTTTCAGGCTGCTGCAATGTTAAATGCAGTGATCGCCTTGCATTAAAGAAATATTGCAACACCCTGCGATGTGAAATGCAATAATAATCCTGCAAAACCTCTCAAATGTTAAACGTGACTAATGCATCGTATTAGGATAACTTTGCAGGCTACTGCAATGTTAAATGCAGTGATGGCCTTGCATTAAAGTCATCTAGCGACCCCCAATGGATGTTATATGCATTAAATTAATTGCAATAATTTTGCAAAACCTCTCAAATGTTAAATGCAACAAATGCATCGCATTAGGATGACTTTTCAGGCTGCTGCAATGTTAAATGCAGTGATCGCCTTGCATTAAAGAAATATTGCAACACCCTGCGATGTGAAATGCAATAATAATCCTGCAAAACCTCTCAAATGTTAAACGGGACTAATGCATCGTATTAGGATAACTTTGCAGGCTGCTGCAATGTTTAATGCAGTGATGGCCTTGCATTAAAGTCATCTAGCGACCCACAGTGGGTGTTAAATGCATTAAATTAATTGCAATAATTTTGCAAAACCTCTTAAATGTTAAATGCAACAAATGCATCGCATTAGGATGACTTTTCAGGCTGCTGCAATGTTAAATGCAGTGATCGCCTTGCATTAAAGAAATATTGCAACACCCTGCGATTTGAAATGCAATAATAATCCTGCAAAACCTCTCAAATGTTAAATGCGACTAATGCATCGTATTAGGATAACTTTGCAGGCTGCTGCATTGTTAAATGCAGCACTGGCGTTGCATTAAAGCAATATTGCAACCCCCTGGGATGTTAAATGCAATAAAATTAATTGCAATAATTTTGCAAATCCTCTCAAATGTTAAATGCAATTAGGCTCCTGCAATGTTAAATGCAGCGCAGGCCTTGCATTAAAGCAAAATTGCAGCTGTTCTGGGGTATTAAACGCATTAAAATCATTGTGATAATCATGCATAATCTCTCAAATTCCTGACATCCATCCACCCACCCACCGATCGATCAATCAATCAATCTTTGATTTATTCTTATTATTAATAATATAAATTATTATTACTAAAGTATTATTATTGTATTTACTACCCCCGGCATCGCATTAGGATGACTTTTCAGGCTGCTGCAATGTTAAATGCAGTGATCGCCTTGCATTAAAGAAATATTGCAACACCCTGCGATGTGAAATGCAATAATAATCCTGCAAAACCTCTCAAATGTTAAACGTGACTAATGCATCGTATTAGGATAACTTTGCAGGCTACTGCAATGTTAAATGCAGTGATGGCCTTGCATTAAAGTCATCTAGCGACCCCCAATGGATGTTATATGCATTAAATTAATTGCAATAATTTTGCAAAACCTCTCAAATGTTAAATGCAACAAATGCATCGCATTAGGATGACTTTTCAGGCTGCTGCAATGTTAAATGCAGTGATCGCCTTGCATTAAAGAAATATTGCAACACCCTGCGATGTGAAATGCAATAATAATCCTGCAAAACCTCTCAAATGTTAAACGGGACTAATGCATCGTATTAGGATAACTTTGCAGGCTGCTGCAATGTTTAATGCAGTGATGGCCTTGCATTAAAGTCATCTAGCGACCCACAGTGGGTGTTAAATGCATTAAATTAATTGCAATAATTTTGCAAAACCTCTTAAATGTTAAATGCAACAAATGCATCGCATTAGGATGACTTTTCAGGCTGCTGCAATGTTAAATGCAGTGATCGCCTTGCATTAAAGAAATATTGCAACACCCTGCGATTTGAAATGCAATAATAATCCTGCAAAACCTCTCAAATGTTAAATGCGACTAATGCATCGTATTAGGATAACTTTGCAGGCTGCTGCATTGTTAAATGCAGCACTGGCGTTGCATTAAAGCAATATTGCAACCCCCTGGGATGTTAAATGCAATAAAATTAATTGCAATAATTTTGCAAATCCTCTCAAATGTTAAATGCAATTAGGCTCCTGCAATGTTAAATGCAGCGCAGGCCTTGCATTAAAGCAAAATTGCAGCTGTTCTGGGGTATTAAACGCATTAAAATCATTGTGATAATCATGCATAATCTCTCAAATTCCTGACATCCATCCACCCACCCACCGATCGATCAATCAATCAATCTTTGATTTATTCTTATTATTAATAATATAAATTATTATTACTAAAGTATTATTATTGTATTTACTACCCCCGGCATCGCATTAGGATGACTTTTCAGGCTGCTGCAATGTTAAATGCAGTGATCGCCTTGCATTAAAGAAATATTGCAACACCCTGCGATGTGAAATGCAATAATAATCCTGCAAAACCTCTCAAATGTTAAACGTGACTAATGCATCGTATTAGGATAACTTTGCAGGCTACTGCAATGTTAAATGCAGTGATGGCCTTGCATTAAAGTCATCTAGCGACCCCCAATGGATGTTATATGCATTAAATTAATTGCAATAATTTTGCAAAACCTCTCAAATGTTAAATGCAACAAATGCATCGCATTAGGATGACTTTTCAGGCTGCTGCAATGTTAAATGCAGTGATCGCCTTGCATTAAAGAAATATTGCAACACCCTGCGATGTGAAATGCAATAATAATCCTGCAAAACCTCTCAAATGTTAAACGGGACTAATGCATCGTATTAGGATAACTTTGCAGGCTGCTGCAATGTTTAATGCAGTGATGGCCTTGCATTAAAGTCATCTAGCGACCCACAGTGGGTGTTAAATGCATTAAATTAATTGCAATAATTTTGCAAAACCTCTTAAATGTTAAATGCAACAAATGCATCGCATTAGGATGACTTTTCAGGCTGCTGCAATGTTAAATGCAGTGATCGCCTTGCATTAAAGAAATATTGCAACACCCTGCGATTTGAAATGCAATAATAATCCTGCAAAACCTCTCAAATGTTAAATGCGACTAATGCATCGTATTAGGATAACTTTGCAGGCTGCTGCATTGTTAAATGCAGCACTGGCGTTGCATTAAAGCAATATTGCAACCCCCTGGGATGTTAAATGCAATAAAATTAATTGCAATAATTTTGCAAATCCTCTCAAATGTTAAATGCAATTAGGCTCCTGCAATGTTAAATGCAGCGCAGGCCTTGCATTAAAGCAAAATTGCAGCTGTTCTGGGGTATTAAACGCATTAAAATCATTGTGATAATCATGCATAATCTCTCAAATTCCTGACATCCATCCACCCACCCACCGATCGATCAATCAATCAATCTTTGATTTATTCTTATTATTAATAATATAAATTATTATTACTAAAGTATTATTATTGTATTTACTACCCCCGGCATCGCATTAGGATGACTTTTCAGGCTGCTGCAATGTTAAATGCAGTGATCGCCTTGCATTAAAGAAATATTGCAACACCCTGCGATGTGAAATGCAATAATAATCCTGCAAAACCTCTCAAATGTTAAACGTGACTAATGCATCGTATTAGGATAACTTTGCAGGCTACTGCAATGTTAAATGCAGTGATGGCCTTGCATTAAAGTCATCTAGCGACCCCCAATGGATGTTATATGCATTAAATTAATTGCAATAATTTTGCAAAACCTCTCAAATGTTAAATGCAACAAATGCATCGCATTAGGATGACTTTTCAGGCTGCTGCAATGTTAAATGCAGTGATCGCCTTGCATTAAAGAAATATTGCAACACCCTGCGATGTGAAATGCAATAATAATCCTGCAAAACCTCTCAAATGTTAAACGGGACTAATGCATCGTATTAGGATAACTTTGCAGGCTGCTGCAATGTTTAATGCAGTGATGGCCTTGCATTAAAGTCATCTAGCGACCCACAGTGGGTGTTAAATGCATTAAATTAATTGCAATAATTTTGCAAAACCTCTTAAATGTTAAATGCAACAAATGCATCGCATTAGGATGACTTTTCAGGCTGCTGCAATGTTAAATGCAGTGATCGCCTTGCATTAAAGAAATATTGCAACACCCTGCGATTTGAAATGCAATAATAATCCTGCAAAACCTCTCAAATGTTAAATGCGACTAATGCATCGTATTAGGATAACTTTGCAGGCTGCTGCATTGTTAAATGCAGCACTGGCGTTGCATTAAAGCAATATTGCAACCCCCTGGGATGTTAAATGCAATAAAATTAATTGCAATAATTTTGCAAATCCTCTCAAATGTTAAATGCAATTAGGCTCCTGCAATGTTAAATGCAGCGCAGGCCTTGCATTAAAGCAAAATTGCAGCTGTTCTGGGGTATTAAATGCATTAAAATCATTGTGATAATCATGCATAATCTCTCAAATTCCTGACATCCATCCACCCACCCACCGATCGATCAATCAATCAATCTTTGATTTATTCTTATTATTAATAATATAAATTATTATTACTAAAGTATTATTATTGTATTTACTACCCCCGGCATCGCATTAGGATGACTTTTCAGGCTGCTGCAATGTTAAATGCAGTGATCGCCTTGCATTAAAGAAATATTGCAACACCCTGCGATGTGAAATGCAATAATAATCCTGCAAAACCTCTCAAATGTTAAACGTGACTAATGCATCGTATTAGGATAACTTTGCAGGCTACTGCAATGTTAAATGCAGTGATGGCCTTGCATTAAAGTCATCTAGCGACCCCCAATGGATGTTATATGCATTAAATTAATTGCAATAATTTTGCAAAACCTCTCAAATGTTAAATGCAACAAATGCATCGCATTAGGATGACTTTTCAGGCTGCTGCAATGTTAAATGCAGTGATCGCCTTGCATTAAAGAAATATTGCAACACCCTGCGATGTGAAATGCAATAATAATCCTGCAAAACCTCTCAAATGTTAAACGGGACTAATGCATCGTATTAGGATAACTTTGCAGGCTGCTGCAATGTTTAATGCAGTGATGGCCTTGCATTAAAGTCATCTAGCGACCCACAGTGGGTGTTAAATGCATTAAATTAATTGCAATAATTTTGCAAAACCTCTTAAATGTTAAATGCAACAAATGCATCGCATTAGGATGACTTTTCAGGCTGCTGCAATGTTAAATGCAGTGATCGCCTTGCATTAAAGAAATATTGCAATACCCTGCGATTTGAAATGCAATAATAATCCTGCAAAACCTCTCAAATGTTAAATGCGACTAATGCATCGTATTAGGATAACTTTGCAGGCTGCTGCATTGTTAAATGCAGCACTGGCGTTGCATTAAAGCAATATTGCAACCCCCTGGGATGTTAAATGCAATAAAATTAATTGCAATAATTTTGCAAATCCTCTCAAATGTTAAATGCAATTAGGCTCCTGCAATGTTAAATGCAGCGCAGGCCTTGCATTAAAGCAAAATTGCAGCTGTTCTGGGGTATTAAACGCATTAAAATCATTGTGATAATCATGCATAATCTCTCAAATTCCTGACATCCATCCACCCACCCACCGATCGATCAATCAATCAATCTTTGATTTATTCTTATTATTAATAATATAAATTATTATTACTAAAGTATTATTATTGTATTTACTACCCCCGGCATCGCATTAGGATGACTTTTCAGGCTGCTGCAATGTTAAATGCAGTGATCGCCTTGCATTAAAGAAATATTGCAACACCCTGCGATGTGAAATGCAATAATAATCCTGCAAAACCTCTCAAATGTTAAACGTGACTAATGCATCGTATTAGGATAACTTTGCAGGCTACTGCAATGTTAAATGCAGTGATGGCCTTGCATTAAAGTCATCTAGCGACCCCCAATGGATGTTATATGCATTAAATTAATTGCAATAATTTTGCAAAACCTCTCAAATGTTAAATGCAACAAATGCATCGCATTAGGATGACTTTTCAGGCTGCTGCAATGTTAAATGCAGTGATCGCCTTGCATTAAAGAAATATTGCAACACCCTGCGATGTGAAATGCAATAATAATCCTGCAAAACCTCTCAAATGTTAAACGGGACTAATGCATCGTATTAGGATAACTTTGCAGGCTGCTGCAATGTTTAATGCAGTGATGGCCTTGCATTAAAGTCATCTAGCGACCCACAGTGGGTGTTAAATGCATTAAATTAATTGCAATAATTTTGCAAAACCTCTTAAATGTTAAATGCAACAAATGCATCGCATTAGGATGACTTTTCAGGCTGCTGCAATGTTAAATGCAGTGATCGCCTTGCATTAAAGAAATATTGCAACACCCTGCGATTTGAAATGCAATAATAATCCTGCAAAACCTCTCAAATGTTAAATGCGACTAATGCATCGTATTAGGATAACTTTGCAGGCTGCTGCATTGTTAAATGCAGCACTGGCGTTGCATTAAAGCAATATTGCAACCCCCTGGGATGTTAAATGCAATAAAATTAATTGCAATAATTTTGCAAATCCTCTCAAATGTTAAATGCAATTAGGCTCCTGCAATGTTAAATGCAGCGCAGGCCTTGCATTAAAGCAAAATTGCAGCTGTTCTGGGGTATTAAACGCATTAAAATCATTGTGATAATCATGCATAATCTCTCAAATTCCTGACATCCATCCACCCACCCACCGATCGATCAATCAATCAATCTTTGATTTATTCTTATTATTAATAATATAAATTATTATTACTAAAGTATTATTATTGTATTTACTACCCCCGGCATCGCATTAGGATGACTTTTCAGGCTGCTGCAATGTTAAATGCAGTGATCGCCTTGCATTAAAGAAATATTGCAACACCCTGCGATGTGAAATGCAATAATAATCCTGCAAAACCTCTCAAATGTTAAACGTGACTAATGCATCGTATTAGGATAACTTTGCAGGCTACTGCAATGTTAAATGCAGTGATGGCCTTGCATTAAAGTCATCTAGCGACCCCCAATGGATGTTATATGCATTAAATTAATTGCAATAATTTTGCAAAACCTCTCAAATGTTAAATGCAACAAATGCATCGCATTAGGATGACTTTTCAGGCTGCTGCAATGTTAAATGCAGTGATCGCCTTGCATTAAAGAAATATTGCAACACCCTGCGATGTGAAATGCAATAATAATCCTGCAAAACCTCTCAAATGTTAAACGGGACTAATGCATCGTATTAGGATAACTTTGCAGGCTGCTGCAATGTTTAATGCAGTGATGGCCTTGCATTAAAGTCATCTAGCGACCCACAGTGGGTGTTAAATGCATTAAATTAATTGCAATAATTTTGCAAAACCTCTTAAATGTTAAATGCAACAAATGCATCGCATTAGGATGACTTTTCAGGCTGCTGCAATGTTAAATGCAGTGATCGCCTTGCATTAAAGAAATATTGCAACACCCTGCGATTTGAAATGCAATAATAATCCTGCAAAACCTCTCAAATGTTAAATGCGACTAATGCATCGTATTAGGATAACTTTGCAGGCTGCTGCATTGTTAAATGCAGCACTGGCGTTGCATTAAAGCAATATTGCAACCCCCTGGGATGTTAAATGCAATAAAATTAATTGCAATAATTTTGCAAATCCTCTCAAATGTTAAATGCAATTAGGCTCCTGCAATGTTAAATGCAGCGCAGGCCTTGCATTAAAGCAAAATTGCAGCTGTTCTGGGGTATTAAACGCATTAAAATCATTGTGATAATCATGCATAATCTCTCAAATTCCTGACATCCATCCACCCACCCACCAATCGATCAATCAATCAATCTTTGATTTATTCTTATTATTAATAATATAAATTATTATTACTAAAGTATTATTATTGTATTTACTACCCCCGGCATCGCATTAGGATGACTTTTCAGGCTGCTGCAATGTTAAATGCAGTGATCGCCTTGCATTAAAGAAATATTGCAACACCCTGCGATGTGAAATGCAATAATAATCCTGCAAAACCTCTCAAATGTTAAACGTGACTAATGCATCGTATTAGGATAACTTTGCAGGCTACTGCAATGTTAAATGCAGTGATGGCCTTGCATTAAAGTCATCTAGCGGCCCCCAATGGATGTTATATGCATTAAATTAATTGCAATAATTTTGCAAAACCTCTCAAATGTTAAATGCAACAAATGCATCGCATTAGGATGACTTTTCAGGCTGCTGCAATGTTAAATGCAGTGATCGCCTTGCATTAAAGAAATATTGCAACACCCTGCGATGTGAAATGCAATAATAATCCTGCAAAACCTCTCAAATGTTAAACGGGACTAATGCATCGTATTAGGATAACTTTGCAGGCTGCTGCAATGTTTAATGCAGTGATGGCCTTGCATTAAAGTCATCTAGCGACCCACAGTGGGTGTTAAATGCATTAAATTAATTGCAATAATTTTGCAAAACCTCTTAAATGTTAAATGCAACAAATGCATCGCATTAGGATGACTTTTCAGGCTGCTGCAATGTTAAATGCAGTGATCGCCTTGCATTAAAGAAATATTGCAACACCCTGCGATTTGAAATGCAATAATAATCCTGCAAAACCTCTCAAATGTTAAATGCGACTAATGCATCGTATTAGGATAACTTTGCAGGCTGCTGCATTGTTAAATGCAGCACTGGCGTTGCATTAAAGCAATATTGCAACCCCCTGGGATGTTAAATGCAATAAAATTAATTGCAATAATTTTGCAAATCCTCTCAAATGTTAAATGCAATTAGGCTCCTGCAATGTTAAATGCAGCGCAGGCCTTGCATTAAAGCAAAATTGCAGCTGTTCTGGGGTATTAAACGCATTAAAATCATTGTGATAATCATGCATAATCTCTCAAATTCCTGACATCCATCCACCCACCCACCGATCGATCAATCAATCAATCTTTGATTTATTCTTATTATTAATAATATAAATTATTATTACTAAAGTATTATTATTGTATTTACTACCCCCGGCATCGCATTAGGATGACTTTTCAGGCTGCTGCAATGTTAAATGCAGTGATCGCCTTGCATTAAAGAAATATTGCAACACCCTGCGATGTGAAATGCAATAATAATCCTGCAAAACCTCTCAAATGTTAAACGTGACTAATGCATCGTATTAGGATAACTTTGCAGGCTACTGCAATGTTAAATGCAGTGATGGCCTTGCATTAAAGTCATCTAGCGACCCCCAATGGATGTTATATGCATTAAATTAATTGCAATAATTTTGCAAAACCTCTCAAATGTTAAATGCAACAAATGCATCGCATTAGGATGACTTTTCAGGCTGCTGCAATGTTAAATGCAGTGATCGCCTTGCATTAAAGAAATATTGCAACACCCTGCGATGTGAAATGCAATAATAATCCTGCAAAACCTCTCAAATGTTAAACGGGACTAATGCATCGTATTAGGATAACTTTGCAGGCTGCTGCAATGTTTAATGCAGTGATGGCCTTGCATTAAAGTCATCTAGCGACCCACAGTGGGTGTTAAATGCATTAAATTAATTGCAATAATTTTGCAAAACCTCTTAAATGTTAAATGCAACAAATGCATCGCATTAGGATGACTTTTCAGGCTGCTGCAATGTTAAATGCAGTGATCGCCTTGCATTAAAGAAATATTGCAACACCCTGCGATTTGAAATGCAATAATAATCCTGCAAAACCTCTCAAATGTTAAATGCGACTAATGCATCGTATTAGGATAACTTTGCAGGCTGCTGCATTGTTAAATGCAGCACTGGCGTTGCATTAAAGCAATATTGCAACCCCCTGGGATGTTAAATGCAATAAAATTAATTGCAATAATTTTGCAAATCCTCTCAAATGTTAAATGCAATTAGGCTCCTGCAATGTTAAATGCAGCGCAGGCCTTGCATTAAAGCAAAATTGCAGCTGTTCTGGGGTATTAAACGCATTAAAATCATTGTGATAATCATGCATAATCTCTCAAATTCCTGACATCCATCCACCCACCCACCGATCGATCAATCAATCAATCTTTGATTTATTCTTATTATTAATAATATAAATTATTATTACTAAAGTATTATTATTGTATTTACTACCCCCGGCATCGCATTAGGATGACTTTTCAGGCTGCTGCAATGTTAAATGCAGTGATCGCCTTGCATTAAAGAAATATTGCAACACCCTGCGATGTGAAATGCAATAATAATCCTGCAAAACCTCTCAAATGTTAAACGTGACTAATGCATCGTATTAGGATAACTTTGCAGGCTACTGCAATGTTAAATGCAGTGATGGCCTTGCATTAAAGTCATCTAGCGACCCCCAATGGATGTTATATGCATTAAATTAATTGCAATAATTTTGCAAAACCTCTCAAATGTTAAATGCAACAAATGCATCGCATTAGGATGACTTTTCAGGCTGCTGCAATGTTAAATGCAGTGATCGCCTTGCATTAAAGAAATATTGCAACACCCTGCGATGTGAAATGCAATAATAATCCTGCAAAACCTCTCAAATGTTAAACGGGACTAATGCATCGTATTAGGATAACTTTGCAGGCTGCTGCAATGTTTAATGCAGTGATGGCCTTGCATTAAAGTCATCTAGCGACCCACAGTGGGTGTTAAATGCATTAAATTAATTGCAATAATTTTGCAAAACCTCTTAAATGTTAAATGCAACAAATGCATCGCATTAGGATGACTTTTCAGGCTGCTGCAATGTTAAATGCAGTGATCGCCTTGCATTAAAGAAATATTGCAACACCCTGCGATTTGAAATGCAATAATAATCCTGCAAAACCTCTCAAATGTTAAATGCGACTAATGCATCGTATTAGGATAACTTTGCAGGCTGCTGCATTGTTAAATGCAGCACTGGCGTTGCATTAAAGCAATATTGCAACCCCCTGGGATGTTAAATGCAATAAAATTAATTGCAATAATTTTGCAAATCCTCTCAAATGTTAAATGCAATTAGGCTCCTGCAATGTTAAATGCAGCGCAGGCCTTGCATTAAAGCAAAATTGCAGCTGTTCTGGGGTATTAAACGCATTAAAATCATTGTGATAATCATGCATAATCTCTCAAATTCCTGACATCCATCCACCCACCCACCAATCGATCAATCAATCAATCTTTGATTTATTCTTATTATTAATAATATAAATTATTATTACTAAAGTATTATTATTGTATTTACTACCCCCGGCATCGCATTAGGATGACTTTTCAGGCTGCTGCAATGTTAAATGCAGTGATCGCCTTGCATTAAAGAAATATTGCAACACCCTGCGATGTGAAATGCAATAATAATCCTGCAAAACCTCTCAAATGTTAAACGTGACTAATGCATCGTATTAGGATAACTTTGCAGGCTACTGCAATGTTAAATGCAGTGATGGCCTTGCATTAAAGTCATCTAGCGGCCCCCAATGGATGTTATATGCATTAAATTAATTGCAATAATTTTGCAAAACCTCTCAAATGTTAAATGCAACAAATGCATCGCATTAGGATGACTTTTCAGGCTGCTGCAATGTTAAATGCAGTGATCGCCTTGCATTAAAGAAATATTGCAACACCCTGCGATGTGAAATGCAATAATAATCCTGCAAAACCTCTCAAATGTTAAACGGGACTAATGCATCGTATTAGGATAACTTTGCAGGCTGCTGCAATGTTTAATGCAGTGATGGCCTTGCATTAAAGTCATCTAGCGACCCACAGTGGGTGTTAAATGCATTAAATTAATTGCAATAATTTTGCAAAACCTCTTAAATGTTAAATGCAACAAATGCATCGCATTAGGATGACTTTTCAGGCTGCTGCAATGTTAAATGCAGTGATCGCCTTGCATTAAAGAAATATTGCAACACCCTGCGATTTGAAATGCAATAATAATCCTGCAAAACCTCTCAAATGTTAAATGCGACTAATGCATCGTATTAGGATAACTTTGCAGGCTGCTGCATTGTTAAATGCAGCACTGGCGTTGCATTAAAGCAATATTGCAACCCCCTGGGATGTTAAATGCAATAAAATTAATTGCAATAATTTTGCAAATCCTCTCAAATGTTAAATGCAATTAGGCTCCTGCAATGTTAAATGCAGCGCAGGCCTTGCATTAAAGCAAAATTGCAGCTGTTCTGGGGTATTAAACGCATTAAAATCATTGTGATAATCATGCATAATCTCTCAAATTCCTGACATCCATCCACCCACCCACCAATCGATCAATCAATCAATCTTTGATTTATTCTTATTATTAATAATATAAATTATTATTACTAAAGTATTATTATTGTATTTACTACCCCCGGCATCGCATTAGGATGACTTTTCAGGCTGCTGCAATGTTAAATGCAGTGATCGCCTTGCATTAAAGAAATATTGCAACACCCTGCGATGTGAAATGCAATAATAATCCTGCAAAACCTCTCAAATGTTAAACGTGACTAATGCATCGTATTAGGATAACTTTGCAGGCTACTGCAATGTTAAATGCAGTGATGGCCTTGCATTAAAGTCATCTAGCGACCCCCAATGGATGTTATATGCATTAAATTAATTGCAATAATTTTGAAAAACCTCTCAAATGTTAAATGCAACAAATGCATCGCATTAGGATGACTTTTCAGGCTGCTGCAATGTTAAATGCAGTGATCGCCTTGCATTAAAGAAATATTGCAACACCCTGCGATGTGAAATGCAATAATAATCCTGCAAAACCTCTCAAATGTTAAACGGGACTAATGCATCGTATTAGGATAACTTTGCAGGCTGCTGCAATGTTAAATGCAGTGATGGCCTTGCATTAAAGTCATCTAGCGACCCACAGTGGGTGTTAAATGCATTAAATTAATTGCAATAATTTTGCAAAACCTCTTAAATGTTAAATGCAACAAATGCATCGCGTTAGGATGACTTTTCAGGCTGCTGCAATGTTAAATGCAGTGATCGCCTTGCATTAAAGAAATACTGCAACACCCTGCGATTTGAAATGCAATAATAATCCTGCAAAACCTCTCAAATGTTAAATGCGACTAATGCATCGTATTAGGATAACTTTGCAGGCTGCTGCATTGTTAAATGCAGCACTGGCGTTGCATTAAAGCAATATTGCAACCCCCTGGGATGTTAAATGCAATAAAATTAATTGCAATAATTTTGCAAATCCTCTCAAATGTTAAATGCAATTAGGCTCCTGCAATGTTAAATGCAGCGCAGGCCTTGCATTAAAGCAAAATTGCAGCTGTTCTGGGGTATTAAACGCATTAAAATCATTGTAATAATCATGCAAAATCTCTCAAATTCCTGACATCCACCCACCCACCCACCGATCGATCAATCAATCAATCTTTGATTTATTCTTAACATATATTATTATTACTATAGTATTATTATTGTATTTACTACCCCCGGCATCGCATTAGGATGACTTTTCAGGCTGCTGCAATGTTAAATGCAGTGATCGCCTTGCATTAAAGAAATATTGCAACACCCTGCGATGTGAAATGCAATAATAATCCTGCAAAACCTCTCAAATGTTAAACGTGACTAATGCATCGTATTAGGATAACTTTGCAGGCTACTGCAATGTTAAATGCAGTGATGGCCTTGCATTAAAGTCATCTAGCGACCCCCAATGGATGTTATATGCATTAAATTAATTGCAATAATTTTGCAAAACCTCTCAAATGTTAAATGCAACAAATGCATCGCATTAGGATGACTTTTCAGGCTGCTGCAATGTTAAATGCAGTGATCGCCTTGCATTAAAGAAATATTGCAACACCCTGCGATGTGAAATGCAATAATAATCCTGCAAAACCTCTCAAATGTTAAACGTGACTAATGCATCGTATTAGGATAACTTTGCAGGCTACTGCAATGTTAAATGCAGTGATGGCCTTGCATTAAAGTCATCTAGCGACCCCCAATGGATGTTATATGCATTAAATTAATTGCAATAATTTTGCAAAACCTCTCAAATGTTAAATGCAACAAATGCATCGCATTAGGATGACTTTTCAGGCTGCTGCAATGTTAAATGCAGTGATCGCCTTGCATTAAAGAAATATTGCAACACCCTGCGATGTGAAATGCAATAATAATCCTGCAAAACCTCTCAAATGTTAAACGGGACTAATGCATCGTATTAGGATAACTTTGCAGGCTGCTGCAATGTTTAATGCAGTGATGGCCTTGCATTAAAGTCATCTAGCGACCCACAGTGGGTGTTAAATGCATTAAATTAATTGCAATAATTTTGCAAAACCTCTTAAATGTTAAATGCAACAAATGCATCGCATTAGGATGACTTTTCAGGCTGCTGCAATGTTAAATGCAGTGATCGCCTTGCATTAAAGAAATATTGCAACACCCTGCGATTTGAAATGCAATAATAATCCTGCAAAACCTCTCAAATGTTAAATGCGACTAATGCATCGTATTAGGATAACTTTGCAGGCTGCTGCATTGTTAAATGCAGCACTGGCGTTGCATTAAAGCAATATTGCAACCCCCTGGGATGTTAAATGCAATAAAATTAATTGCAATAATTTTGCAAATCCTCTCAAATGTTAAATGCAATTAGGCTCCTGCAATGTTAAATGCAGCGCAGGCCTTGCATTAAAGCAAAATTGCAGCTGTTCTGGGGTATTAAACGCATTAAAATCATTGTGATAATCATGCATAATCTCTCAAATTCCTGACATCCATCCACCCACCCACCAATCGATCAATCAATCAATCTTTGATTTATTCTTATTATTAATAATATAAATTATTATTACTAAAGTATTATTATTGTATTTACTACCCCCGGCATCGCATTAGGATGACTTTTCAGGCTGCTGCAATGTTAAATGCAGTGATCGCCTTGCATTAAAGAAATATTGCAACACCCTGCGATGTGAAATGCAATAATAATCCTGCAAAACCTCTCAAATGTTAAACGTGACTAATGCATCCTATTAGGATAACTTTGCAGGCTACTGCAATGTTAAATGCAGTGATGGCCTTGCATTAAAGTCATCTAGCGGCCCCCAATGGATGTTATATGCATTAAATTAATTGCAATAATTTTGCAAAACCTCTCAAATGTTAAATGCAACAAATGCATCGCATTAGGATGACTTTTCAGGCTGCTGCAATGTTAAATGCAGTGATCGCCTTGCATTAAAGAAATATTGCAACACCCTGCGATGTGAAATGCAATAATAATCCTGCAAAACCTCTCAAATGTTAAACGGGACTAATGCATCGTATTAGGATAACTTTGCAGGCTGCTGCAATGTTTAATGCAGTGATGGCCTTGCATTAAAGTCATCTAGCGACCCACAGTGGGTGTTAAATGCATTAAATTAATTGCAATAATTTTGCAAAACCTCTTAAATGTTAAATGCAACAAATGCATCGCATTAGGATGACTTTTCAGGCTGCTGCAATGTTAAATGCAGTGATCGCCTTGCATTAAAGAAATATTGCAACACCCTGCGATTTGAAATGCAATAATAATCCTGCAAAACCTCTCAAATGTTAAATGCGACTAATGCATCGTATTAGGATAACTTTGCAGGCTGCTGCATTGTTAAATGCAGCACTGGCGTTGCATTAAAGCAATATTGCAACCCCCTGGGATGTTAAATGCAATAAAATTAATTGCAATAATTTTGCAAATCCTCTCAAATGTTAAATGCAATTAGGCTCCTGCAATGTTAAATGCAGCGCAGGCCTTGCATTAAAGCAAAATTGCAGCTGTTCTGGGGTATTAAACGCATTAAAATCATTGTGATAATCATGCATAATCTCTCAAATTCCTGACATCCATCCACCCACCCACCAATCGATCAATCAATCAATCTTTGATTTATTCTTATTATTAATAATATAAATTATTATTACTAAAGTATTATTATTGTATTTACTACCCCCGGCATCGCATTAGGATGACTTTTCAGGCTGCTGCAATGTTAAATGCAGTGATCGCCTTGCATTAAAGAAATATTGCAACACCCTGCGATGTGAAATGCAATAATAATCCTGCAAAACCTCTCAAATGTTAAACGTGACTAATGCATCGTATTAGGATAACTTTGCAGGCTACTGCAATGTTAAATGCAGTGATGGCCTTGCATTAAAGTCATCTAGCGACCCCCAATGGATGTTATATGCATTAAATTAATTGCAATAATTTTGAAAAACCTCTCAAATGTTAAATGCAACAAATGCATCGCATTAGGATGACTTTTCAGGCTGCTGCAATGTTAAATGCAGTGATCGCCTTGCATTAAAGAAATATTGCAACACCCTGCGATGTGAAATGCAATAATAATCCTGCAAAACCTCTCAAATGTTAAACGGGACTAATGCATCGTATTAGGATAACTTTGCAGGCTGCTGCAATGTTAAATGCAGTGATGGCCTTGCATTAAAGTCATCTAGCGACCCACAGTGGGTGTTAAATGCATTAAATTAATTGCAATAATTTTGCAAAACCTCTTAAATGTTAAATGCAACAAATGCATCGCATTAGGATGACTTTTCAGGCTGCTGCAATGTTAAATGCAGTGATCGCCTTGCATTAAAGAAATACTGCAACACCCTGCGATTTGAAATGCAATAATAATCCTGCAAAACCTCTCAAATGTTAAATGCGACTAATGCATCGTATTAGGATAACTTTGCAGGCTGCTGCATTGTTAAATGCAGCACTGGCGTTGCATTAAAGCAATATTGCAACCCCCTGGGATGTTAAATGCAATAAAATTAATTGCAATAATTTTGCAAATCCTCTCAAATGTTAAATGCAATTAGGCTCCTGCAATGTTAAATGCAGCGCAGGCCTTGCATTAAAGCAAAATTGCAGCTGTTCTGGGGTATTAAACGCATTAAAATCATTGTAATAATCATGCAAAATCTCTCAAATTCCTGACATCCACCCACCCACCCACCGATCGATCAATCAATCAATCTTTGATTTATTCTTAACATATATTATTATTACTATAGTATTATTATTGTATTTACTACCCCCGGCATCGCATTAGGATGACTTTTCAGGCTGCTGCAATGTTAAATGCAGTGATCGCCTTGCATTAAAGAAATATTGCAACACCCTGCGATGTGAAATGCAATAATAATCCTGCAAAACCTCTCAAATGTTAAACGTGACTAATGCATCGTATTAGGATAACTTTGCAGGCTACTGCAATGTTAAATGCAGTGATGGCCTTGCATTAAAGTCATCTAGCGACCCCCAATGGATGTTATATGCATTAAATTAATTGCAATAATTTTGCAAAACCTCTCAAATGTTAAATGCAACAAATGCATCGCATTAGGATGACTTTTCAGGCTGCTGCAATGTTAAATGCAGTGATCGCCTTGCATTAAAGAAATATTGCAACACCCTGCGATGTGAAATGCAATAATAATCCTGCAAAACCTCTCAAATGTTAAACGTGACTAATGCATCATATTAGGATAACTTTGCAGGCTACTGCAATGTTAAATGCAGTGATGGCCTTGCATTAAAGTCATCTAGCGACCCCCAATGGATGTTATATGCATTAAATTAATTGCAATAATTTTGCAAAACCTCTCAAATGTTAAATGCAACAAATGCATCGCATTAGGATGACTTTTCAGGCTGCTGCAATGTTAAATGCAGTGATCGCCTTGCATTAAAGAAATATTGCAACACCCTGCGATGTGAAATGCAATAATAATCCTGCAAAACCTCTCAAATGTTAAACGGGACTAATGCATCGTATTAGGATAACTTTGCAGGCTGCTGCAATGTTAAATGCAGTGATGGCCTTGCATTAAAGTCATCTAGCGACCCACAGTGGGTGTTAAATGCATTAAATTAATTGCAATAATTTTGCAAAACCTCTTAAATGTTAAATGCAACAAATGCATCGCATTAGGATGACTTTTCAGGCTGCTGCAATGTTAAATGCAGTGATCGCCTTGCATTAAAGAAATATTGCAACACCCTGCGATTTGAAATGCAATAATAATCCTGCAAAACCTCTCAAATGTTAAATGCGACTAATGCATCGTATTAGGATAACTTTGCAGGCTGCTGCATTGTTAAATGCAGCACTGGCGTTGCATTAAAGCAATATTGCAACCCCCTGGGATGTTAAATGCAATAAAATTAATTGCAATAATTTTGCAAATCCTCTCAAATGTTAAATGCAATTAGGCTCCTGCAATGTTAAATGCAGCGCAGGCCTTGCATTAAAGCAAAATTGCAGCTGTTCTGGGGTATTAAACGCATTAAAATCATTGTGATAATCATGCATAATCTCTCAAATTCCTGACATCCATCCACCCACCCACCAATCGATCAATCAATCAATCTTTGATTTATTCTTATTATTAATAATATAAATTATTATTACTAAAGTATTATTATTGTATTTACTACCCCCGGCATCGCATTAGGATGACTTTTCAGGCTGCTGCAATGTTAAATGCAGTGATCGCCTTGCATTAAAGAAATATTGCAACACCCTGCGATGTGAAATGCAATAATAATCCTGCAAAACCTCTCAAATGTTAAACGTGACTAATGCATCGTATTAGGATAACTTTGCAGGCTACTGCAATGTTAAATGCAGTGATGGCCTTGCATTAAAGTCATCTAGCGACCCCCAATGGATGTTATATGCATTAAATTAATTGCAATAATTTTGCAAAACCTCTCAAATGTTAAATGCAACAAATGCATCGCATTAGGATGACTTTTCAGGCTGCTGCAATGTTAAATGCAGTGATCGCCTTGCATTAAAGAAATATTGCAACACCCTGCGATGTGAAATGCAATAATAATCCTGCAAAACCTCTCAAATGTTAAACGGGACTAATGCATCGTATTAGGATAACTTTGCAGGCTGCTGCAATGTTTAATGCAGTGATGGCCTTGCATTAAAGTCATCTAGCGACCCACAGTGGGTGTTAAATGCATTAAATTAATTGCAATAATTTTGCAAAACCTCTTAAATGTTAAATGCAACAAATGCATCGCATTAGGATGACTTTTCAGGCTGCTGCAATGTTAAATGCAGTGATCGCCTTGCATTAAAGAAATATTGCAACACCCTGCGATTTGAAATGCAATAATAATCCTGCAAAACCTCTCAAATGTTAAATGCGACTAATGCATCGTATTAGGATAACTTTGCAGGCTGCTGCATTGTTAAATGCAGCACTGGCGTTGCATTAAAGCAATATTGCAACCCCCTGGGATGTTAAATGCAATAAAATTAATTGCAATAATTTTGCAAATCCTCTCAAATGTTAAATGCAATTAGGCTCCTGCAATGTTAAATGCAGCGCAGGCCTTGCATTAAAGCAAAATTGCAGCTGTTCTGGGGTATTAAACGCATTAAAATCATTGTGATAATCATGCATAATCTCTCAAATTCCTGACATCCATCCACCCACCCACCGATCGATCAATCAATCAATCTTTGATTTATTCTTATTATTAATAATATAAATTATTATTACTAAAGTATTATTATTGTATTTACTACCCCCGGCATCGCATTAGGATGACTTTTCAGGCTGCTGCAATGTTAAATGCAGTGATCGCCTTGCATTAAAGAAATATTGCAACACCCTGCGATGTGAAATGCAATAATAATCCTGCAAAACCTCTCAAATGTTAAACGTGACTAATGCATCGTATTAGGATAACTTTGCAGGCTACTGCAATGTTAAATGCAGTGATGGCCTTGCATTAAAGTCATCTAGCGACCCCCAATGGATGTTATATGCATTAAATTAATTGCAATAATTTTGCAAAACCTCTCAAATGTTAAATGCAACAAATGCATCGCATTTGGATGACTTTTCAGGCTGCTGCAATGTTAAATGCAGTGATCGCCTTGCATTAAAGAAATATTGCAACACCCTGCGATGTGAAATGCAATAATAATCCTGCAAAACCTCTCAAATGTTAAACGGGACTAATGCATCGTATTAGGATAACTTTGCAGGCTGCTGCAATGTTTAATGCAGTGATGGCCTTGCATTAAAGTCATCTAGCGACCCACAGTGGGTGTTAAATGCATTAAATTAATTGCAATAATTTTGCAAAACCTCTTAAATGTTAAATGCAACAAATGCATCGCATTAGGATGACTTTTCAGGCTGCTGCAATGTTAAATGCAGTGATCGCCTTGCATTAAAGAAATATTGCAACACCCTGCGATTTGAAATGCAATAATAATCCTGCAAAACCTCTCAAATGTTAAATGCGACTAATGCATCGTATTAGGATAACTTTGCAGGCTGCTGCATTGTTAAATGCAGCACTGGCGTTGCATTAAAGCAATATTGCAACCCCCTGGGATGTTAAATGCAATAAAATTAATTGCAATAATTTTGCAAATCCTCTCAAATGTTAAATGCAATTAGGCTCCTGCAATGTTAAATGCAGCGCAGGCCTTGCATTAAAGCAAAATTGCAGCTGTTCTGGGGTATTAAACGCATTAAAATCATTGTGATAATCATGCATAATCTCTCAAATTCCTGACATCCATCCACCCACCCACCGATCGATCAATCAATCAATCTTTGATTTATTCTTATTATTAATAATATAAATTATTATTACTAAAGTATTATTATTGTATTTACTACCCCCGGCATCGCATTAGGATGACTTTTCAGGCTGCTGCAATGTTAAATGCAGTGATCGCCTTGCATTAAAGAAATATTGCAACACCCTGCGATGTGAAATGCAATAATAATCCTGCAAAACCTCTCAAATGTTAAACGTGACTAATGCATCGTATTAGGATAACTTTGCAGGCTACTGCAATGTTAAATGCAGTGATGGCCTTGCATTAAAGTCATCTAGCGACCCCCAATGGATGTTATATGCATTAAATTAATTGCAATAATTTTGCAAAACCTCTCAAATGTTAAATGCAACAAATGCATCGCATTAGGATGACTTTTCAGGCTGCTGCAATGTTAAATGCAGTGATCGCCTTGCATTAAAGAAATATTGCAACACCCTGCGATGTGAAATGCAATAATAATCCTGCAAAACCTCTCAAATGTTAAACGGGACTAATGCATCGTATTAGGATAACTTTGCAGGCTGCTGCAATGTTTAATGCAGTGATGGCCTTGCATTAAAGTCATCTAGCGACCCACAGTGGGTGTTAAATGCATTAAATTAATTGCAATAATTTTGCAAAACCTCTTAAATGTTAAATGCAACAAATGCATCGCATTAGGATGACTTTTCAGGCTGCTGCAATGTTAAATGCAGTGATCGCCTTGCATTAAAGAAATATTGCAACACCCTGCGATTTGAAATGCAATAATAATCCTGCAAAACCTCTCAAATGTTAAATGCGACTAATGCATCGTATTAGGATAACTTTGCAGGCTGCTGCATTGTTAAATGCAGCACTGGCGTTGCATTAAAGCAATATTGCAACCCCCTGGGATGTTAAATGCAATAAAATTAATTGCAATAATTTTGCAAATCCTCTCAAATGTTAAATGCAATTAGGCTCCTGCAATGTTAAATGCAGCGCAGGCCTTGCATTAAAGCAAAATTGCAGCTGTTCTGGGGTATTAAACGCATTAAAATCATTGTGATAATCATGCATAATCTCTCAAATTCCTGACATCCATCCACCCACCCACCAATCGATCAATCAATCAATCTTTGATTTATTCTTATTATTAATAATATAAATTATTATTACTAAAGTATTATTATTGTATTTACTACCCCCGGCATCGCATTAGGATGACTTTTCAGGCTGCTGCAATGTTAAATGCAGTGATCGCCTTGCATTAAAGAAATATTGCAACACCCTGCGATGTGAAATGCAATAATAATCCTGCAAAACCTCTCAAATGTTAAACGTGACTAATGCATCGTATTAGGATAACTTTGCAGGCTACTGCAATGTTAAATGCAGTGATGGCCTTGCATTAAAGTCATCTAGCGGCCCCCAATGGATGTTATATGCATTAAATTAATTGCAATAATTTTGCAAAACCTCTCAAATGTTAAATGCAACAAATGCATCGCATTTGGATGACTTTTCAGGCTGCTGCAATGTTAAATGCAGTGATCGCCTTGCATTAAAGAAATATTGCAACACCCTGCGATGTGAAATGCAATAATAATCCTGCAAAACCTCTCAAATGTTAAACGGGACTAATGCATCGTATTAGGATAACTTTGCAGGCTGCTGCAATGTTTAATGCAGTGATGGCCTTGCATTAAAGTCATCTAGCGACCCACAGTGGGTGTTAAATGCATTAAATTAATTGCAATAATTTTGCAAAACCTCTTAAATGTTAAATGCAACAAATGCATCGCATTAGGATGACTTTTCAGGCTGCTGCAATGTTAAATGCAGTGATCGCCTTGCATTAAAGAAATATTGCAACACCCTGCGATTTGAAATGCAATAATAATCCTGCAAAACCTCTCAAATGTTAAATGCGACTAATGCATCGTATTAGGATAACTTTGCAGGCTGCTGCATTGTTAAATGCAGCACTGGCGTTGCATTAAAGCAATATTGCAACCCCCTGGGATGTTAAATGCAATAAAATTAATTGCAATAATTTTGCAAATCCTCTCAAATGTTAAATGCAATTAGGCTCCTGCAATGTTAAATGCAGCGCAGGCCTTGCATTAAAGCAAAATTGCAGCTGTTCTGGGGTATTAAACGCATTAAAATCATTGTGATAATCATGCATAATCTCTCAAATTCCTGACATCCATCCACCCACCCACCGATCGATCAATCAATCAATCTTTGATTTATTCTTATTATTAATAATATAAATTATTATTACTAAAGTATTATTATTGTATTTACTACCCCCGGCATCGCATTAGGATGACTTTTCAGGCTGCTGCAATGTTAAATGCAGTGATCGCCTTGCATTAAAGAAATATTGCAACACCCTGCGATGTGAAATGCAATAATAATCCTGCAAAACCTCTCAAATGTTAAACGTGACTAATGCATCGTATTAGGATAACTTTGCAGGCTACTGCAATGTTAAATGCAGTGATGGCCTTGCATTAAAGTCATCTAGCGACCCCCAATGGATGTTATATGCATTAAATTAATTGCAATAATTTTGCAAAACCTCTCAAATGTTAAATGCAACAAATGCATCGCATTAGGATGACTTTTCAGGCTGCTGCAATGTTAAATGCAGTGATCGCCTTGCATTAAAGAAATATTGCAACACCCTGCGATGTGAAATGCAATAATAATCCTGCAAAACCTCTCAAATGTTAAACGGGACTAATGCATCGTATTAGGATAACTTTGCAGGCTGCTGCAATGTTTAATGCAGTGATGGCCTTGCATTAAAGTCATCTAGCGACCCACAGTGGGTGTTAAATGCATTAAATTAATTGCAATAATTTTGCAAAACCTCTTAAATGTTAAATGCAACAAATGCATCGCATTAGGATGACTTTTCAGGCTGCTGCAATGTTAAATGCAGTGATCGCCTTGCATTAAAGAAATATTGCAACACCCTGCGATTTGAAATGCAATAATAATCCTGCAAAACCTCTCAAATGTTAAATGCGACTAATGCATCGTATTAGGATAACTTTGCAGGCTGCTGCATTGTTAAATGCAGCACTGGCGTTGCATTAAAGCAATATTGCAACCCCCTGGGATGTTAAATGCAATAAAATTAATTGCAATAATTTTGCAAATCCTCTCAAATGTTAAATGCAATTAGGCTCCTGCAATGTTAAATGCAGCGCAGGCCTTGCATTAAAGCAAAATTGCAGCTGTTCTGGGGTATTAAACGCATTAAAATCATTGTGATAATCATGCATAATCTCTCAAATTCCTGACATCCATCCACCCACCCACCAATCGATCAATCAATCAATCTTTGATTTATTCTTATTATTAATAATATAAATTATTATTACTAAAGTATTATTATTGTATTTACTACCCCCGGCATCGCATTAGGATGACTTTTCAGGCTGCTGCAATGTTAAATGCAGTGATCGCCTTGCATTAAAGAAATATTGCAACACCCTGCGATGTGAAATGCAATAATAATCCTGCAAAACCTCTCAAATGTTAAACGTGACTAATGCATCGTATTAGGATAACTTTGCAGGCTACTGCAATGTTAAATGCAGTGATGGCCTTGCATTAAAGTCATCTAGCGGCCCCCAATGGATGTTATATGCATTAAATTAATTGCAATAATTTTGCAAAACCTCTCAAATGTTAAATGCAACAAATGCATCGCATTAGGATGACTTTTCAGGCTGCTGCAATGTTAAATGCAGTGATCGCCTTGCATTAAAGAAATATTGCAACACCCTGCGATGTGAAATGCAATAATAATCCTGCAAAACCTCTCAAATGTTAAACGGGACTAATGCATCGTATTAGGATAACTTTGCAGGCTGCTGCAATGTTTAATGCAGTGATGGCCTTGCATTAAAGTCATCTAGCGACCCACAGTGGGTGTTAAATGCATTAAATTAATTGCAATAATTTTGCAAAACCTCTTAAATGTTAAATGCAACAAATGCATCGCATTAGGATGACTTTTCAGGCTGCTGCAATGTTAAATGCAGTGATCGCCTTGCATTAAAGAAATATTGCAACACCCTGCGATTTGAAATGCAATAATAATCCTGCAAAACCTCTCAAATGTTAAATGCGACTAATGCATCGTATTAGGATAACTTTGCAGGCTGCTGCATTGTTAAATGCAGCACTGGCGTTGCATTAAAGCAATATTGCAACCCCCTGGGATGTTAAATGCAATAAAATTAATTGCAATAATTTTGCAAATCCTCTCAAATGTTAAATGCAATTAGGCTCCTGCAATGTTAAATGCAGCGCAGGCCTTGCATTAAAGCAAAATTGCAGCTGTTCTGGGGTATTAAACGCATTAAAATCATTGTGATAATCATGCATAATCTCTCAAATTCCTGACATCCATCCACCCACCCACCGATCGATCAATCAATCAATCTTTGATTTATTCTTATTATTAATAATATAAATTATTATTACTAAAGTATTATTATTGTATTTACTACCCCCGGCATCGCATTAGGATGACTTTTCAGGCTGCTGCAATGTTAAATGCAGTGATCGCCTTGCATTAAAGAAATATTGCAACACCCTGCGATGTGAAATGCAATAATAATCCTGCAAAACCTCTCAAATGTTAAACGTGACTAATGCATCGTATTAGGATAACTTTGCAGGCTACTGCAATGTTAAATGCAGTGATGGCCTTGCATTAAAGTCATCTAGCGACCCCCAATGGATGTTATATGCATTAAATTAATTGCAATAATTTTGCAAAACCTCTCAAATGTTAAATGCAACAAATGCATCGCATTAGGATGACTTTTCAGGCTGCTGCAATGTTAAATGCAGTGATCGCCTTGCATTAAAGAAATATTGCAACACCCTGCGATGTGAAATGCAATAATAATCCTGCAAAACCTCTCAAATGTTAAACGGGACTAATGCATCGTATTAGGATAACTTTGCAGGCTGCTGCAATGTTTAATGCAGTGATGGCCTTGCATTAAAGTCATCTAGCGACCCACAGTGGGTGTTAAATGCATTAAATTAATTGCAATAATTTTGCAAAACCTCTTAAATGTTAAATGCAACAAATGCATCGCATTAGGATGACTTTTCAGGCTGCTGCAATGTTAAATGCAGTGATCGCCTTGCATTAAAGAAATATTGCAACACCCTGCGATTTGAAATGCAATAATAATCCTGCAAAACCTCTCAAATGTTAAATGCGACTAATGCATCGTATTAGGATAACTTTGCAGGCTGCTGCATTGTTAAATGCAGCACTGGCGTTGCATTAAAGCAATATTGCAACCCCCTGGGATGTTAAATGCAATAAAATTAATTGCAATAATTTTGCAAATCCTCTCAAATGTTAAATGCAATTAGGCTCCTGCAATGTTAAATGCAGCGCAGGCCTTGCATTAAAGCAAAATTGCAGCTGTTCTGGGGTATTAAACGCATTAAAATCATTGTGATAATCATGCATAATCTCTCAAATTCCTGACATCCATCCACCCACCCACCAATCGATCAATCAATCAATCTTTGATTTATTCTTAACATATATTATTATTACTATAGTATTATTATTGTATTTACTACCCCCGGCATCGCATTAGGATGACTTTTCAGGCTGCTGCAATGTTAAATGCAGTGATCGCCTTGCATTAAAGAAATATTGCAACACCCTGCGATGTGAAATGCAATAATAATCCTGCAAAACCTCTCAAATGTTAAACGGGACTAATGCATCGTATTAGGATAACTTTGCAGGCTGCTGCAATGTTAAATGCAGTAATGGCCTTGCTTTAAAGTCATCTAGCGACCCACAGTGGGTGTTATATGCATTAAATTAATTGCAATAATTTTGCAAAACCTCTCAAATGTTAAATGCAACAAATGCATCGCATTAGGATGACTTTTCAGGCTGCTGCAATGTTAAATGCAGTGATCGCCTTGCATTAAAGAAATATTGCAACACCCTGCGATGTGAAATGCAATAATAATCCTGCAAAAACACTCAAATGTTAAACGGGACTAATGCATCGTATTAGGATAACTTTGCAGGCTGCTGCAATGTTAAATGCAGTGATGGCCTTGCATTAAAGTCATCTAGCGACCCACAGTGGGTGTTAAATGCATTAAATTAATTGCAATAAAATTGCAAAACCTCTCAAATGTTAAATGCAACAAATGCATCGCATTAGGATGACTTTTCAGGCTGCTGCAATGTTAAATGCAGTGATCGCCTTGCATTAAAGAAATATTGCAACACCCTGCGATGTGAAATGCAATAATAATCCTGCAAAACCACTCAAATGTTAAATGCGACTAATGCATCGTATTAGGATAACTTTGCAGGCTGCTGCATTGTTAAATGCAGCGCTGGCGTTGCATTAAAGCAATATTGCAACCCCCTGGGATGTTAAATGCAATAAAATTAATTGCAATAATTTTGCAAATCCTCTCAAATGTTAAATGCAATTAGGCTCCTGCAATGTTAAATGCAGCGCAGGCCTTGCATTAAAGCAAAATTGCAGCTGTTCTGGGGTATTAAACGCATTAAAATCATTGTGATAATCATGCAAAATCTCTCAAATTCCTGACATCCATCCACCCACCCACCGATCGATCAATCAATCAATCTTTGATTTATTCTTATTATTAATAATATAAATTATTATTACTATAGTATTATTATTGTATTTACTACCCCCGGCATCGCATTAGGATGACTTTTCAGGCTGCTGCAATGTTAAATGCAGTGATCGCCTTGCATTAAAGAAATATTGCAACACCCTGCGATGTGAAATGCAATAATAATCCTGCAAAACCTCTCAAATGTTAAACGTGACTAATGCATCGTATTAGGATAACTTTGCAGGCTACTGCAATGTTAAATGCAGTGATGGCCTTGCATTAAAGTCATCTAGCGACCCCCAATGGATGTTATATGCATTAAATTAATTGCAATAATTTTGCAAAACCTCTCAAATGTTAAATGCAACAAATGCATCGCATTAGGATGACTTTTCAGGCTGCTGCAATGTTAAATGCAGTGATCGCCTTGCATTAAAGAAATATTGCAACACCCTGCGATGTGAAATGCAATAATAATCCTGCAAAACCTCTCAAATGTTAAATGCGACTAATGCATCGTATTAGGATAACTTTGCAGGCTGCTGCATTGTTAAATGCAGCGCTGGCGTTGCATTAAAGCAATATTGCAACCCCCTGGGATGTTAAATGCAATAAAATTAATTGCAATAATTTTGCAAATCCTCTCAAATGTTAAATGCAATTAGGCTCCTGCAATGTTAAATGCAGCGCAGGCCTTGCATTAAAGCAAAATTGCAGCTGTTCTGGGGTATTAAACGCATTAAAATCATTGTAATAATCATGCAAAATCTCTCAAATTCCTGACATCCACCCACCCACCCACCGATCGATCAATCAATCAATCTTTGATTTATTCTTAACATATATTATTATTACTATAGTATTATTATTGTATTTACTACCCCCGGCATCGCATTAGGATGACTTTTCAGGCTGCTGCAATGTTAAATGCAGTGATCGCCTTGCATTAAAGAAATATTGCAACACCCTGCGATGTGAAATGCAATAATAATCCTGCAAAACCTCTCAAATGTTAAACGTGACTAATGCATCGTATTAGGATAACTTTGCAGGCTACTGCAATGTTAAATGCAGTGATGGCCTTGCATTAAAGTCATCTAGCGACCCCCAATGGATGTTATATGCATTAAATTAATTGCAATAATTTTGCAAAACCTCTCAAATGTTAAATGCAACAAATGCATCGCATTAGGATGACTTTTCAGGCTGCTGCAATGTTAAATGCAGTGATCGCCTTGCATTAAAGAAATATTGCAACACCCTGCGATTTGAAATGCAATAATAATCCTGCAAAACCTCTCAAATGTTAAATGCGACTAATGCATCGTATTAGGATAACTTTGCAGGCTGCTGCATTGTTAAATGCATCACTGGCGTTGCATTAAAGCAATATTGCAACCCCCTGGGATGTTAAATGCAATAAAATTAATTGCAATAATTTTGCAAATCCTCTCAAATGTTAAATGCAATTAGGCTCCTGCAATGTTAAATGCAGCGCAGGCCTTGCATTAAAGCAAAATTGCAGCTGTTCTGGGGTATTAAACGCATTAAAATCATTGTGATAATCATGCATAATCTCTCAAATTCCTGACATCCATCCACCCACCCACCGATCGATCAATCAATCAATCTTTGATTTATTCTTATTATTAATAATATAAATTATTATTACTAAAGTATTATTATTGTATTTACTACCCCCGGCATCGCATTAGGATGACTTTTCAGGCTGCTGCAATGTTAAATGCAGTGATCGCCTTGCATTAAAGAAATATTGCAACACCCTGCGATGTGAAATGCAATAATAATCCTGCAAAACCTCTCAAATGTTAAACGTGACTAATGCATCGTATTAGGATAACTTTGCAGGCTACTGCAATGTTAAATGCAGTGATGGCCTTGCATTAAAGTCATCTAGCGACCCCCAATGGATGTTATATGCATTAAATTAATTGCAATAATTTTGCAAAACCTCTCAAATGTTAAATGCAACAAATGCATCGCATTAGGATGACTTTTCAGGCTGCTGCAATGTTAAATGCAGTGATCGCCTTGCATTAAAGAAATATTGCAACACCCTGCGATGTGAAATGCAATAATAATCCTGCAAAACCTCTCAAATGTTAAACGGGACTAATGCATCGTATTAGGATAACTTTGCAGGCTGCTGCAATGTTTAATGCAGTGATGGCCTTGCATTAAAGTCATCTAGCGACCCACAGTGGGTGTTAAATGCATTAAATTAATTGCAATAATTTTGCAAAACCTCTTAAATGTTAAATGCAACAAATGCATCGCATTAGGATGACTTTTCAGGCTGCTGCAATGTTAAATGCAGTGATCGCCTTGCATTAAAGAAATATTGCAACACCCTGCGATTTGAAATGCAATAATAATCCTGCAAAACCTCTCAAATGTTAAATGCGACTAATGCATCGTATTAGGATAACTTTGCAGGCTGCTGCATTGTTAAATGCAGCACTGGCGTTGCATTAAAGCAATATTGCAACCCCCTGGGATGTTAAATGCAATAAAATTAATTGCAATAATTTTGCAAATCCTCTCAAATGTTAAATGCAATTAGGCTCCTGCAATGTTAAATGCAGCGCAGGCCTTGCATTAAAGCAAAATTGCAGCTGTTCTGGGGTATTAAACGCATTAAAATCATTGTGATAATCATGCATAATCTCTCAAATTCCTGACATCCATCCACCCACCCACCGATCGATCAATCAATCAATCTTTGATTTATTCTTATTATTAATAATATAAATTATTATTACTAAAGTATTATTATTGTATTTACTACCCCCGGCATCGCATTAGGATGACTTTTCAGGCTGCTGCAATGTTAAATGCAGTGATCGCCTTGCATTAAAGAAATATTGCAACACCCTGCGATGTGAAATGCAATAATAATCCTGCAAAACCTCTCAAATGTTAAACGTGACTAATGCATCGTATTAGGATAACTTTGCAGGCTACTGCAATGTTAAATGCAGTGATGGCCTTGCATTAAAGTCATCTAGCGACCCCCAATGGATGTTATATGCATTAAATTAATTGCAATAATTTTGCAAAACCTCTCAAATGTTAAATGCAACAAATGCATCGCATTAGGATGACTTTTCAGGCTGCTGCAATGTTAAATGCAGTGATCGCCTTGCATTAAAGAAATATTGCAACACCCTGCGATGTGAAATGCAATAATAATCCTGCAAAACCTCTCAAATGTTAAACGGGACTAATGCATCGTATTAGGATAACTTTGCAGGCTGCTGCAATGTTTAATGCAGTGATGGCCTTGCATTAAAGTCATCTAGCGACCCACAGTGGGTGTTAAATGCATTAAATTAATTGCAATAATTTTGCAAAACCTCTTAAATGTTAAATGCAACAAATGCATCGCATTAGGATGACTTTTCAGGCTGCTGCAATGTTAAATGCAGTGATCGCCTTGCATTAAAGAAATATTGCAACACCCTGCGATTTGAAATGCAATAATAATCCTGCAAAACCTCTCAAATGTTAAATGCGACTAATGCATCGTATTAGGATAACTTTGCAGGCTGCTGCATTGTTAAATGCAGCACTGGCGTTGCATTAAAGCAATATTGCAACCCCCTGGGATGTTAAATGCAATAAAATTAATTGCAATAATTTTGCAAATCCTCTCAAATGTTAAATGCAATTAGGCTCCTGCAATGTTAAATGCAGCGCAGGCCTTGCATTAAAGCAAAATTGCAGCTGTTCTGGGGTATTAAACGCATTAAAATCATTGTGATAATCATGCATAATCTCTCAAATTCCTGACATCCATCCACCCACCCACCAATCGATCAATCAATCAATCTTTGATTTATTCTTATTATTAATAATATAAATTATTATTACTAAAGTATTATTATTGTATTTACTACCCCCGGCATCGCATTAGGATGACTTTTCAGGCTGCTGCAATGTTAAATGCAGTGATCGCCTTGCATTAAAGAAATATTGCAACACCCTGCGATGTGAAATGCAATAATAATCCTGCAAAACCTCTCAAATGTTAAACGTGACTAATGCATCCTATTAGGATAACTTTGCAGGCTACTGCAATGTTAAATGCAGTGATGGCCTTGCATTAAAGTCATCTAGCGGCCCCCAATGGATGTTATATGCATTAAATTAATTGCAATAATTTTGCAAAACCTCTCAAATGTTAAATGCAACAAATGCATCGCATTAGGATGACTTTTCAGGCTGCTGCAATGTTAAATGCAGTGATCGCCTTGCATTAAAGAAATATTGCAACACCCTGCGATGTGAAATGCAATAATAATCCTGCAAAACCTCTCAAATGTTAAACGGGACTAATGCATCGTATTAGGATAACTTTGCAGGCTGCTGCAATGTTTAATGCAGTGATGGCCTTGCATTAAAGTCATCTAGCGACCCACAGTGGGTGTTAAATGCATTAAATTAATTGCAATAATTTTGCAAAACCTCTTAAATGTTAAATGCAACAAATGCATCGCATTAGGATGACTTTTCAGGCTGCTGCAATGTTAAATGCAGTGATCGCCTTGCATTAAAGAAATATTGCAACACCCTGCGATTTGAAATGCAATAATAATCCTGCAAAACCTCTCAAATGTTAAATGCGACTAATGCATCGTATTAGGATAACTTTGCAGGCTGCTGCATTGTTAAATGCAGCACTGGCGTTGCATTAAAGCAATATTGCAACCCCCTGGGATGTTAAATGCAATAAAATTAATTGCAATAATTTTGCAAATCCTCTCAAATGTTAAATGCAATTAGGCTCCTGCAATGTTAAATGCAGCGCAGGCCTTGCATTAAAGCAAAATTGCAGCTGTTCTGGGGTATTAAACGCATTAAAATCATTGTGATAATCATGCATAATCTCTCAAATTCCTGACATCCATCCACCCACCCACCAATCGATCAATCAATCAATCTTTGATTTATTCTTATTATTAATAATATAAATTATTATTACTAAAGTATTATTATTGTATTTACTACCCCCGGCATCGCATTAGGATGACTTTTCAGGCTGCTGCAATGTTAAATGCAGTGATCGCCTTGCATTAAAGAAATATTGCAACACCCTGCGATGTGAAATGCAATAATAATCCTGCAAAACCTCTCAAATGTTAAACGTGACTAATGCATCGTATTAGGATAACTTTGCAGGCTACTGCAATGTTAAATGCAGTGATGGCCTTGCATTAAAGTCATCTAGCGACCCCCAATGGATGTTATATGCATTAAATTAATTGCAATAATTTTGAAAAACCTCTCAAATGTTAAATGCAACAAATGCATCGCATTAGGATGACTTTTCAGGCTGCTGCAATGTTAAATGCAGTGATCGCCTTGCATTAAAGAAATATTGCAACACCCTGCGATGTGAAATGCAATAATAATCCTGCAAAACCTCTCAAATGTTAAACGGGACTAATGCATCGTATTAGGATAACTTTGCAGGCTGCTGCAATGTTAAATGCAGTGATGGCCTTGCATTAAAGTCATCTAGCGACCCACAGTGGGTGTTAAATGCATTAAATTAATTGCAATAATTTTGCAAAACCTCTTAAATGTTAAATGCAACAAATGCATCGCATTAGGATGACTTTTCAGGCTGCTGCAATGTTAAATGCAGTGATCGCCTTGCATTAAAGAAATACTGCAACACCCTGCGATTTGAAATGCAATAATAATCCTGCAAAACCTCTCAAATGTTAAATGCGACTAATGCATCGTATTAGGATAACTTTGCAGGCTGCTGCATTGTTAAATGCAGCACTGGCGTTGCATTAAAGCAATATTGCAACCCCCTGGGATGTTAAATGCAATAAAATTAATTGCAATAATTTTGCAAATCCTCTCAAATGTTAAATGCAATTAGGCTCCTGCAATGTTAAATGCAGCGCAGGCCTTGCATTAAAGCAAAATTGCAGCTGTTCTGGGGTATTAAACGCATTAAAATCATTGTAATAATCATGCAAAATCTCTCAAATTCCTGACATCCACCCACCCACCCACCGATCGATCAATCAATCAATCTTTGATTTATTCTTAACATATATTATTATTACTATAGTATTATTATTGTATTTACTACCCCCGGCATCGCATTAGGATGACTTTTCAGGCTGCTGCAATGTTAAATGCAGTGATCGCCTTGCATTAAAGAAATATTGCAACACCCTGCGATGTGAAATGCAATAATAATCCTGCAAAACCTCTCAAATGTTAAACGTGACTAATGCATCGTATTAGGATAACTTTGCAGGCTACTGCAATGTTAAATGCAGTGATGGCCTTGCATTAAAGTCATCTAGCGACCCCCAATGGATGTTATATGCATTAAATTAATTGCAATAATTTTGCAAAACCTCTCAAATGTTAAATGCAACAAATGCATCGCATTAGGATGACTTTTCAGGCTGCTGCAATGTTAAATGCAGTGATCGCCTTGCATTAAAGAAATATTGCAACACCCTGCGATGTGAAATGCAATAATAATCCTGCAAAACCTCTCAAATGTTAAACGTGACTAATGCATCGTATTAGGATAACTTTGCAGGCTACTGCAATGTTAAATGCAGTGATGGCCTTGCATTAAAGTCATCTAGCGACCCCCAATGGATGTTATATGCATTAAATTAATTGCAATAATTTTGCAAAACCTCTCAAATGTTAAATGCAACAAATGCATCGCATTAGGATGACTTTTCAGGCTGCTGCAATGTTAAATGCAGTGATCGCCTTGCATTAAAGAAATATTGCAACACCCTGCGATGTGAAATGCAATAATAATCCTGCAAAACCTCTCAAATGTTAAACGGGACTAATGCATCGTATTAGGATAACTTTGCAGGCTGCTGCAATGTTTAATGCAGTGATGGCCTTGCATTAAAGTCATCTAGCGACCCACAGTGGGTGTTAAATGCATTAAATTAATTGCAATAATTTTGCAAAACCTCTTAAATGTTAAATGCAACAAATGCATCGCATTAGGATGACTTTTCAGGCTGCTGCAATGTTAAATGCAGTGATCGCCTTGCATTAAAGAAATATTGCAACACCCTGCGATTTGAAATGCAATAATAATCCTGCAAAACCTCTCAAATGTTAAATGCGACTAATGCATCGTATTAGGATAACTTTGCAGGCTGCTGCATTGTTAAATGCAGCACTGGCGTTGCATTAAAGCAATATTGCAACCCCCTGGGATGTTAAATGCAATAAAATTAATTGCAATAATTTTGCAAATCCTCTCAAATGTTAAATGCAATTAGGCTCCTGCAATGTTAAATGCAGCGCAGGCCTTGCATTAAAGCAAAATTGCAGCTGTTCTGGGGTATTAAACGCATTAAAATCATTGTGATAATCATGCATAATCTCTCAAATTCCTGACATCCATCCACCCACCCACCGATCGATCAATCAATCAATCTTTGATTTATTCTTATTATTAATAATATAAATTATTATTACTAAAGTATTATTATTGTATTTACTACCCCCGGCATCGCATTAGGATGACTTTTCAGGCTGCTGCAATGTTAAATGCAGTGATCGCCTTGCATTAAAGAAATATTGCAACACCCTGCGATGTGAAATGCAATAATAATCCTGCAAAACCTCTCAAATGTTAAACGTGACTAATGCATCGTATTAGGATAACTTTGCAGGCTACTGCAATGTTAAATGCAGTGATGGCCTTGCATTAAAGTCATCTAGCGACCCCCAATGGATGTTATATGCATTAAATTAATTGCAATAATTTTGCAAAACCTCTCAAATGTTAAATGCAACAAATGCATCGCATTAGGATGACTTTTCAGGCTGCTGCAATGTTAAATGCAGTGATCGCCTTGCATTAAAGAAATATTGCAACACCCTGCGATGTGAAATGCAATAATAATCCTGCAAAACCTCTCAAATGTTAAACGGGACTAATGCATCGTATTAGGATAACTTTGCAGGCTGCTGCAATGTTTAATGCAGTGATGGCCTTGCATTAAAGTCATCTAGCGACCCACAGTGGGTGTTAAATGCATTAAATTAATTGCAATAATTTTGCAAAACCTCTTAAATGTTAAATGCAACAAATGCATCGCATTAGGATGACTTTTCAGGCTGCTGCAATGTTAAATGCAGTGATCGCCTTGCATTAAAGAAATATTGCAACACCCTGCGATTTGAAATGCAATAATAATCCTGCAAAACCTCTCAAATGTTAAATGCGACTAATGCATCGTATTAGGATAACTTTGCAGGCTGCTGCATTGTTAAATGCAGCACTGGCGTTGCATTAAAGCAATATTGCAACCCCCTGGGATGTTAAATGCAATAAAATTAATTGCAATAATTTTGCAAATCCTCTCAAATGTTAAATGCAATTAGGCTCCTGCAATGTTAAATGCAGCGCAGGCCTTGCATTAAAGCAAAATTGCAGCTGTTCTGGGGTATTAAACGCATTAAAATCATTGTGATAATCATGCATAATCTCTCAAATTCCTGACATCCATCCACCCACCCACCAATCGATCAATCAATCAATCTTTGATTTATTCTTATTATTAATAATATAAATTATTATTACTAAAGTATTATTATTGTATTTACTACCCCCGGCATCGCATTAGGATGACTTTTCAGGCTGCTGCAATGTTAAATGCAGTGATCGCCTTGCATTAAAGAAATATTGCAACACCCTGCGATGTGAAATGCAATAATAATCCTGCAAAACCTCTCAAATGTTAAACGTGACTAATGCATCGTATTAGGATAACTTTGCAGGCTACTGCAATGTTAAATGCAGTGATGGCCTTGCATTAAAGTCATCTAGCGACCCCCAATGGATGTTATATGCATTAAATTAATTGCAATAATTTTGCAAAACCTCTCAAATGTTAAATGCAACAAATGCATCGCATTAGGATGACTTTTCAGGCTGCTGCAATGTTAAATGCAGTGATCGCCTTGCATTAAAGAAATATTGCAACACCCTGCGATGTGAAATGCAATAATAATCCTGCAAAACCTCTCAAATGTTAAACGTGACTAATGCATCGTATTAGGATAACTTTGCAGGCTACTGCAATGTTAAATGCAGTGATGGCCTTGCATTAAAGTCATCTAGCGACCCCCAATGGATGTTATATGCATTAAATTAATTGCAATAATTTTGCAAAACCTCTCAAATGTTAAATGCAACAAATGCATCGCATTAGGATGACTTTTCAGGCTGCTGCAATGTTAAATGCAGTGATCGCCTTGCATTAAAGAAATATTGCAACACCCTGCGATGTGAAATGCAATAATAATCCTGCAAAACCTCTCAAATGTTAAACGGGACTAATGCATCGTATTAGGATAACTTTGCAGGCTGCTGCAATGTTTAATGCAGTGATGGCCTTGCATTAAAGTCATCTAGCGACCCACAGTGGGTGTTAAATGCATTAAATTAATTGCAATAATTTTGCAAAACCTCTTAAATGTTAAATGCAACAAATGCATCGCATTAGGATGACTTTTCAGGCTGCTGCAATGTTAAATGCAGTGATCGCCTTGCATTAAAGAAATATTGCAACACCCTGCGATTTGAAATGCAATAATAATCCTGCAAAACCTCTCAAATGTTAAATGCGACTAATGCATCGTATTAGGATAACTTTGCAGGCTGCTGCATTGTTAAATGCAGCACTGGCGTTGCATTAAAGCAATATTGCAACCCCCTGGGATGTTAAATGCAATAAAATTAATTGCAATAATTTTGCAAATCCTCTCAAATGTTAAATGCAATTAGGCTCCTGCAATGTTAAATGCAGCGCAGGCCTTGCATTAAAGCAAAATTGCAGCTGTTCTGGGGTATTAAACGCATTAAAATCATTGTGATAATCATGCATAATCTCTCAAATTCCTGACATCCATCCACCCACCCACCAATCGATCAATCAATCAATCTTTGATTTATTCTTATTATTAATAATATAAATTATTATTACTAAAGTATTATTATTGTATTTACTACCCTCGGCATCGCATTAGGATGACTTTTCAGGCTGCTGCAATGTTAAATGCAGTGATCGCCTTGCATTAAAGAAATATTGCAACACCCTGCGATGTGAAATGCAATAATAATCCTGCAAAACCTCTCAAATGTTAAACGTGACTAATGCATCGTATTAGGATAACTTTGCAGGCTACTGCAATGTTAAATGCAGTGATGGCCTTGCATTAAAGTCATCTAGCGACCCCCAATGGATGTTATATGCATTAAATTAATTGCAATAATTTTGAAAAACCTCTCAAATGTTAAATGCAACAAATGCATCGCATTAGGATGACTTTTCAGGCTGCTGCAATGTTAAATGCAGTGATCGCCTTGCATTAAAGAAATATTGCAACACCCTGCGATGTGAAATGCAATAATAATCCTGCAAAACCTCTCAAATGTTAAACGTGACTAATGCATCGTATTAGGATAACTTTGCAGGCTACTGCAATGTTAAATGCAGTGATGGCCTTGCATTAAAGTCATCTAGCGACCCCCAATGGATGTTATATGCATTAAATTAATTGCAATAATTTTGCAAAACCTCTCAAATGTTAAATGCAACAAATGCATCGCATTAGGATGACTTTTCAGGCTGCTGCAATGTTAAATGCAGTGATCGCCTTGCATTAAAGAAATATTGCAACACCCTGCGATGTGAAATGCAATAATAATCCTGCAAAACCTCTCAAATGTTAAACGTGACTAATGCATCGTATTAGGATAACTTTGCAGGCTACTGCAATGTTAAATGCAGTGATGGCCTTGCATTAAAGTCATCTAGCGACCCCCAATGGATGTTATATGCATTAAATTAATTGCAATAATTTTGCAAAACCTCTCAAATGTTAAATGCAACAAATGCATCGCATTAGGATGACTTTTCAGGCTGCTGCAATGTTAAATGCAGTGATCGCCTTGCATTAAAGAAATATTGCAACACCCTGCGATGTGAAATGCAATAATAATCCTGCAAAACCTCTCAAATGTTAAACGGGACTAATGCATCGTATTAGGATAACTTTGCAGGCTGCTGCAATGTTTAATGCAGTGATGGCCTTGCATTAAAGTCATCTAGCGACCCACAGTGGGTGTTAAATGCATTAAATTAATTGCAATAATTTTGCAAAACCTCTTAAATGTTAAATGCAACAAATGCATCGCATTAGGATGACTTTTCAGGCTGCTGCAATGTTAAATGCAGTGATCGCCTTGCATTAAAGAAATATTGCAACACCCTGCGATTTGAAATGCAATAATAATCCTGCAAAACCTCTCAAATGTTAAATGCGACTAATGCATCGTATTAGGATAACTTTGCAGGCTGCTGCATTGTTAAATGCAGCACTGGCGTTGCATTAAAGCAATATTGCAACCCCCTGGGATGTTAAATGCAATAAAATTAATTGCAATAATTTTGCAAATCCTCTCAAATGTTAAATGCAATTAGGCTCCTGCAATGTTAAATGCAGCGCAGGCCTTGCATTAAAGCAAAATTGCAGCTGTTCTGGGGTATTAAACGCATTAAAATCATTGTGATAATCATGCATAATCTCTCAAATTCCTGACATCCATCCACCCACCCACCAATCGATCAATCAATCAATCTTTGATTTATTCTTATTATTAATAATATAAATTATTATTACTAAAGTATTATTATTGTATTTACTACCCTCGGCATCGCATTAGGATGACTTTTCAGGCTGCTGCAATGTTAAATGCAGTGATCGCCTTGCATTAAAGAAATATTGCAACACCCTGCGATGTGAAATGCAATAATAATCCTGCAAAACCTCTCAAATGTTAAACGTGACTAATGCATCGTATTAGGATAACTTTGCAGGCTACTGCAATGTTAAATGCAGTGATGGCCTTGCATTAAAGTCATCTAGCGACCCCCAATGGATGTTATATGCATTAAATTAATTGCAATAATTTTGAAAAACCTCTCAAATGTTAAATGCAACAAATGCATCGCATTAGGATGACTTTTCAGGCTGCTGCAATGTTAAATGCAGTGATCGCCTTGCATTAAAGAAATATTGCAACACCCTGCGATGTGAAATGCAATAATAATCCTGCAAAACCTCTCAAATGTTAAACGTGACTAATGCATCGTATTAGGATAACTTTGCAGGCTACTGCAATGTTAAATGCAGTGATGGCCTTGCATTAAAGTCATCTAGCGACCCCCAATGGATGTTATATGCATTAAATTAATTGCAATAATTTTGCAAAACCTCTCAAATGTTAAATGCAACAAATGCATCGCATTAGGATGACTTTTCAGGCTGCTGCAATGTTAAATGCAGTGATCGCCTTGCATTAAAGAAATATTGCAACACCCTGCGATGTGAAATGCAATAATAATCCTGCAAAACCTCTCAAATGTTAAACGTGACTAATGCATCGTATTAGGATAACTTTGCAGGCTACTGCAATGTTAAATGCAGTGATGGCCTTGCATTAAAGTCATCTAGCGACCCCCAATGGATGTTATATGCATTAAATTAATTGCAATAATTTTGCAAAACCTCTCAAATGTTAAATGCAACAAATGCATCGCATTAGGATGACTTTTCAGGCTGCTGCAATGTTAAATGCAGTGATCGCCTTGCATTAAAGAAATATTGCAACACCCTGCGATGTGAAATGCAATAATAATCCTGCAAAACCTCTCAAATGTTAAACGGGACTAATGCATCGTATTAGGATAACTTTGCAGGCTGCTGCAATGTTAAATGCAGTGATGGCCTTGCATTAAAGTCATCTAGCGACCCACAGTGGGTGTTAAATGCATTAAATTAATTGCAATAATTTTGCAAAACCTCTTAAATGTTAAATGCAACAAATGCATCGCATTAGGATGACTTTTCAGGCTGCTGCAATGTTAAATGCAGTGATCGCCTTGCATTAAAGAAATATTGCAACACCCTGCGATTTGAAATGCAATAATAATCCTGCAAAACCTCTCAAATGTTAAATGCGACTAATGCATCGTATTAGGATAACTTTGCAGGCTGCTGCATTGTTAAATGCAGCACTGGCGTTGCATTAAAGCAATATTGCAACCCCCTGGGATGTTAAATGCAATAAAATTAATTGCAATAATTTTGCAAATCCTCTCAAATGTTAAATGCAATTAGGCTCCTGCAATGTTAAATGCAGCGCAGGCCTTGCATTAAAGCAAAATTGCAGCTGTTCTGGGGTATTAAACGCATTAAAATCATTGTGATAATCATGCATAATCTCTCAAATTCCTGACATCCATCCACCCACCCACCGATCGATCAATCAATCAATCTTTGATTTATTCTTATTATTAATAATATAAATTATTATTACTAAAGTATTATTATTGTATTTACTACCCCCGGCATCGCATTAGGATGACTTTTCAGGCTGCTGCAATGTTAAATGCAGTGATCGCCTTGCATTAAAGAAATATTGCAACACCCTGCGATGTGAAATGCAATAATAATCCTGCAAAACCTCTCAAATGTTAAACGTGACTAATGCATCGTATTAGGATAACTTTGCAGGCTACTGCAATGTTAAATGCAGTGATGGCCTTGCATTAAAGTCATCTAGCGACCCCCAATGGATGTTATATGCATTAAATTAATTGCAATAATTTTGCAAAACCTCTCAAATGTTAAATGCAACAAATGCATCGCATTAGGATGACTTTTCAGGCTGCTGCAATGTTAAATGCAGTGATCGCCTTGCATTAAAGAAATATTGCAACACCCTGCGATGTGAAATGCAATAATAATCCTGCAAAACCTCTCAAATGTTAAACGGGACTAATGCATCGTATTAGGATAACTTTGCAGGCTGCTGCAATGTTTAATGCAGTGATGGCCTTGCATTAAAGTCATCTAGCGACCCACAGTGGGTGTTAAATGCATTAAATTAATTGCAATAATTTTGCAAAACCTCTTAAATGTTAAATGCAACAAATGCATCGCATTAGGATGACTTTTCAGGCTGCTGCAATGTTAAATGCAGTGATCGCCTTGCATTAAAGAAATATTGCAACACCCTGCGATTTGAAATGCAATAATAATCCTGCAAAACCTCTCAAATGTTAAATGCGACTAATGCATCGTATTAGGATAACTTTGCAGGCTGCTGCATTGTTAAATGCAGCACTGGCGTTGCATTAAAGCAATATTGCAACCCCCTGGGATGTTAAATGCAATAAAATTAATTGCAATAATTTTGCAAATCCTCTCAAATGTTAAATGCAATTAGGCTCCTGCAATGTTAAATGCAGCGCAGGCCTTGCATTAAAGCAAAATTGCAGCTGTTCTGGGGTATTAAACGCATTAAAATCATTGTGATAATCATGCATAATCTCTCAAATTCCTGACATCCATCCACCCACCCACCAATCGATCAATCAATCAATCTTTGATTTATTCTTATTATTAATAATATAAATTATTATTACTAAAGTATTATTATTGTATTTACTACCCCCGGCATCGCATTAGGATGACTTTTCAGGCTGCTGCAATGTTAAATGCAGTGATCGCCTTGCATTAAAGAAATATTGCAACACCCTGCGATGTGAAATGCAATAATAATCCTGCAAAACCTCTCAAATGTTAAACGTGACTAATGCATCGTATTAGGATAACTTTGCAGGCTACTGCAATGTTAAATGCAGTGATGGCCTTGCAGTAAAGTCATCTAGCGACCCCCAATGGATGTTATATGCATTAAATTAATTGCAATAATTTTGAAAAACCTCTCAAATGTTAAATGCAACAAATGCATCGCATTAGGATGACTTTTCAGGCTGCTGCAATGTTAAATGCAGTGATCGCCTTGCATTAAAGAAATATTGCAACACCCTGCGATGTGAAATGCAATAATAATCCTGCAAAACCTCTCAAATGTTAAACGGGACTAATGCATCGTATTAGGATAACTTTGCAGGCTGCTGCAATGTTAAATGCAGTGATGGCCTTGCATTAAAGTCATCTAGCGACCCACAGTGGGTGTTAAATGCATTAAATTAATTGCAATAATTTTGCAAAACCTCTTAAATGTTAAATGCAACAAATGCATCGCATTAGGATGACTTTTCAGGCTGCTGCAATGTTAAATGCAGTGATCGCCTTGCATTAAAGAAATACTGCAACACCCTGCGATTTGAAATGCAATAATAATCCTGCAAAACCTCTCAAATGTTAAATGCGACTAATGCATCGTATTAGGATAACTTTGCAGGCTGCTGCATTGTTAAATGCAGCACTGGCGTTGCATTAAAGCAATATTGCAACCCCCTGGGATGTTAAATGCAATAAAATTAATTGCAATAATTTTGCAAATCCTCTCAAATGTTAAATGCAATTAGGCTCCTGCAATGTTAAATGCAGCGCAGGCCTTGCATTAAAGCAAAATTGCAGCTGTTCTGGGGTATTAAACGCATTAAAATCATTGTAATAATCATGCAAAATCTCTCAAATTCCTGACATCCACCCACCCACCCACCGATCGATCAATCAATCAATCTTTGATTTATTCTTAACATATATTATTATTACTATAGTATTATTATTGTATTTACTACCCCCGGCATCGCATTAGGATGACTTTTCAGGCTGCTGCAATGTTAAATGCAGTGATCGCCTTGCATTAAAGAAATATTGCAACACCCTGCGATGTGAAATGCAATAATAATCCTGCAAAACCTCTCAAATGTTAAACGTGACTAATGCATCGTATTAGGATAACTTTGCAGGCTACTGCAATGTTAAATGCAGTGATGGCCTTGCATTAAAGTCATCTAGCGACCCCCAATGGATGTTATATGCATTAAATTAATTGCAATAATTTTGCAAAACCTCTCAAATGTTAAATGCAACAAATGCATCGCATTAGGATGACTTTTCAGGCTGCTGCAATGTTAAATGCAGTGATCGCCTTGCATTAAAGAAATATTGCAACACCCTGCGATGTGAAATGCAATAATAATCCTGCAAAACCTCTCAAATGTTAAACGTGACTAATGCATCGTATTAGGATAACTTTGCAGGCTACTGCAATGTTAAATGCAGTGATGGCCTTGCATTAAAGTCATCTAGCGACCCCCAATGGATGTTATATGCATTAAATTAATTGCAATAATTTTGCAAAACCTCTCAAATGTTAAATGCAACAAATGCATCGCATTAGGATGACTTTTCAGGCTGCTGCAATGTTAAATGCAGTGATCGCCTTGCATTAAAGAAATATTGCAACACCCTGCGATGTGAAATGCAATAATAATCCTGCAAAACCTCTCAAATGTTAAACGGGACTAATGCATCGTATTAGGATAACTTTGCAGGCTGCTGCAATGTTAAATGCAGTGATGGCCTTGCATTAAAGTCATCTAGCGACCCACAGTGGGTGTTAAATGCATTAAATTAATTGCAATAATTTTGCAAAACCTCTTAAATGTTAAATGCAACAAATGCATCGCATTAGGATGACTTTTCAGGCTGCTGCAATGTTAAATGCAGTGATCGCCTTGCATTAAAGAAATATTGCAACACCCTGCGATTTGAAATGCAATAATAATCCTGCAAAACCTCTCAAATGTTAAATGCGACTAATGCATCGTATTAGGATAACTTTGCAGGCTGCTGCATTGTTAAATGCAGCACTGGCGTTGCATTAAAGCAATATTGCAACCCCCTGGGATGTTAAATGCAATAAAATTAATTGCAATAATTTTGCAAATCCTCTCAAATGTTAAATGCAATTAGGCTCCTCGCAGGCCTTGCATTAAAGCAAAATTGCAGCTGTTCTGGGGTATTAAACGCATTAAAATCATTGTGATAATCATGCATAATCTCTCAAATTCCTGACATCCATCCACCCACCCACCAATCGATCAATCAATCAATCTTTGATTTATTCTTATTATTAATAATATAAATTATTATTACTAAAGTATTATTATTGTATTTACTACCCCCGGCATCGCATTAGGATGACTTTTCAGGCTGCTGCAATGTTAAATGCAGTGATCGCCTTGCATTAAAGAAATATTGCAACACCCTGCGATGTGAAATGCAATAATAATCCTGCAAAACCTCTCAAATGTTAAACGTGACTAATGCATCGTATTAGGATAACTTTGCAGGCTACTGCAATGTTAAATGCAGTGATGGCCTTGCATTAAAGTCATCTAGCGACCCCCAATGGATGTTATATGCATTAAATTAATTGCAATAATTTTGAAAAACCTCTCAAATGTTAAATGCAACAAATGCATCGCATTAGGATGACTTTTCAGGCTGCTGCAATGTTAAATGCAGTGATCGCCTTGCATTAAAGAAATATTGCAACACCCTGCGATGTGAAATGCAATAATAATCCTGCAAAACCTCTCAAATGTTAAACGGGACTAATGCATCGTATTAGGATAACTTTGCAGGCTGCTGCAATGTTAAATGCAGTGATGGCCTTGCATTAAAGTCATCTAGCGACCCACAGTGGGTGTTAAATGCATTAAATTAATTGCAATAATTTTGCAAAACCTCTTAAATGTTAAATGCAACAAATGCATCGCATTAGGATGACTTTTCAGGCTGCTGCAATGTTAAATGCAGTGATCGCCTTGCATTAAAGAAATACTGCAACACCCTGCGATTTGAAATGCAATAATAATCCTGCAAAACCTCTCAAATGTTAAATGCGACTAATGCATCGTATTAGGATAACTTTGCAGGCTGCTGCATTGTTAAATGCAGCACTGGCGTTGCATTAAAGCAATATTGCAACCCCCTGGGATGTTAAATGCAATAAAATTAATTGCAATAATTTTGCAAATCCTCTCAAATGTTAAATGCAATTAGGCTCCTGCAATGTTAAATGCAGCGCAGGCCTTGCATTAAAGCAAAATTGCAGCTGTTCTGGGGTATTAAACGCATTAAAATCATTGTAATAATCATGCAAAATCTCTCAAATTCCTGACATCCACCCACCCACCCACCGATCGATCAATCAATCAATCTTTGATTTATTCTTAACATATATTATTATTACTATAGTATTATTATTGTATTTACTACCCCCGGCATCGCATTAGGATGACTTTTCAGGCTGCTGCAATGTTAAATGCAGTGATCGCCTTGCATTAAAGAAATATTGCAACACCCTGCGATGTGAAATGCAATAATAATCCTGCAAAACCTCTCAAATGTTAAACGTGACTAATGCATCGTATTAGGATAACTTTGCAGGCTACTGCAATGTTAAATGCAGTGATGGCCTTGCATTAAAGTCATCTAGCGACCCCCAATGGATGTTATATGCATTAAATTAATTGCAATAATTTTGCAAAACCTCTCAAATGTTAAATGCAACAAATGCATCGCATTAGGATGACTTTTCAGGCTGCTGCAATGTTAAATGCAGTGATCGCCTTGCATTAAAGAAATATTGCAACACCCTGCGATGTGAAATGCAATAATAATCCTGCAAAACCTCTCAAATGTTAAACGTGACTAATGCATCGTATTAGGATAACTTTGCAGGCTACTGCAATGTTAAATGCAGTGATGGCCTTGCATTAAAGTCATCTAGCGACCCCCAATGGATGTTATATGCATTAAATTAATTGCAATAATTTTGCAAAACCTCTCAAATGTTAAATGCAACAAATGCATCGCATTAGGATGACTTTTCAGGCTGCTGCAATGTTAAATGCAGTGATCGCCTTGCATTAAAGAAATATTGCAACACCCTGCGATGTGAAATGCAATAATAATCCTGCAAAACCTCTCAAATGTTAAACGGGACTAATGCATCGTATTAGGATAACTTTGCAGGCTGCTGCAATGTTAAATGCAGTGATGGCCTTGCATTAAAGTCATCTAGCGACCCACAGTGGGTGTTAAATGCATTAAATTAATTGCAATAATTTTGCAAAACCTCTTAAATGTTAAATGCAACAAATGCATCGCATTAGGATGACTTTTCAGGCTGCTGCAATGTTAAATGCAGTGATCGCCTTGCATTAAAGAAATATTGCAACACCCTGCGATTTGAAATGCAATAATAATCCTGCAAAACCTCTCAAATGTTAAATGCGACTAATGCATCGTATTAGGATAACTTTGCAGGCTGCTGCATTGTTAAATGCAGCACTGGCGTTGCATTAAAGCAATATTGCAACCCCCTGGGATGTTAAATGCAATAAAATTAATTGCAATAATTTTGCAAATCCTCTCAAATGTTAAATGCAATTAGGCTCCTCGCAGGCCTTGCATTAAAGCAAAATTGCAGCTGTTCTGGGGTATTAAACGCATTAAAATCATTGTGATAATCATGCATAATCTCTCAAATTCCTGACATCCATCCACCCACCCACCGATCGATCAATCAATCAATCTTTGATTTATTCTTATTATTAATAATATAAATTATTATTACTAAAGTATTATTATTGTATTTACTACCCCCGGCATCGCATTAGGATGACTTTTCAGGCTGCTGCAATGTTAAATGCAGTGATCGCCTTGCATTAAAGAAATATTGCAACACCCTGCGATGTGAAATGCAATAATAATCCTGCAAAACCTCTCAAATGTTAAACGTGACTAATGCATCGTATTAGGATAACTTTGCAGGCTACTGCAATGTTAAATGCAGTGATGGCCTTGCATTAAAGTCATCTAGCGACCCCCAATGGATGTTATATGCATTAAATTAATTGCAATAATTTTGCAAAACCTCTCAAATGTTAAATGCAACAAATGCATCGCATTAGGATGACTTTTCAGGCTGCTGCAATGTTAAATGCAGTGATCGCCTTGCATTAAAGAAATATTGCAACACCCTGCGATGTGAAATGCAATAATAATCCTGCAAAACCTCTCAAATGTTAAACGTGACTAATGCATCGTATTAGGATAACTTTGCAGGCTACTGCAATGTTAAATGCAGTGATGGCCTTGCATTAAAGTCATCTAGCGACCCCCAATGGATGTTATATGCATTAAATTAATTGCAATAATTTTGCAAAACCTCTCAAATGTTAAATGCAACAAATGCATCGCATTAGGATGACTTTTCAGGCTGCTGCAATGTTAAATGCAGTGATCGCCTTGCATTAAAGAAATATTGCAACACCCTGCGATGTGAAATGCAATAATAATCCTGCAAAACCTCTCAAATGTTAAACGGGACTAATGCATCGTATTAGGATAACTTTGCAGGCTGCTGCAATGTTTAATGCAGTGATGGCCTTGCATTAAAGTCATCTAGCGACCCACAGTGGGTGTTAAATGCATTAAATTAATTGCAATAATTTTGCAAAACCTCTTAAATGTTAAATGCAACAAATGCGTCGCATTAGGATGACTTTTCAGGCTGCTGCAATGTTAAATGCAGTGATCGCCTTGCATTAAAGAAATATTGCAACACCCTGCGATTTGAAATGCAATAATAATCCTGCAAAACCTCTCAAATGTTAAATGCGACTAATGCATCGTATTAGGATAACTTTGCAGGCTGCTGCATTGTTAAATGCAGCACTGGCGTTGCATTAAAGCAATATTGCAACCCCCTGGGATGTTAAATGCAATAAAATTAATTGCAATAATTTTGCAAATCCTCTCAAATGTTAAATGCAATTAGGCTCCTGCAATGTTAAATGCAGCGCAGGCCTTGCATTAAAGCAAAATTGCAGCTGTTCTGGGGTATTAAACGCATTAAAATCATTGTGATAATCATGCATAATCTCTCAAATTCCTGACATCCATCCACCCACCCACCAATCGATCAATCAATCAATCTTTGATTTATTCTTATTATTAATAATATAAATTATTATTACTAAAGTATTATTATTGTATTTACTACCCCCGGCATCGCATTAGGATGACTTTTCAGGCTGCTGCAATGTTAAATGCAGTGATCGCCTTGCATTAAAGAAATATTGCAACACCCTGCGATGTGAAATGCAATAATAATCCTGCAAAACCTCTCAAATGTTAAACGTGACTAATGCATCGTATTAGGATAACTTTGCAGGCTACTGCAATGTTAAATGCAGCGATGGCCTTGCATTAAAGTCATCTAGCGACCCCCAATGGATGTTATATGCATTAAATTAATTGCAATAATTTTGCAAAACCTCTCAAATGTTAAATGCAACAAATGCATCGCATTAGGATGACTTTTCAGGCTGCTGCAATGTTAAATGCAGTGATCGCCTTGCATTAAAGAAATATTGCAACACCCTGCGATGTGAAATGCAATAATAATCCTGCAAAACCTCTCAAATGTTAAACGTGACTAATGCATCGTATTAGGATAACTTTGCAGGCTACTGCAATGTTAAATGCAGTGATGGCCTTGCATTAAAGTCATCTAGCGACCCCCAATGGATGTTATATGCATTAAATTAATTGCAATAATTTTGCAAAACCTCTCAAATGTTAAATGCAACAAATGCATCGCATTAGGATGACTTTTCAGGCTGCTGCAATGTTAAATGCAGTGATCGCCTTGCATTAAAGAAATATTGCAACACCCTGCGATGTGAAATGCAATAATAATCCTGCAAAACCTCTCAAATGTTAAACGGGACTAATGCATCGTATTAGGATAACTTTGCAGGCTGCTGCAATGTTTAATGCAGTGATGGCCTTGCATTAAAGTCATCTAGCGACCCACAGTGGGTGTTAAATGCATTAAATTAATTGCAATAATTTTGCAAAACCTCTTAAATGTTAAATGCAACAAATGCGTCGCATTAGGATGACTTTTCAGGCTGCTGCAATGTTAAATGCAGTGATCGCCTTGCATTAAAGAAATATTGCAACACCCTGCGATTTGAAATGCAATAATAATCCTGCAAAACCTCTCAAATGTTAAATGCGACTAATGCATCGTATTAGGATAACTTTGCAGGCTGCTGCATTGTTAAATGCAGCACTGGCGTTGCATTAAAGCAATATTGCAACCCCCTGGGATGTTAAATGCAATAAAATTAATTGCAATAATTTTGCAAATCCTCTCAAATGTTAAATGCAATTAGGCTCCTGCAATGTTAAATGCAGCGCAGGCCTTGCATTAAAGCAAAATTGCAGCTGTTCTGGGGTATTAAACGCATTAAAATCATTGTGATAATCATGCATAATCTCTCAAATTCCTGACATCCATCCACCCACCCACCAATCGATCAATCAATCAATCTTTGATTTATTCTTATTATTAATAATATAAATTATTATTACTAAAGTATTATTATTGTATTTACTACCCCCGGCATCGCATTAGGATGACTTTTCAGGCTGCTGCAATGTTAAATGCAGTGATCGCCTTGCATTAAAGAAATATTGCAACACCCTGCGATGTGAAATGCAATAATAATCCTGCAAAACCTCTCAAATGTTAAACGTGACTAATGCATCGTATTAGGATAACTTTGCAGGCTACTGCAATGTTAAATGCAGCGATGGCCTTGCATTAAAGTCATCTAGCGACCCCCAATGGATGTTATATGCATTAAATTAATTGCAATAATTTTGCAAAACCTCTCAAATGTTAAATGCAACAAATGCATCGCATTAGGATGACTTTTCAGGCTGCTGCAATGTTAAATGCAGTGATCGCCTTGCATTAAAGAAATATTGCAACACCCTGCGATGTGAAATGCAATAATAATCCTGCAAAACCTCTCAAATGTTAAACGGGACTAATGCATCGTATTAGGATAACTTTGCAGGCTGCTGCAATGTTAAATGCAGTGATGGCCTTGCATTAAAGTCATCTAGCGACCCACAGTGTGTGTTAAATGCATTAAATTAATTGCAATAATTTTGCAAAACCTCTTAAATGTTAAATGCAACAAATGCATCGCATTAGGATGACTTTTCAGGCTGCTGCAATGTTAAATGCAGTGATCGCCTTGCATTAAAGAAATATTGCAACACCCTGCGATTTGAAATGCAATAATAATCCTGCAAAACCTCTCAAATGTTAAATGCGACTAATGCATCGTATTAGGATAACTTTGCAGGCTGCTGCATTGTTAAATGCAGCACTGGCGTTGCATTAAAGCAATATTGCAACCCCCTGGGATGTTAAATGCAATAAAATTAATTGCAATAATTTTGCAAATCCTCTCAAATGTTAAATGCAATTAGGCTCCTGCAATGTTAAATGCAGCGCAGGCCTTGCATTAAAGCAAAATTGCAGCTGTTCTGGGGTATTAAACGCATTAAAATCATTGTGATAATCATGCATAATCTCTCAAATTCCTGACATCCATCCACCCACCCACCGATCGATCAATCAATCAATCTTTGATTTATTCTTATTATTAATAATATAAATTATTATTACTAAAGTATTATTATTGTATTTACTACCCCCGGCATCGCATTAGGATGACTTTTCAGGCTGCTGCAATGTTAAATGCAGTGATCGCCTTGCATTAAAGAAATATTGCAACACCCTGCGATGTGAAATGCAATAATAATCCTGCAAAACCTCTCAAATGTTAAACGTGACTAATGCATCGTATTAGGATAACTTTGCAGGCTACTGCAATGTTAAATGCAGTGATGGCCTTGCATTAAAGTCATCTAGCGACCCCCAATGGATGTTATATGCATTAAATTAATTGCAATAATTTTGCAAAACCTCTCAAATGTTAAATGCAACAAATGCATCGCATTAGGATGACTTTTCAGGCTGCTGCAATGTTAAATGCAGTGATCGCCTTGCATTAAAGAAATATTGCAACACCCTGCGATGTGAAATGCAATAATAATCCTGCAAAACCTCTCAAATGTTAAACGGGACTAATGCATCGTATTAGGATAACTTTGCAGGCTGCTGCAATGTTTAATGCAGTGATGGCCTTGCATTAAAGTCATCTAGCGACCCACAGTGGGTGTTAAATGCATTAAATTAATTGCAATAATTTTGCAAAACCTCTTAAATGTTAAATGCAACAAATGCATCGCATTAGGATGACTTTTCAGGCTGCTGCAATGTTAAATGCAGTGATCGCCTTGCATTAAAGAAATATTGCAACACCCTGCGATTTGAAATGCAATAATAATCCTGCAAAACCTCTCAAATGTTAAATGCGACTAATGCATCGTATTAGGATAACTTTGCAGGCTGCTGCATTGTTAAATGCAGCACTGGCGTTGCATTAAAGCAATATTGCAACCCCCTGGGATGTTAAATGCAATAAAATTAATTGCAATAATTTTGCAAATCCTCTCAAATGTTAAATGCAATTAGGCTCCTGCAATGTTAAATGCAGCGCAGGCCTTGCATTAAAGCAAAATTGCAGCTGTTCTGGGGTATTAAACGCATTAAAATCATTGTGATAATCATGCATAATCTCTCAAATTCCTGACATCCATCCACCCACCCACCAATCGATCAATCAATCAATCTTTGATTTATTCTTATTATTAATAATATAAATTATTATTACTAAAGTATTATTATTGTATTTACTACCCCCGGCATCGCATTAGGATGACTTTTCAGGCTGCTGCAATGTTAAATGCAGTGATCGCCTTGCATTAAAGAAATATTGCAACACCCTGCGATGTGAAATGCAATAATAATCCTGCAAAACCTCTCAAATGTTAAACGTGACTAATGCATCGTATTAGGATAACTTTGCAGGCTACTGCAATGTTAAATGCAGTGATGGCCTTGCATTAAAGTCATCTAGCGACCCCCAATGGATGTTATATGCATTAAATTAATTGCAATAATTTTGCAAAACCTCTCAAATGTTAAATGCAACAAATGCATCGCATTAGGATGACTTTTCAGGCTGCTGCAATGTTAAATGCAGTGATCGCCTTGCATTAAAGAAATATTGCAACACCCTGCGATGTGAAATGCAATAATAATCCTGCAAAACCTCTCAAATGTTAAACGTGACTAATGCATCGTATTAGGATAACTTTGCAGGCTACTGCAATGTTAAATGCAGTGATGGCCTTGCATTAAAGTCATCTAGCGACCCCCAATGGATGTTATATGCATTAAATTAATTGCAATAATTTTGCAAAACCTCTCAAATGTTAAATGCAACAAATGCATCGCATTAGGATGACTTTTCAGGCTGCTGCAATGTTAAATGCAGTGATCGCCTTGCATTAAAGAAATATTGCAACACCCTGCGATGTGAAATGCAATAATAATCCTGCAAAACCTCTCAAATGTTAAACGGGACTAATGCATCGTATTAGGATAACTTTGCAGGCTGCTGCAATGTTTAATGCAGTGATGGCCTTGCATTAAAGTCATCTAGCGACCCACAGTGGGTGTTAAATGCATTAAATTAATTGCAATAATTTTGCAAAACCTCTTAAATGTTAAATGCAACAAATGCGTCGCATTAGGATGACTTTTCAGGCTGCTGCAATGTTAAATGCAGTGATCGCCTTGCATTAAAGAAATATTGCAACACCCTGCGATTTGAAATGCAATAATAATCCTGCAAAACCTCTCAAATGTTAAATGCGACTAATGCATCGTATTAGGATAACTTTGCAGGCTGCTGCATTGTTAAATGCAGCACTGGCGTTGCATTAAAGCAATATTGCAACCCCCTGGGATGTTAAATGCAATAAAATTAATTGCAATAATTTTGCAAATCCTCTCAAATGTTAAATGCAATTAGGCTCCTGCAATGTTAAATGCAGCGCAGGCCTTGCATTAAAGCAAAATTGCAGCTGTTCTGGGGTATTAAACGCATTAAAATCATTGTGATAATCATGCATAATCTCTCAAATTCCTGACATCCATCCACCCACCCACCAATCGATCAATCAATCAATCTTTGATTTATTCTTATTATTAATAATATAAATTATTATTACTAAAGTATTATTATTGTATTTACTACCCCCGGCATCGCATTAGGATGACTTTTCAGGCTGCTGCAATGTTAAATGCAGTGATCGCCTTGCATTAAAGAAATATTGCAACACCCTGCGATGTGAAATGCAATAATAATCCTGCAAAACCTCTCAAATGTTAAACGTGACTAATGCATCGTATTAGGATAACTTTGCAGGCTACTGCAATGTTAAATGCAGTGATGGCCTTGCATTAAAGTCATCTAGCGACCCCCAATGGATGTTATATGCATTAAATTAATTGCAATAATTTTGCAAAACCTCTCAAATGTTAAATGCAACAAATGCATCGCATTAGGATGACTTTTCAGGCTGCTGCAATGTTAAATGCAGTGATCGCCTTGCATTAAAGAAATATTGCAACACCCTGCGATGTGAAATGCAATAATAATCCTGCAAAACCTCTCAAATGTTAAACGTGACTAATGCATCGTATTAGGATAACTTTGCAGGCTACTGCAATGTTAAATGCAGTGATGGCCTTGCATTAAAGTCATCTAGCGACCCCCAATGGATGTTATATGCATTAAATTAATTGCAATAATTTTGCAAAACCTCTCAAATGTTAAATGCAACAAATGCATCGCATTAGGATGACTTTTCAGGCTGCTGCAATGTTAAATGCAGTGATCGCCTTGCATTAAAGAAATATTGCAACACCCTGCGATGTGAAATGCAATAATAATCCTGCAAAACCTCTCAAATGTTAAACGGGACTAATGCATCGTATTAGGATAACTTTGCAGGCTGCTGCAATGTTTAATGCAGTGATGGCCTTGCATTAAAGTCATCTAGCGACCCACAGTGGGTGTTAAATGCATTAAATTAATTGCAATAATTTTGCAAAACCTCTTAAATGTTAAATGCAACAAATGCATCGCATTAGGATGACTTTTCAGGCTGCTGCAATGTTAAATGCAGTGATCGCCTTGCATTAAAGAAATATTGCAACACCCTGCGATTTGAAATGCAATAATAATCCTGCAAAACCTCTCAAATGTTAAATGCGACTAATGCATCGTATTAGGATAACTTTGCAGGCTGCTGCATTGTTAAATGCAGCACTGGCGTTGCATTAAAGCAATATTGCAACCCCCTGGGATGTTAAATGCAATAAAATTAATTGCAATAATTTTGCAAATCCTCTCAAATGTTAAATGCAATTAGGCTCCTGCAATGTTAAATGCAGCGCAGGCCTTGCATTAAAGCAAAATTGCAGCTGTTCTGGGGTATTAAACGCATTAAAATCATTGTGATAATCATGCATAATCTCTCAAATTCCTGACATCCATCCACCCACCCACCGATCGATCAATCAATCAATCTTTGATTTATTCTTAACATATATTATTATTACTATAGTATTATTATTGTATTTACTACCCCCGGCATCGCATTAGGATGACTTTTCAGGCTGCTGCAATGTTAAATGCAGTGATCGCCTTGCATTAAATAAATATTGCAACACCCTGCGATGTGAAATGCAATAATAATCCTGCAAAACCTCTCAAATGTTAAACGTGACTAATGCATCGTATTAGGATAACTTTGCAGGCTACTGCAATGTTAAATGCAGTGATGGCCTTGCATTAAAGTCATCTAGCGACCCCCAATGGATGTTATATGCATTAAATTAATTGCAATAATTTTGCAAAACCTCTCAAATGTTAAATGCAACAAATGCATCGCATTAGGATGACTTTTCAGGCTGCTGCAATGTTAAATGCAGTGATCGCCTTGCATTAAAGAAATATTGCAACACCCTGCGATGTGAAATGCAATAATAATCCTGCAAAACCTCTCAAATGTTAAACGTGACTAATGCATCGTATTAGGATAACTTTGCAGGCTACTGCAATGTTAAATGCAGCGATGGCCTTGCATTAAAGTCATCTAGCGACCCCCAATGGATGTTATATGCATTAAATTAATTGCAATAATTTTGCAAAACCTCTCAAATGTTAAATGCAACAAATGCATCGCATTAGGATGACTTTTCAGGCTGCTGCAATGTTAAATGCAGTGATCGCCTTGCATTAAAGAAATATTGCAACACCCTGCGATGTGAAATGCAATAATAATCCTGCAAAACCTCTCAAATGTTAAACGGGACTAATGCATCGTATTAGGATAACTTTGCAGGCTGCTGCAATGTTAAATGCAGTGATGGCCTTGCATTAAAGTCATCTAGCGACCCACAGTGGGTGTTAAATGCATTAAATTAATTGCAATAATTTTGCAAAACCTCTTAAATGTTAAATGCAACAAATGCATCGCATTAGGATGACTTTTCAGGCTGCTGCAATGTTAAATGCAGTGATCGCCTTGCATTAAAGAAATATTGCAACACCCTGCGATTTGAAATGCAATAATAATCCTGCAAAACCTCTCAAATGTTAAATGCGACTAATGCATCGTATTAGGATAACTTTGCAGGCTGCTGCATTGTTAAATGCAGCACTGGCGTTGCATTAAAGCAATATTGCAACCCCCTGGGATGTTAAATGCAATAAAATTAATTGCAATAATTTTGCAAATCCTCTCAAATGTTAAATGCAATTAGGCTCCTGCAATGTTAAATGCAGCGCAGGCCTTGCATTAAAGCAAAATTGCAGCTGTTCTGGGGTATTAAACGCATTAAAATCATTGTGATAATCATGCATAATCTCTCAAATTCCTGACATCCATCCACCCACCCACCGATCGATCAATCAATCAATCTTTGATTTATTCTTATTATTAATAATATAAATTATTATTACTAAAGTATTATTATTGTATTTACTACCCCCGGCATCGCATTAGGATGACTTTTCAGGCTGCTGCAATGTTAAATGCAGTGATCGCCTTGCATTAAAGAAATATTGCAACACCCTGCGATGTGAAATGCAATAATAATCCTGCAAAACCTCTCAAATGTTAAACGTGACTAATGCATCGTATTAGGATAACTTTGCAGGCTACTGCAATGTTAAATGCAGTGATGGCCTTGCATTAAAGTCATCTAGCGACCCCCAATGGATGTTATATGCATTAAATTAATTGCAATAATTTTGCAAAACCTCTCAAATGTTAAATGCAACAAATGCATCGCATTAGGATGACTTTTCAGGCTGCTGCAATGTTAAATGCAGTGATCGCCTTGCATTAAAGAAATATTGCAACACCCTGCGATGTGAAATGCAATAATAATCCTGCAAAACCTCTCAAATGTTAAACGGGACTAATGCATCGTATTAGGATAACTTTGCAGGCTGCTGCAATGTTTAATGCAGTGATGGCCTTGCATTAAAGTCATCTAGCGACCCACAGTGGGTGTTAAATGCATTAAATTAATTGCAATAATTTTGCAAAACCTCTTAAATGTTAAATGCAACAAATGCATCGCATTAGGATGACTTTTCAGGCTGCTGCAATGTTAAATGCAGTGATCGCCTTGCATTAAAGAAATATTGCAACACCCTGCGATTTGAAATGCAATAATAATCCTGCAAAACCTCTCAAATGTTAAATGCGACTAATGCATCGTATTAGGATAACTTTGCAGGCTGCTGCATTGTTAAATGCAGCACTGGCGTTGCATTAAAGCAATATTGCAACCCCCTGGGATGTTAAATGCAATAAAATTAATTGCAATAATTTTGCAAATCCTCTCAAATGTTAAATGCAATTAGGCTCCTGCAATGTTAAATGCAGCGCAGGCCTTGCATTAAAGCAAAATTGCAGCTGTTCTGGGGTATTAAACGCATTAAAATCATTGTGATAATCATGCATAATCTCTCAAATTCCTGACATCCATCCACCCACCCACCAATCGATCAATCAATCAATCTTTGATTTATTCTTATTATTAATAATATAAATTATTATTACTAAAGTATTATTATTGTATTTACTACCCCCGGCATCGCATTAGGATGACTTTTCAGGCTGCTGCAATGTTAAATGCAGTGATCGCCTTGCATTAAAGAAATATTGCAACACCCTGCGATGTGAAATGCAATAATAATCCTGCAAAACCTCTCAAATGTTAAACGTGACTAATGCATCGTATTAGGATAACTTTGCAGGCTACTGCAATGTTAAATGCAGTGATGGCCTTGCATTAAAGTCATCTAGCGACCCCCAATGGATGTTATATGCATTAAATTAATTGCAATAATTTTGCAAAACCTCTCAAATGTTAAATGCAACAAATGCATCGCATTAGGATGACTTTTCAGGCTGCTGCAATGTTAAATGCAGTGATCGCCTTGCATTAAAGAAATATTGCAACACCCTGCGATGTGAAATGCAATAATAATCCTGCAAAACCTCTCAAATGTTAAACGTGACTAATGCATCGTATTAGGATAACTTTGCAGGCTACTGCAATGTTAAATGCAGCGATGGCCTTGCATTAAAGTCATCTAGCGACCCCCAATGGATGTTATATGCATTAAATTAATTGCAATAATTTTGCAAAACCTCTCAAATGTTAAATGCAACAAATGCATCGCATTAGGATGACTTTTCAGGCTGCTGCAATGTTAAATGCAGTGATCGCCTTGCATTAAAGAAATATTGCAACACCCTGCGATGTGAAATGCAATAATAATCCTGCAAAACCTCTCAAATGTTAAACGGGACTAATGCATCGTATTAGGATAACTTTGCAGGCTGCTGCAATGTTAAATGCAGTGATGGCCTTGCATTAAAGTCATCTAGCGACCCACAGTGTGTGTTAAATGCATTAAATTAATTGCAATAATTTTGCAAAACCTCTTAAATGTTAAATGCAACAAATGCATCGCATTAGGATGACTTTTCAGGCTGCTGCAATGTTAAATGCAGTGATCGCCTTGCATTAAAGAAATATTGCAACACCCTGCGATTTGAAATGCAATAATAATCCTGCAAAACCTCTCAAATGTTAAATGCGACTAATGCATCGTATTAGGATAACTTTGCAGGCTGCTGCATTGTTAAATGCAGCACTGGCGTTGCATTAAAGCAATATTGCAACCCCCTGGGATGTTAAATGCAATAAAATTAATTGCAATAATTTTGCAAATCCTCTCAAATGTTAAATGCAATTAGGCTCCTGCAATGTTAAATGCAGCGCAGGCCTTGCATTAAAGCAAAATTGCAGCTGTTCTGGGGTATTAAACGCATTAAAATCATTGTGATAATCATGCATAATCTCTCAAATTCCTGACATCCATCCACCCACCCACCGATCGATCAATCAATCAATCTTTGATTTATTCTTATTATTAATAATATAAATTATTATTACTAAAGTATTATTATTGTATTTACTACCCCCGGCATCGCATTAGGATGACTTTTCAGGCTGCTGCAATGTTAAATGCAGTGATCGCCTTGCATTAAAGAAATATTGCAACACCCTGCGATGTGAAATGCAATAATAATCCTGCAAAACCTCTCAAATGTTAAACGTGACTAATGCATCGTATTAGGATAACTTTGCAGGCTACTGCAATGTTAAATGCAGTGATGGCCTTGCATTAAAGTCATCTAGCGACCCCCAATGGATGTTATATGCATTAAATTAATTGCAATAATTTTGCAAAACCTCTCAAATGTTAAATGCAACAAATGCATCGCATTAGGATGACTTTTCAGGCTGCTGCAATGTTAAATGCAGTGATCGCCTTGCATTAAAGAAATATTGCAACACCCTGCGATGTGAAATGCAATAATAATCCTGCAAAACCTCTCAAATGTTAAACGGGACTAATGCATCGTATTAGGATAACTTTGCAGGCTGCTGCAATGTTTAATGCAGTGATGGCCTTGCATTAAAGTCATCTAGCGACCCACAGTGGGTGTTAAATGCATTAAATTAATTGCAATAATTTTGCAAAACCTCTTAAATGTTAAATGCAACAAATGCATCGCATTAGGATGACTTTTCAGGCTGCTGCAATGTTAAATGCAGTGATCGCCTTGCATTAAAGAAATATTGCAACACCCTGCGATTTGAAATGCAATAATAATCCTGCAATACCTCTCAAATGTTAAATGCGACTAATGCATCGTATTAGGATAACTTTGCAGGCTGCTGCATTGTTAAATGCAGCACTGGCGTTGCATTAAAGCAATATTGCAACCCCCTGGGATGTTAAATGCAATAAAATTAATTGCAATAATTTTGCAAATCCTCTCAAATGTTAAATGCAATTAGGCTCCTGCAATGTTAAATGCAGCGCAGGCCTTGCATTAAAGCAAAATTGCAGCTGTTCTGGGGTATTAAACGCATTAAAATCATTGTGATAATCATGCATAATCTCTCAAATTCCTGACATCCATCCACCCACCCACCAATCGATCAATCAATCAATCTTTGATTTATTCTTATTATTAATAATATAAATTATTATTACTAAAGTATTATTATTGTATTTACTACCCCCGGCATCGCATTAGGATGACTTTTCAGGCTGCTGCAATGTTAAATGCAGTGATCGCCTTGCATTAAAGAAATATTGCAACACCCTGCGATGTGAAATGCAATAATAATCCTGCAAAACCTCTCAAATGTTAAACGTGACTAATGCATCGTATTAGGATAACTTTGCAGGCTACTGCAATGTTAAATGCAGTGATGGCCTTGCATTAAAGTCATCTAGCGACCCCCAATGGATGTTATATGCATTAAATTAATTGCAATAATTTTGCAAAACCTCTCAAATGTTAAATGCAACAAATGCATCGCATTAGGATGACTTTTCAGGCTGCTGCAATGTTAAATGCAGTGATCGCCTTGCATTAAAGAAATATTGCAACACCCTGCGATGTGAAATGCAATAATAATCCTGCAAAACCTCTCAAATGTTAAACGGGACTAATGCATCGTATTAGGATAACTTTGCAGGCTGCTGCAATGTTTAATGCAGTGATGGCCTTGCATTAAAGTCATCTAGCGACCCACAGTGGGTGTTAAATGCATTAAATTAATTGCAATAATTTTGCAAAACCTCTTAAATGTTAAATGCAACAAATGCATCGCATTAGGATGACTTTTCAGGCTGCTGCAATGTTAAATGCAGTGATCGCCTTGCATTAAAGAAATATTGCAACACCCTGCGATTTGAAATGCAATAATAATCCTGCAAAACCTCTCAAATGTTAAATGCGACTAATGCATCGTATTAGGATAACTTTGCAGGCTGCTGCATTGTTAAATGCAGCACTGGCGTTGCATTAAAGCAATATTGCAACCCCCTGGGATGTTAAATGCAATAAAATTAATTGCAATAATTTTGCAAATCCTCTCAAATGTTAAATGCAATTAGGCTCCTGCAATGTTAAATGCAGCGCAGGCCTTGCATTAAAGCAAAATTGCAGCTGTTCTGGGGTATTAAACGCATTAAAATCATTGTGATAATCATGCATAATCTCTCAAATTCCTGACATCCATCCACCCACCCACCAATCGATCAATCAATCAATCTTTGATTTATTCTTATTATTAATAATATAAATTATTATTACTAAAGTATTATTATTGTATTTACTACCCCCGGCATCGCATTAGGATGACTTTTCAGGCTGCTGCAATGTTAAATGCAGTGATCGCCTTGCATTAAAGAAATATTGCAACACCCTGCGATGTGAAATGCAATAATAATCCTGCAAAACCTCTCAAATGTTAAACGTGACTAATGCATCGTATTAGGATAACTTTGCAGGCTACTGCAATGTTAAATGCAGTGATGGCCTTGCATTAAAGTCATCTAGCGACCCCCAATGGATGTTATATGCATTAAATTAATTGCAATAATTTTGCAAAACCTCTCAAATGTTAAATGCAACAAATGCATCGCATTAGGATGACTTTTCAGGCTGCTGCAATGTTAAATGCAGTGATCGCCTTGCATTAAAGAAATATTGCAACACCCTGCGATGTGAAATGCAATAATAATCCTGCAAAACCTCTCAAATGTTAAACGTGACTAATGCATCGTATTAGGATAACTTTGCAGGCTACTGCAATGTTAAATGCAGCGATGGCCTTGCATTAAAGTCATCTAGCGACCCCCAATGGATGTTATATGCATTAAATTAATTGCAATAATTTTGCAAAACCTCTCAAATGTTAAATGCAACAAATGCATCGCATTAGGATGACTTTTCAGGCTGCTGCAATGTTAAATGCAGTGATCGCCTTGCATTAAAGAAATATTGCAACACCCTGCGATGTGAAATGCAATAATAATCCTGCAAAACCTCTCAAATGTTAAACGGGACTAATGCATCGTATTAGGATAACTTTGCAGGCTGCTGCAATGTTAAATGCAGTGATGGCCTTGCATTAAAGTCATCTAGCGACCCACAGTGTGTGTTAAATGCATTAAATTAATTGCAATAATTTTGCAAAACCTCTTAAATGTTAAATGCAACAAATGCATCGCATTAGGATGACTTTTCAGGCTGCTGCAATGTTAAATGCAGTGATCGCCTTGCATTAAAGAAATATTGCAACACCCTGCGATTTGAAATGCAATAATAATCCTGCAAAACCTCTCAAATGTTAAATGCGACTAATGCATCGTATTAGGATAACTTTGCAGGCTGCTGCATTGTTAAATGCAGCACTGGCGTTGCATTAAAGCAATATTGCAACCCCCTGGGATGTTAAATGCAATAAAATTAATTGCAATAATTTTGCAAATCCTCTCAAATGTTAAATGCAATTAGGCTCCTGCAATGTTAAATGCAGCGCAGGCCTTGCATTAAAGCAAAATTGCAGCTGTTCTGGGGTATTAAACGCATTAAAATCATTGTGATAATCATGCATAATCTCTCAAATTCCTGACATCCATCCACCCACCCACCGATCGATCAATCAATCAATCTTTGATTTATTCTTATTATTAATAATATAAATTATTATTACTAAAGTATTATTATTGTATTTACTACCCCCGGCATCGCATTAGGATGACTTTTCAGGCTGCTGCAATGTTAAATGCAGTGATCGCCTTGCATTAAAGAAATATTGCAACACCCTGCGATGTGAAATGCAATAATAATCCTGCAAAACCTCTCAAATGTTAAACGTGACTAATGCATTGTATTAGGATAACTTTGCAGGCTACTGCAATGTTAAATGCAGTGATGGCCTTGCATTAAAGTCATCTAGCGACCCCCAATGGATGTTATATGCATTAAATTAATTGCAATAATTTTGCAAAACCTCTCAAATGTTAAATGCAACAAATGCATCGCATTAGGATGACTTTTCAGGCTGCTGCAATGTTAAATGCAGTGATCGCCTTGCATTAAAGAAATATTGCAACACCCTGCGATGTGAAATGCAATAATAATCCTGCAAAACCTCTCAAATGTTAAACGGGACTAATGCATCGTATTAGGATAACTTTGCAGGCTGCTGCAATGTTTAATGCAGTGATGGCCTTGCATTAAAGTCATCTAGCGACCCACAGTGGGTGTTAAATGCATTAAATTAATTGCAATAATTTTGCAAAACCTCTTAAATGTTAAATGCAACAAATGCATCGCATTAGGATGACTTTTCAGGCTGCTGCAATGTTAAATGCAGTGATCGCCTTGCATTAAAGAAATATTGCAACACCCTGCGATTTGAAATGCAATAATAATCCTGCAAAACCTCTCAAATGTTAAATGCGACTAATGCATCGTATTAGGATAACTTTGCAGGCTGCTGCATTGTTAAATGCAGCACTGGCGTTGCATTAAAGCAATATTGCAACCCCCTGGGATGTTAAATGCAATAAAATTAATTGCAATAATTTTGCAAATCCTCTCAAATGTTAAATGCAATTAGGCTCCTGCAATGTTAAATGCAGCGCAGGCCTTGCATTAAAGCAAAATTGCAGCTGTTCTGGGGTATTAAACGCATTAAAATCATTGTGATAATCATGCATAATCTCTCAAATTCCTGACATCCATCCACCCACCCACCAATCGATCAATCAATCAATCAATCTTTGATTTATTCTTATTATTAATAATATAAATTATTATTACTAAAGTATTATTATTGTATTTACTACCCCCGGCATCGCATTAGGATGACTTTTCAGGCTGCTGCAATGTTAAATGCAGTGATCGCCTTGCATTAAAGAAATATTGCAACACCCTGCGATGTGAAATGCAATAATAATCCTGCAAAACCTCTCAAATGTTAAACGTGACTAATGCATCGTATTAGGATAACTTTGCAGGCTACTGCAATGTTAAATGCAGTGATGGCCTTGCATTAAAGTCATCTAGCGACCCCCAATGGATGTTATATGCATTAAATTAATTGCAATAATTTTGCAAAACCTCTCAAATGTTAAATGCAACAAATGCATCGCATTAGGATGACTTTTCAGGCTGCTGCAATGTTAAATGCAGTGATCGCCTTGCATTAAAGAAATATTGCAACACCCTGCGATGTGAAATGCAATAATAATCCTGCAAAACCTCTCAAATGTTAAACGGGACTAATGCATCGTATTAGGATAACTTTGCAGGCTGCTGCAATGTTTAATGCAGTGATGGCCTTGCATTAAAGTCATCTAGCGACCCACAGTGGGTGTTAAATGCATTAAATTAATTGCAATAATTTTGCAAAACCTCTTAAATGTTAAATGCAACAAATGCATCGCATTAGGATGACTTTTCAGGCTGCTGCAATGTTAAATGCAGTGATCGCCTTGCATTAAAGAAATATTGCAACACCCTGCGATTTGAAATGCAATAATAATCCTGCAAAACCTCTCAAATGTTAAATGCGACTAATGCATCGTATTAGGATAACTTTGCAGGCTGCTGCATTGTTAAATGCAGCACTGGCGTTGCATTAAAGCAATATTGCAACCCCCTGGGATGTTAAATGCAATAAAATTAATTGCAATAATTTTGCAAATCCTCTCAAATGTTAAATGCAATTAGGCTCCTGCAATGTTAAATGCAGCGCAGGCCTTGCATTAAAGCAAAATTGCAGCTGTTCTGGGGTATTAAACGCATTAAAATCATTGTGATAATCATGCATAATCTCTCAAATTCCTGACATCCATCCACCCACCCACCAATCGATCAATCAATCAATCTTTGATTTATTCTTATTATTAATAATATAAATTATTATTACTAAAGTATTATTATTGTATTTACTACCCCCGGCATCGCATTAGGATGACTTTTCAGGCTGCTGCAATGTTAAATGCAGTGATCGCCTTGCATTAAAGAAATATTGCAACACCCTGCGATGTGAAATGCAATAATAATCCTGCAAAACCTCTCAAATGTTAAACGTGACTAATGCATCGTATTAGGATAACTTTGCAGGCTACTGCAATGTTAAATGCAGTGATGGCCTTGCATTAAAGTCATCTAGCGACCCCCAATGGATGTTATATGCATTAAATTAATTGCAATAATTTTGCAAAACCTCTCAAATGTTAAATGCAACAAATGCATCGCATTAGGATGACTTTTCAGGCTGCTGCAATGTTAAATGCAGTGATCGCCTTGCATTAAAGAAATATTGCAACACCCTGCGATGTGAAATGCAATAATAATCCTGCAAAACCTCTCAAATGTTAAACGGGACTAATGCATCGTATTAGGATAACTTTGCAGGCTGCTGCAATGTTTAATGCAGTGATGGCCTTGCATTAAAGTCATCTAGCGACCCACAGTGGGTGTTAAATGCATTAAATTAATTGCAATAATTTTGCAAAACCTCTTAAATGTTAAATGCAACAAATGCATCGCATTAGGATGACTTTTCAGGCTGCTGCAATGTTAAATGCAGTGATCGCCTTGCATTAAAGAAATATTGCAACACCCTGCGATTTGAAATGCAATAATAATCCTGCAAAACCTCTCAAATGTTAAATGCGACTAATGCATCGTATTAGGATAACTTTGCAGGCTGCTGCATTGTTAAATGCAGCACTGGCGTTGCATTAAAGCAATATTGCAACCCCCTGGGATGTTAAATGCAATAAAATTAATTGCAATAATTTTGCAAATCCTCTCAAATGTTAAATGCAATTAGGCTCCTGCAATGTTAAATGCAGCGCAGGCCTTGCATTAAAGCAAAATTGCAGCTGTTCTGGGGTATTAAACGCATTAAAATCATTGTGATAATCATGCATAATCTCTCAAATTCCTGACATCCATCCACCCACCCACCAATCGATCAATCAATCAATCAATCTTTGATTTATTCTTATTATTAATAATATAAATTATTATTACTAAAGTATTATTATTGTATTTACTACCCCCGGCATCGCATTAGGATGACTTTTCAGGCTGCTGCAATGTTAAATGCAGTGATCGCCTTGCATTAAAGAAATATTGCAACACCCTGCGATGTGAAATGCAATAATAATCCTGCAAAACCTCTCAAATGTTAAACGTGACTAATGCATCGTATTAGGATAACTTTGCAGGCTACTGCAATGTTAAATGCAGTGATGGCCTTGCATTAAAGTCATCTAGCGACCCCCAATGGATGTTATATGCATTAAATTAATTGCAATAATTTTGCAAAACCTCTCAAATGTTAAATGCAACAAATGCATCGCATTAGGATGACTTTTCAGGCTGCTGCAATGTTAAATGCAGTGATCGCCTTGCATTAAAGAAATATTGCAACACCCTGCGATGTGAAATGCAATAATAATCCTGCAAAACCTCTCAAATGTTAAACGGGACTAATGCATCGTATTAGGATAACTTTGCAGGCTGCTGCAATGTTAAATGCAGTGATGGCCTTGCATTAAAGTCATCTAGCGACCCACAGTGGGTGTTAAATGCATTAAATTAATTGCAATAATTTTGCAAAACCTCTTAAATGTTAAATGCAACAAATGCATCGCATTAGGATGACTTTTCAGGCTGCTGCAATGTTAAATGCAGTGATCGCCTTGCATTAAAGAAATATTGCAACACCCTGCGATTTGAAATGCAATAATAATCCTGCAAAACCTCTCAAATGTTAAATGCGACTAATGCATCGTATTAGGATAACTTTGCAGGCTGCTGCATTGTTAAATGCAGCACTGGCGTTGCATTAAAGCAATATTGCAACCCCCTGGGATGTTAAATGCAATAAAATTAATTGCAATAATTTTGCAAATCCTCTCAAATGTTAAATGCAATTAGGCTCCTGCAATGTTAAATGCAGCGCAGGCCTTGCATTAAAGCAAAATTGCAGCTGTTCTGGGGTATTAAACGCATTAAAATCATTGTGATAATCATGCATAATCTCTCAAATTCCTGACATCCATCCACCCACCCACCGATCGATCAATCAATCAATCTTTGATTTATTCTTATTATTAATAATATAAATTATTATTACTAAAGTATTATTATTGTATTTACTACCCCCGGCATCGCATTAGGATGACTTTTCAGGCTGCTGCAATGTTAAATGCAGTGATCGCCTTGCATTAAAGAAATATTGCAACACCCTGCGATGTGAAATGCAATAATAATCCTGCAAAACCTCTCAAATGTTAAACGTGACTAATGCATCGTATTAGGATAACTTTGCAGGCTACTGCAATGTTAAATGCAGTGATGGCCTTGCATTAAAGTCATCTAGCGACCCCCAATGGATGTTATATGCATTAAATTAATTGCAATAATTTTGAAAAACCTCTCAAATGTTAAATGCAACAAATGCATCGCATTAGGATGACTTTTCAGGCTGCTGCAATGTTAAATGCAGTGATCGCCTTGCATTAAAGAAATATTGCAACACCCTGCGATGTGAAATGCAATAATAATCCTGCAAAACCTCTCAAATGTTAAACGGGACTAATGCATCGTATTAGGATAACTTTGCAGGCTGCTGCAATGTTTAATGCAGTGATGGCCTTGCATTAAAGTCATCTAGCGACCCACAGTGGGTGTTAAATGCATTAAATTAATTGCAATAATTTTGCAAAACCTCTTAAATGTTAAATGCAACAAATGCATCGCATTAGGATGACTTTTCAGGCTGCTGCAATGTTAAATGCAGTGATCGCCTTGCATTAAAGAAATATTGCAACACCCTGCGATTTGAAATGCAATAATAATCCTGCAAAACCTCTCAAACGTTAAATGCGACTAATGCATCGTATTAGGATAACTTTGCAGGCTGCTGCATTGTTAAATGCAGCACTGGCGTTGCATTAAAGCAATATTGCAACCCCCTGGGATGTTAAATGCAATAAAATTAATTGCAATAATTTTGCAAATCCTCTCAAATGTTAAATGCAATTAGGCTCCTGCAATGTTAAATGCAGCGCAGGCCTTGCATTAAAGCAAAATTGCAGCTGTTCTGGGGTATTAAACGCATTAAAATCATTGTGATAATCATGCATAATCTCTCAAATTCCTGACATCCATCCACCCACCCAGCAATCGATCAATCAATCAATCTTTGATTTATTCTTATTATTAATAATATAAATTATTATTACTAAAGTATTATTATTGTATTTACTACCCCCGGCATCGCATTAGGATGACTTTTCAGGCTGCTGCAATGTTAAATGCAGTGATCACCTTGCATTAAAGAAATATTGCAACACCCTGCGATGTGAAATGCAATAATAATCCTGCAAAACCTCTCAAATGTTAAACGTGACTAATGCATCGTATTAGGATAACTTTGCAGGCTACTGCAATGTTAAATGCAGTGATGGCCTTGCATTAAAGTCATCTAGCGACCCCCAATGGATGTTATATGCATTAAATTAATTGCAATAATTTTGAAAAACCTCTCAAATGTTAAATGCAACAAATGCATCGCATTAGGATGACTTTTCAGGCTGCTGCAATGTTAAATGCAGTGATCGCCTTGCACTAAAGAAATATTGCAACACCCTGCGATGTGAAATGCAATAATAATCCTGCAAAACCTCTCAAATGTTAAACGGGACTAATGCATCGTATTAGGATAACTTTGCAGGCTGCTGCAATGTTAAATGCAGTGATGGCCTTGCATTAAAGTCATCTAGCGACCCACAGTGGGTGTTAAATGCATTAAATTAATTGCAATAATTTTGCAAAACCTCTTAAATGTTAAATGCAACAAATGCATCGCATTAGGATGACTTTTCAGGCTGCTGCACTGTTAAATGCAGTGATCGCCTTGCATTAAAGAAATACTGCAACACCCTGCGATTTGAAATGCAATAATAATCCTGCAAAACCTCTCAAATGTTAAATGCGACTAATGCATCGTATTAGGATAACTTTGCAGGCTGCTGCATTGTTAAATGCAGCACTGGCGTTGCATTAAAGCAATATTGCAACCCCCTGGGATGTTAAATGCAATAAAATTAATTGCAATAATTTTGCAAATCCTCTCAAATGTTAAATGCAATTAGGCTCCTGCAATGTTAAATGCAGCGCAGGCCTTGCATTAAAGCAAAATTGCAGCTGTTCTGGGGTATTAAACGCATTAAAATCATTGTAATAATCATGCAAAATCTCTCAAATTCCTGACATCCACCCACCCACCCACCGATCGATCAATCAATCAATCTTTGATTTATTCTTAACATATATTATTATTACTATAGTATTATTATTGTATTTACTACCCCCGGCATCGCATTAGGATGACTTTTCAGGCTGCTGCAATGTTAAATGCAGTGATCGCCTTGCATTAAAGAAATATTGCAACACCCTGCGATGTGAAATGCAATAATAATCCTGCAAAACCTCTCAAATGTTAAACGTGACTAATGCATCGTATTAGGATAACTTTGCAGGCTACTGCAATGTTAAATGCAGTGATGGCCTTGCATTAAAGTCATCTAGCGACCCCCAATGGATGTTATATGCATTAAATTAATTGCAATAATTTTGCAAAACCTCTCAAATGTTAAATGCAACAAATGCATCGCATTAGGATGACTTTTCAGGCTGCTGCAATGTTAAATGCAGTGATCGCCTTGCATTAAAGCAATATTGCAACACCCTGCGATGTGAAATGCAATAATAATCCTGCAAAACCTCTCAAATGTTAAACGGGACTCATGCATCGTATTATGATAACTTTGCAGGCTGCTGCAATGTTAAATGCAGTGATGGCCTTGCATTAAAGTCATCTAGCGACCCACAGTGGGTGTTAAATGCATTAAATTAATTGCAATAATTTTGCAAAACCTCTCAAATGTTAAATGCAACAAATGCATCGCATTAGGATGACTTTTCAGGCTGCTGCAATGTTAAATGCAGTGATCGCCTTGCATTGAAGAAATATTGCAACACCCTGCGATGTGAAATGCAATAATAATCCTGCAAAACCTCTCAAATGTTAAACGGGACTAATGCATCGTATTAGGATAACTTTGCAGGCTGCTGCAATGTTAAATGCAGTAATGGCCTTGCTTTAAAGTCATCTAGCGACCCACAGTGGGTGTTATATGCATTAAATTATTTGCAATAATTTTGCAAAACCTCTCAAATGTTAAATGCAACAAATGCATCGCATTAGGATGACTTTTCAGGCTGCTGCAATGTTAAATGCAGTGATCGCCTTGCATTAAAGAAATATTGCAACACCCTGCGATGTGAAATGCAATAATAATCCTGCAAAACCTCTCAAATGTTAAACGTGACTAATGCATCGTATTAGGATAACTTTGCAGGCTACTGCAATGTTAAATGCAGTGATGGCCTTGCATTAAAGTCATCTAGCGACCCCCAATGGATGTTATATGCATTAAATTAATTGCAATAATTTTGCAAAACCTCTCAAATGTTAAATGCAACAAATGCATCGCATTAGGATGACTTTTCAGGCTGCTGCAATGTTAAATGCAGTGATCGCCTTGCATTAAAGAAATATTGCAACACCCTGCGATGTGAAATGCAATAATAATCCTGCAAAACCTCTCAAATGTTAAACGGGACTAATGCATCGTATTAGGATAACTTTGCAGGCTGCTGCAATGTTTAATGCAGTGATGGCCTTGCATTAAAGTCATCTAGCGACCCACAGTGGGTGTTAAATGCATTAAATTAATTGCAATAATTTTGCAAAACCTCTTAAATGTTAAATGCAACAAATGCATCGCATTAGGATGACTTTTCAGGCTGCTGCAATGTTAAATGCAGTGATCGCCTTGCATTAAAGAAATATTGCAACACCCTGCGATTTGAAATGCAATAATAATCCTGCAAAACCTCTCAAATGTTAAATGCGACTAATGCATCGTATTAGGATAACTTTGCAGGCTGCTGCATTGTTAAATGCAGCACTGGCGTTGCATTAAAGCAATATTGCAACCCCCTGGGATGTTAAATGCAATAAAATTAATTGCAATAATTTTGCAAATCCTCTCAAATGTTAAATGCAATTAGGCTCCTGCAATGTTAAATGCAGCGCAGGCCTTGCATTAAAGCAAAATTGCAGCTGTTCTGGGGTATTAAACGCATTAAAATCATTGTGATAATCATGCATAATCTCTCAAATTCCTGACATCCATCCACCCACCCACCAATCGATCAATCAATCAATCTTTGATTTATTCTTATTATTAATAATATAAATTATTATTACTAAAGTATTATTATTGTATTTACTACCCCCGGCATCGCATTAGGATGACTTTTCAGGCTGCTGCAATGTTAAATGCAGTGATCGCCTTGCATTAAAGAAATATTGCAACACCCTGCGATGTGAAATGCAATAATAATCCTGCAAAACCTCTCAAATGTTAAACGTGACTAATGCATCGTATTAGGATAACTTTGCAGGCTACTGCAATGTTAAATGCAGTGATGGCCTTGCATTAAAGTCATCTAGCGACCCCCAATGGATGTTATATGCATTAAATTAATTGCAATAATTTTGCAAAACCTCTCAAATGTTAAATGCAACAAATGCATCGCATTAGGATGACTTTTCAGGCTGCTGCAATGTTAAATGCAGTGATCGCCTTGCATTAAAGAAATATTGCAACACCCTGCGATGTGAAATGCAATAATAATCCTGCAAAACCTCTCAAATGTTAAACGTGACTAATGCATCGTATTAGGATAACTTTGCAGGCTACTGCAATGTTAAATGCAGTGATGGCCTTGCATTAAAGTCATCTAGCGACCCCCAATGGATGTTATATGCATTAAATTAATTGCAATAATTTTGCAAAACCTCTCAAATGTTAAATGCAACAAATGCATCGCATTAGGATGACTTTTCAGGCTGCTGCAATGTTAAATGCAGTGATCGCCTTGCATTAAAGAAATATTGCAACACCCTGCGATGTGAAATGCAATAATAATCCTGCAAAACCTCTCAAATGTTAAACGGGACTAATGCATCGTATTAGGATAACTTTGCAGGCTGCTGCAATGTTAAATGCAGTGATGGCCTTGCATTAAAGTCATCTAGCGACCCACAGTGGGTGTTAAATGCATTAAATTAATTGCAATAATTTTGCAAAACCTCTTAAATGTTAAATGCAACAAATGCATCGCATTAGGATGACTTTTCAGGCTGCTGCAATGTTAAATGCAGTGATCGCCTTGCATTAAAGAAATATTGCAACACCCTGCGATTTGAAATGCAATAATAATCCTGCAAAACCTCTCAAATGTTAAATGCGACTAATGCATCGTATTAGGATAACTTTGCAGGCTGCTGCATTGTTAAATGCAGCACTGGCGTTGCATTAAAGCAATATTGCAACCCCCTGGGATGTTAAATGCAATAAAATTAATTGCAATAATTTTGCAAATCCTCTCAAATGTTAAATGCAATTAGGCTCCTGCAATGTTAAATGCAGCGCAGGCCTTGCATTAAAGCAAAATTGCAGCTGTTCTGGGGTATTAAACGCATTAAAATCATTGTGATAATCATGCATAATCTCTCAAATTCCTGACATCCATCCACCCACCCACCGATCGATCAATCAATCAATCTTTGATTTATTCTTATTATTAATAATATAAATTATTATTACTAAAGTATTATTATTGTATTTACTACCCCCGGCATCGCATTAGGATGACTTTTCAGGCTGCTGCAATGTTAAATGCAGTGATCGCCTTGCATTAAAGAAATATTGCAACACCCTGCGATGTGAAATGCAATAATAATCCTGCAAAACCTCTCAAATGTTAAACGTGACTAATGCATCGTATTAGGATAACTTTGCAGGCTACTGCAATGTTAAATGCAGTGATGGCCTTGCATTAAAGTCATCTAGCGACCCCCAATGGATGTTATATGCATTAAATTAATTGCAATAATTTTGAAAAACCTCTCAAATGTTAAATGCAACAAATGCATCGCATTAGGATGACTTTTCAGGCTGCTGCAATGTTAAATGCAGTGATCGCCTTGCATTAAAGAAATATTGCAACACCCTGCGATGTGAAATGCAATAATAATCCTGCAAAACCTCTCAAATGTTAAACGGGACTAATGCATCGTATTAGGATAACTTTGCAGGCTGCTGCAATGTTTAATGCAGTGATGGCCTTGCATTAAAGTCATCTAGCGACCCACAGTGGGTGTTAAATGCATTAAATTAATTGCAATAATTTTGCAAAACCTCTTAAATGTTAAATGCAACAAATGCATCGCATTAGGATGACTTTTCAGGCTGCTGCAATGTTAAATGCAGTGATCGCCTTGCATTAAAGAAATATTGCAACACCCTGCGATTTGAAATGCAATAATAATCCTGCAAAACCTCTCAAACGTTAAATGCGACTAATGCATCGTATTAGGATAACTTTGCAGGCTGCTGCATTGTTAAATGCAGCACTGGCGTTGCATTAAAGCAATATTGCAACCCCCTGGGATGTTAAATGCAATAAAATTAATTGCAATAATTTTGCAAATCCTCTCAAATGTTAAATGCAATTAGGCTCCTGCAATGTTAAATGCAGCGCAGGCCTTGCATTAAAGCAAAATTGCAGCTGTTCTGGGGTATTAAACGCATTAAAATCATTGTGATAATCATGCATAATCTCTCAAATTCCTGACATCCATCCACCCACCCAGCAATCGATCAATCAATCAATCTTTGATTTATTCTTATTATTAATAATATAAATTATTATTACTAAAGTATTATTATTGTATTTACTACCCCCGGCATCGCATTAGGATGACTTTTCAGGCTGCTGCAATGTTAAATGCAGTGATCACCTTGCATTAAAGAAATATTGCAACACCCTGCGATGTGAAATGCAATAATAATCCTGCAAAACCTCTCAAATGTTAAACGTGACTAATGCATCGTATTAGGATAACTTTGCAGGCTACTGCAATGTTAAATGCAGTGATGGCCTTGCATTAAAGTCATCTAGCGACCCCCAATGGATGTTATATGCATTAAATTAATTGCAATAATTTTGAAAAACCTCTCAAATGTTAAATGCAACAAATGCATCGCATTAGGATGACTTTTCAGGCTGCTGCAATGTTAAATGCAGTGATCGCCTTGCACTAAAGAAATATTGCAACACCCTGCGATGTGAAATGCAATAATAATCCTGCAAAACCTCTCAAATGTTAAACGGGACTAATGCATCGTATTAGGATAACTTTGCAGGCTGCTGCAATGTTAAATGCAGTGATGGCCTTGCATTAAAGTCATCTAGCGACCCACAGTGGGTGTTAAATGCATTAAATTAATTGCAATAATTTTGCAAAACCTCTTAAATGTTAAATGCAACAAATGCATCGCATTAGGATGACTTTTCAGGCTGCTGCAATGTTAAATGCAGTGATCGCCTTGCATTAAAGAAATACTGCAACACCCTGCGATTTGAAATGCAATAATAATCCTGCAAAACCTCTCAAATGTTAAATGCGACTAATGCATCGTATTAGGATAACTTTGCAGGCTGCTGCATTGTTAAATGCAGCACTGGCGTTGCATTAAAGCAATATTGCAACCCCCTGGGATGTTAAATGCAATAAAATTAATTGCAATAATTTTGCAAATCCTCTCAAATGTTAAATGCAATTAGGCTCCTGCAATGTTAAATGCAGCGCAGGCCTTGCATTAAAGCAAAATTGCAGCTGTTCTGGGGTATTAAACGCATTAAAATCATTGTAATAATCATGCAAAATCTCTCAAATTCCTGACATCCACCCACCCACCCACCGATCGATCAATCAATCAATCTTTGATTTATTCTTAACATATATTATTATTACTATAGTATTATTATTGTATTTACTACCCCCGGCATCGCATTAGGATGACTTTTCAGGCTGCTGCAATGTTAAATGCAGTGATCGCCTTGCATTAAAGAAATATTGCAACACCCTGCGATGTGAAATGCAATAATAATCCTGCAAAACCTCTCAAATGTTAAACGTGACTAATGCATCGTATTAGGATAACTTTGCAGGCTACTGCAATGTTAAATGCAGTGATGGCCTTGCATTAAAGTCATCTAGCGACCCCCAATGGATGTTATATGCATTAAATTAATTGCAATAATTTTGCAAAACCTCTCAAATGTTAAATGCAACAAATGCATCGCATTAGGATGACTTTTCAGGCTGCTGCAATGTTAAATGCAGTGATCGCCTTGCATTAAAGAAATATTGCAACACCCTGCGATGTGAAATGCAATAATAATCCTGCAAAACCTCTCAAATGTTAAACGGGACTCATGCATCGTATTATGATAACTTTGCAGGCTGCTGCAATGTTAAATGCAGTGATGGCCTTGCATTAAAGTCATCTAGCGACCCACAGTGGGTGTTAAATGCATTAAATTAATTGCAATAATTTTGCAAAACCTCTCAAATGTTAAATGCAACAAATGCATCGCATTAGGATGACTTTTCAGGCTGCTGCAATGTTAAATGCAGTGATCGCCTTGCATTGAAGAAATATTGCAACACCCTGCGATGTGAAATGCAATAATAATCCTGCAAAACCTCTCAAATGTTAAACGGGACTAATGCATCGTATTAGGATAACTTTGCAGGCTGCTGCAATGTTAAATGCAGTAATGGCCTTGCTTTAAAGTCATCTAGCGACCCACAGTGGGTGTTATATGCATTAAATTATTTGCAATAATTTTGCAAAACCTCTCAAATGTTAAATGCAACAAATGCATCGCATTAGGATGACTTTTCAGGCTGCTGCAATGTTAAATGCAGTGATCGCCTTGCATTAAAGAAATATTGCAACACCCTGCGATGTGAAATGCAATAATAATCCTGCAAAACCTCTCAAATGTTAAACGTGACTAATGCATCGTATTAGGATAACTTTGCAGGCTACTGCAATGTTAAATGCAGTGATGGCCTTGCATTAAAGTCATCTAGCGACCCCCAATGGATGTTATATGCATTAAATTAATTGCAATAATTTTGCAAAACCTCTCAAATGTTAAATGCAACAAATGCATCGCATTAGGATGACTTTTCAGGCTGCTGCAATGTTAAATGCAGTGATCGCCTTGCATTAAAGAAATATTGCAACACCCTGCGATGTGAAATGCAATAATAATCCTGCAAAACCTCTCAAATGTTAAACGGGACTAATGCATCGTATTAGGATAACTTTGCAGGCTGCTGCAATGTTTAATGCAGTGATGGCCTTGCATTAAAGTCATCTAGCGACCCACAGTGGGTGTTAAATGCATTAAATTAATTGCAATAATTTTGCAAAACCTCTTAAATGTTAAATGCAACAAATGCATCGCATTAGGATGACTTTTCAGGCTGCTGCAATGTTAAATGCAGTGATCGCCTTGCATTAAAGAAATATTGCAACACCCTGCGATTTGAAATGCAATAATAATCCTGCAAAACCTCTCAAATGTTAAATGCGACTAATGCATCGTATTAGGATAACTTTGCAGGCTGCTGCATTGTTAAATGCAGCACTGGCGTTGCATTAAAGCAATATTGCAACCCCCTGGGATGTTAAATGCAATAAAATTAATTGCAATAATTTTGCAAATCCTCTCAAATGTTAAATGCAATTAGGCTCCTGCAATGTTAAATGCAGCGCAGGCCTTGCATTAAAGCAAAATTGCAGCTGTTCTGGGGTATTAAACGCATTAAAATCATTGTGATAATCATGCATAATCTCTCAAATTCCTGACATCCATCCACCCACCCACCAATCGATCAATCAATCAATCTTTGATTTATTCTTATTATTAATAATATAAATTATTATTACTAAAGTATTATTATTGTATTTACTACCCCCGGCATCGCATTAGGATGACTTTTCAGGCTGCTGCAATGTTAAATGCAGTGATCGCCTTGCATTAAAGAAATATTGCAACACCCTGCGATGTGAAATGCAATAATAATCCTGCAAAACCTCTCAAATGTTAAACGTGACTAATGCATCGTATTAGGATAACTTTGCAGGCTGCTGCAATGTTAAATGCAGTGATGGCCTTGCATTAAAGTCATCTAGCGACCCACAGTGGGTGTTAAATGCATTAAATTAATTGCAATAATTTTGCAAAACCTCTTAAATGTTAAATGCAACAAATGCATCGCATTAGGATGACTTTTCAGGCTGCTGCAATGTTAAATGCAGTGATCGCCTTGCATTAAAGAAATACTGCAACACCCTGCGATTTGAAATGCAATAATAATCCTGCAAAACCTCTCAAATGTTAAATGCGACTAATGCATCGTATTAGGATAACTTTGCAGGCTGCTGCATTGTTAAATGCAGCACTGGCGTTGCATTAAAGCAATATTGCAACCCCCTGGGATGTTAAATGCAATAAAATTAATTGCAATAATTTTGCAAATCCTCTCAAATGTTAAATGCAATTAGGCTCCTGCAATGTTAAATGCAGCGCAGGCCTTGCATTAAAGCAAAATTGCAGCTGTTCTGGGGTATTAAACGCATTAAAATCATTGTAATAATCATGCAAAATCTCTCAAATTCCTGACATCCACCCACCCACCCACCGATCGATCAATCAATCAATCTTTGATTTATTCTTAACATATATTATTATTACTATAGTATTATTATTGTATTTACTACCCCCGGCATCGCATTAGGATGACTTTTCAGGCTGCTGCAATGTTAAATGCAGTGATCGCCTTGCATTAAAGAAATATTGCAACACCCTGCGATGTGAAATGCAATAATAATCCTGCAAAACCTCTCAAATGTTAAACGTGACTAATGCATCGTATTAGGATAACTTTGCAGGCTACTGCAATGTTAAATGCAGTGATGGCCTTGCATTAAAGTCATCTAGCGACCCCCAATGGATGTTATATGCATTAAATTAATTGCAATAATTTTGCAAAACCTCTCAAATGTTAAATGCAACAAATGCATCGCATTAGGATGACTTTTCAGGCTGCTGCAATGTTAAATGCAGTGATCGCCTTGCATTAAAGAAATATTGCAAAACCCTGCGATGTGAAATGCAATAATAATCCTGCAAAACCTCTCAAATGTTAAACGGGACTCATGCATCGTATTATGATAACTTTGCAGGCTGCTGCAATGTTAAATGCAGTGATGGCCTTGCATTAAAGTCATCTAGCGACCCACAGTGGGTGTTAAATGCATTAAATTAATTGCAATAATTTTGCAAAACCTCTCAAATGTTAAATGCAACAAATGCATCGCATTAGGATGACTTTTCAGGCTGCTGCAATGTTAAATGCAGTGATCGCCTTGCAATAAAGAAATATTGCAACACCCTGCGATGTGAAATGCAATAATAATCCTGCAAAACCTCTCAAATGTTAAACGGGACTAATGCATCGTATTATGATAACTTTGCAGGCTGCTGCAATATTAAATGCAGTGATGGCCTTGCATTAAAGTCATCTAGCGACCCACAGTGGGTGTTAAATGCATTAAATTAATTGCAATAATTTTGCAAAACCTCTCAAATGTTAAATGCAACAAATGCATCGCATTAGGATGACTTTTCAGGCTGCTGCAATGTTAAATGCAGTGATCGCCTTGCATTGAAGAAATATTGCAACACCCTGCGATGTGAAATGCAATAATAATCCTGCAAAACCTCTCAAATGTTAAACGGGACTAATGCATCGTATTAGGATAACTTTGCAGGCTGCTGCAATGTTAAATGCAGTAATGGCCTTGCTTTAAAGTCATCTAGCGACCCACAGTGGGTGTTATATGCATTAAATTAATTGCAATAATTTTGCAAAACCTCTCAAATGTTAAATGCAACAAATGCATCGCATTAGGATGACTTTTCAGGCTGCTGCAATGTTAAATGCAGTGATCGCCTTGCATTAAAGAAATATTGCAACACCCTGCGATGTGAAATGCAATAATAATCCTGCAAAAACACTCAAATGTTAAACGGGACTAATGCATCGTATTAGGATAACTTTGCAGGCTGCTGCAATGTTAAATGCAGTGATGGCCTTGCATTAAAGTCATCTAGCGACCCACAGTGGGTGTTAAATGCATTAAATTAATTGCAATAAAATTGCAAAACCTCTCAAATGTTAAATGCAACAAATGCATCGCATTAGGATGACTTTTCAGGCTGCTGCAATGTTAAATGCAGTGATCGCCTTGCATTAAAGAAATATTGCAACACCCTGCGATGTGAAATGCAATAATAATCCTGCAAAACCTCTCAAATGTTAAATGCGACTAATGCATCGTATTAGGATAACTTTGCAGGCTGCTGCATTGTTAAATGCAGCGCTGGCGTTGCATTAAAGCAATATTGCAACCCCCTGGGATGTTAAATGCAATAAAATTAATTGCAATAATTTTGCAAATCCTCTCAAATGTTAAATGCAATTAGGCTCCTGCAATGTTAAATGCAGCGCAGGCCTTGCATTAAAGCAAAATTGCAGCTGTTCTGGGGTATTAAACGCATTAAAATCATTGTGATAATCATGCAAAATCTCTCAAATTCCTGACATCCATCCACCCACCCACCGATCGATCAATCAATCAATCTTTGATTTATTCTTATTATTAATAATATAAATTATTATTACTAAAGTATTATTATTGTATTTACTACCCCCGGCATCGCATTAGGATGACTTTTCAGGCTGCTGCAATGTTAAATGCAGTGATCGCCTTGCATTAAAGAAATATTGCAACACCCTGCGATGTGAAATGCAATAATAATCCTGCAAAACCTCTCAAATGTTAAACGTGACTAATGCATCGTATTAGGATAACTTTGCAGGCTACTGCAATGTTAAATGCAGTGATGGCCTTGCATTAAAGACATCTAGCGACCCCCAATGGATGTTATAAGCATTAAATTAATTGCAATAATTTTGCAAAACCTCTCAAATGTTAAATGCAACAAATGCATCGCATTAGGATGACTTTTCAGGCTGCTGCAATGTTAAATGCAGTGATCGCCTTGCATTAAAGAAATATTGCAACACCCTGCGATGTGAAATGCAATAATAATCCTGCAAAACCTCTCAAATGTTAAACGGGACTCATGCATCGTATTATGATAACTTTGCAGGCTGCTGCAATGTTAAATGCAGTGATGGCCTTGCATTAAAGTCATCTAGCGACCCACAGTGGGTGTTAAATGCATTAAATTAATTGCAATAATTTTGCAAAACCTCTCAAATGTTAAATGCAACAAATGCATCGCATTAGGATGACTTTTCAGGCTGCTGCAATGTTAAATGCAGTGATCGCCTTGCATTGAAGAAATATTGCAACACCCTGCGATGTGAAATGCAATAATAATCCTGCAAAACCTCTCAAATGTTAAACGGGACTAATGCATCGTATTAGGATAACTTTGCAGGCTGCTGCAATGTTAAATGCAGTAATGGCCTTGCTTTAAAGTCATCTAGCGACCCACAGTGGGTGTTATATGCATTAAATTAATTGCAATAATTTTGCAAAACCTCTCAAATGTTAAATGCAACAAATGCATCGCATTAGGATGACTTTTCAGGCTGCTGCAATGTTAAATGCAGTGATCGCCTTGCATTAAAGAAATATTGCAACACCCTGCGATGTGAAATGCAATAATAATCCTGCAAAAACACTCAAATGTTAAACGGGACTAATGCATCATATTAGGATAACTTTGCAGGCTGCTGCAATGTTAAATGCAGTGATGGCCTTGCATTAAAGTCATCTAGCGACCCCCAATGGATGTTATATGCATTAAATTAATTGCAATAATTTTGCAAAACCTCTCAAATGTTAAATGCAACAAATGCATCGCATTAGGATGACTTTTCAGGCTGCTGCAATGTTAAATGCAGTGATCGCCTTGCATTAAAGAAATATTGCAACACCCTGCGATGTGAAATGCAATAATAATCCTGCAAAACCTCTCAAATGTTAAACGGGACTAATGCATCGTATTATGATAACTTTGCAGGCTGCTGCAATGTTAAATGCAGTGATGGCCTTGCATTAAAGTCATCTAGCGACCCACAGTGGGTGTTAAATGCATTAAATTAATTGCAATAATTTTGCAAAACCTCTCAAATGTTAAATGCAACAAATGCATCGCATTAGGATGACTTTTCAGGCTGCTGCAATGTTAAATGCAGTGATCGCCTTGCATTGAAGAAATATTGCAACACCCTGCGATGTGAAATGCAATAATAATCCTGCAAAACCTCTCAAATGTTAAACGGGACTAATGCATCGTATTAGGATAACTTTGCAGGCTGCTGCAATGTTAAATGCAGTAATGGCCTTGCTTTAAAGTCATCTAGCGACCCACAGTGGGTGTTATATGCATTAAATTAATTGCAATAATTTTGCAAAACCTCTCAAATGTTAAATGCAACAAATGCATCGCATTAGGATGACTTTTCAGGCTGCTGCAATGTTAAATGCAGTGATCGCCTTGCATTAAAGAAATATTGCAACACCCTGCGATGTGAAATGCAATAATAATCCTGCAAAAACACTCAAATGTTAAACGGGACTAATGCATCGTATTAGGATAACTTTGCAGGCTGCTGCAATGTTAAATGCAGTGATGGCCTTGCATTAAAGTCATCTAGCGACCCACAGTGGGTGTTAAATGCATTAAATTAATTGCAATAAAATTGCAAAACCTCTCAAATGTTAAATGCAACAAATGCATCGCATTAGGATGACTTTTCAGGCTGCTGCAATGTTAAATGCAGTGATCGCCTTGCATTAAAGAAATATTGCAACACCCTGCGATGTGAAATGCAATAATAATCCTGCAAAACCTCTCAAATGTTAAATGCGACTAATGCATCGTATTAGGATAACTTTGCAGGCTGCTGCATTGTTAAATGCAGCGCTGGCGTTGCATTAAAGCAATATTGCAACCCCCTGGGATGTTAAATGCAATAAAATTAATTGCAATAATTTTGCAAATCCTCTCAAATGTTAAATGCAATTAGGCTCCTGCAATGTTAAATGCAGCGCAGGCCTTGCATTAAAGCAAAATTGCAGCTGTTCTGGGGTATTAAACGCATTAAAATCATTGTGATAATCATGCAAAATCTCTCAAATTCCTGACATCCATCCACCCACCCACCGATCGATCAATCAATCAATCTTTGATTTATTCTTATTATTAATAATATAAATTATTATTACTAAAGTATTATTATTGTATTTACTACCCCCGGCATCGCATTAGGATGACTTTTCAGGCTGCTGCAATGTTAAATGCAGTGATCGCCTTGCATTAAAGAAATATTGCAACACCCTGCGATGTGAAATGCAATAATAATCCTGCAAAACCTCTCAAATGTTAAACGTGACTAATGCATCGTATTAGGATAACTTTGCAGGCTACTGCAATGTTAAATGCAGTGATGGCCTTGCATTAAAGACATCTAGCGACCCCCAATGGATGTTATAAGCATTAAATTAATTGCAATAATTTTGAAAAACCTCTCAAATGTTAAATGCAACAAATGCATCGCATTAGGATGACTTTTCAGGCTGCTGCAATGTTAAATGCAGTGATCGCCTTGCATTAAAGAAATATTGCAACACCCTGCGATGTGAAATGCAATAATAATCCTGCAAAACCTCTCAAATGTTAAACGTGACTCATGCATCGTATTATGATAACTTTGCAGGCTGCTGCAATGTTAAATGCAGTGATGGCCTTGCATTAAAGTCATCTAGCGACCCACAGTGGGTGTTAAATGCATTAAATTAATTGCAATAATTTTGCAAAACCTCTCAAATGTTAAATGCAACAAATGCATCGCATTAGGATGACTTTTCAGGCTGCTGCAATGTTAAATGCAGTGATCGCCTTGCATTGAAGAAATATTGCAACACCCTGCGATGTGAAATGCAATAATAATCCTGCAAAACCTCTCAAATGTTAAACGGGACTAATGCATCGTATTAGGATAACTTTGCAGGCTGCTGCAATGTTAAATGCAGTAATGGCCTTGCTTTAAAGTCATCTAGCGACCCACAGTGGGTGTTATATGCATTAAATTAATTGCAATAATTTTGCAAAACCTCTCAAATGTTAAATGCAACAAATGCATCGCATTAGGATGACTTTTCAGGCTGCTGCAATGTTAAATGCAGTGATCGCCTTGCATTAAAGAAATATTGCAACACCCTGCGATGTGAAATGCAATAATAATCCTGCAAAAACACTCAAATGTTAAACGGGACTAATGCATCATATTAGGATAACTTTGCAGGCTGCTGCAATGTTAAATGCAGTGATGGCCTTGCATTAAAGTCATCTAGCGACCCCCAATGGATGTTATATGCATTAAATTAATTGCAATATTTTTGCAAAACCTCTCAAATGTTAAATGCAACAAATGCATCGCATTAGGATGACTTTTCAGGCTGCTGCAATGTTAAATGCAGTGATCGCCTTGCATTAAAGAAATATTGCAACACCCTGCGATGTGAAATGCAATAATAATCCTGCAAAACCTCTCAAATGTTAAACGGGACTAATGCATCGTATTATGATAACTTTGCAGGCTGCTGCAATGTTAAATGCAGTGATGGCCTTGCATTAAAGTCATCTAGCGACCCACAGTGGGTGTTAAATGCATTAAATTAATTGCAATAATTTTGCAAAACCTCTCAAATGTTAAATGCAACAAATGCATCGCATTAGGATGACTTTTCAGGCTGCTGCAATGTTAAATGCAGTGATTGCCTTGCATTGAAGAAATATTGCAACACCCTGCGATGTGAAATGCAATAATAATCCTGCAAAACCTCTCAAATGTTAAACGGGACTAATGCATCGTATTAGGATAACTTTGCAGGCTGCTGCAATGTTAAATGCAGTAATGGCCTTGCTTTAAAGTCATCTAGCGACCCACAGTGGGTGTTATATGCATTAAATTAATTGCAATAATTTTGCAAAACCTCTCAAATGTTAAATGCAACAAATGCATCGCATTAGGATGACTTTTCAGGCTGCTGCAATGTTAAATGCAGTGATCGCCTTGCATTAAAGAAATATTGCAACACCCTGCGATGTGAAATGCAATAATAATCCTGCAAAAACACTCAAATGTTAAACGGGACTAATGCATCGTATTAGGATAACTTTGCAGGCTGCTGCAATGTTAAATGCAGTGATGGCCTTGCATTAAAGTCATCTAGCGACCCACAGTGGGTGTTAAATGCATTAAATTAATTGCAATAAAATTGCAAAACCTCTCAAATGTTAAATGCAACAAATGCATCGCATTAGGATGACTTTTCAGGCTGCTGCAATGTTAAATGCAGTGATCGCCTTGCATTAAAGAAATATTGCAACACCCTGCGATGTGAAATGCAATAATAATCCTGCAAAACCTCTCAAATGTTAAATGCGACTAATGCATCGTATTAGGATAACTTTGCAGGCTGCTGCATTGTTAAATGCAGCGCTGGCGTTGCATTAAAGCAATATTGCAACCCCCTGGGATGTTAAATGCAATAAAATTAATTGCAATAATTTTGCAAATCCTCTCAAATGTTAAATGCAATTAGGCTCCTGCAATGTTAAATGCAGCGCAGGCCTTGCATTAAAGCAAAATTGCACCTGTTCTGGGGTATTAAACGCATTAAAATCATTGTGATAATCATGCAAAATCTCTCAAATTCCTGACATCCATCCACCCACCCACCGATCGATCAATCAATCAATCTTTGATTTATTCTTATTATTAATAATATAAATTATTATTACTAAAGTATTATTATTGTATTTACTACCCCCGGCATCGCATTAGGATGACTTTTCAGGCTGCTGCAATGTTAAATGCAGTGATCGCCTTGCATTAAAGAAATATTGCAACACCCTGCGATGTGAAATGCAATAATAATCCTGCAAAACCTCTCAAATGTTAAACGTGACTAATGCATCGTATTAGGATAACTTTGCAGGCTACTGCAATGTTAAATGCAGTGATGGCCTTGCATTAAAGACATCTAGCGACCCCCAATGGATGTTATAAGCATTAAATTAATTGCAATAATTTTGAAAAACCTCTCAAATGTTAAATGCAACAAATGCATCGCATTAGGATGACTTTTCAGGCTGCTGCAATGTTAAATGCAGTGATCGCCTTGCATTAAAGAAATATTGCAACACCCTGCGATGTGAAATGCAATAATAATCCTGCAAAACCTCTCAAATGTTAAACGTGACTAATGCATCGTATTAGGATAACTTTGCAGGCTACTGCAATGTTAAATGCAGTGATGGCCTTGCATTAAAGTCATCTAGCGACCCCCAATGGATGTTATATGCATTAAATTAATTGCAATAATTTTGCAAAACCTCTCAAATGTTAAATGAAACAAATGCATCGCATTAGGATGACTTTTCAGGCTGCTGCAATGTTAAATGCAGTGATCGCCTTGCATTAAAGAAATATTGCAACACCCTGCGATGTGAAATGCAATAATAATCCTGCAAAAACACTCAAATGTTAAACGGGACTAATGCATCGTATTAGGATAACTTTGCAGGCTGCTGCAATGTTAAATGCAGTGATGGCCTTGCATTAAAGTCATCTAGCGACCCACAGTGGGTGTTAAATGCATTAAATTAATTGCAATAATTTTGCAAAACCTCTTAAATGTTAAATGCAACAAATGCATCGCATTAGGATGACTTTTCAGGCTGCTGCAATGTTAAATGCAGTGATCGCCTTGCATTAAAGAAATATTGCAACACCCTGCGATTTGAAATGCAATAATAATCCTGCAAAACCTCTCAAATGTTAAATGCGACTAATGCATCGTATTAGGATAACTTTGCAGGCTGCTGCATTGTTAAATGCAGCACTGGCGTTGCATTAAAGCAATATTGCAACCCCCTGGGATGTTAAATGCAATAAAATTAATTGCAATAATTTTGCAAATCCTCTCAAATGTTAAATGCAATTAGGCTCCTGCAATGTTAAATGCAGCGCAGGCCTTGCATTAAAGCAAAATTGCAGCTGTTCTGGGGTATTAAACGCATTAAAATCATTGTAATAATCATGCAAAATCTCTCAAATTCCTGACATCCACCCACCCACCCACCGATCGATCAATCAATCAATCTTTGATTTATTCTTAACATATATTATTATTACTATAGTATTATTATTGTATTTACTACCCCCGGCATCGCATTAGGATGACTTTTCAGGCTGCTGCAATGTTAAATGCAGTGATCGCCTTGCATTAAAGAAATATTGCAACACCCTGCGATGTGAAATGCAATAATAATCCTGCAAAACCTCTCAAATGTTAAACGGGACTAATGCATCGTATTATGATAACTTTGCAGGCTGCTGCAATGTTAAATGCAGTGATGGCCTTGCATTAAAGTCATCTAGCGACCCACAGTGGGTGTTAAATGCATTAAATTAATTGCAATAATTTTGCAAAACCTCTCAAATGTTAAATGCAACAAATGCATCGCATTAGGATGACTTTTCAGGCTGCTGCAATGTTAAATGCAGTGATCGCCTTGCATTGAAGAAATATTGCAACACCCTGCGATGTGAAATGCAATAATAATCCTGCAAAACCTCTCAAATGTTAAACGGGACTAATGCATCGTATTAGGATAACTTTGCAGGCTGCTGCAATGTTAAATGCAGTAATGGCCTTGCTTTAAAGTCATCTAGCGACCCACAGTGGGTGTTATATGCATTAAATTAATTGCAATAATTTTGCAAAACCTCTCAAATGTTAAATGCAACAAATGCATCGCATTAGGATGACTTTTCAGGCTGCTGCAATGTTAAATGCAGTGATCGCCTTGCAGTAAAGAAATATTGCAACACCCTGCGATGTGAAATGCAATAATAATCCTGCAAAAACACTCAAATGTTAAACGGGACTAATGCATCGTATTAGGATAACTTTGCAGGCTGCTGCAATGTTAAATGCAGTGATGGCCTTGCATTAAAGTCATCTAGCGACCCACAGTGGGTGTTAAATGCATTAAATTAATTGCAATAAAATTGCAAAACCTCTCAAATGTTAAATGCAACAAATGCATCGCATTAGGATGACTTTTCAGGCTGCTGCAATGTTAAATGCAGTGATCGCCTTGCATTAAAGAAATATTGCAACACCCTGCGATGTGAAATGCAATAATAATCCTGCAAAACCTCTCAAATGTTAAATGCGACTAATGCATCGTATTAGGATAACTTTGCAGGCTGCTGCATTGTTAAATGCAGCGCTGGCGTTGCATTAAAGCAATATTGCAACCCCCTGGGATGTTAAATGCAATAAAATTAATTGCAATAATTTTGCAAATCCTCTCAAATGTTAAATGCAATTAGGCTCCTGCAATGTTAAATGCAGCGCAGGCCTTGCATTAAAGCAAAATTGCAGCTGTTCTGGGGTATTAAACGCATTAAAATCATTGTGATAATCATGCAAAATCTCTCAAATTCCTGACATCCATCCACCCACCCACCGATCGATCAATCAATCAATCTTTGATTTATTCTTATTATTAATAATATAAATTATTATTACTAAAGTATTATTATTGTATTTACTACCCCCGGCATCGCATTAGGATGACTTTTCAGGCTGCTGCAATGTTAAATGCAGTGATCGCCTTGCATTAAAGAAATATTGCAACACCCTGCGATGTGAAATGCAATAATAATCCTGCAAAACCTCTCAAATGTTAAACGTGACTAATGCATCGTATTAGGATAACTTTGCAGGCTACTGCAATGTTAAATGCAGTGATGGCCTTGCATTAAAGACATCTAGCGACCCCCAATGGATGTTATAAGCATTAAATTAATTGCAATAATTTTGCAAAACCTCTCAAATGTTAAATGCAACAAATGCATCGCATTAGGATGACTTTTCAGGCTGCTGCAATGTTAAATGCAGTGATCGCCTTGCATTAAAGAAATATTGCAACACCCTGCGATGTGAAATGCAATAATAATCCTGCAAAACCTCTCAAATGTTAAACGGGACTCATGCATCGTATTATGATAACTTTGCAGGCTGCTGCAATGTTAAATGCAGTGATGGCCTTGCATTAAAGTCATCTAGCGACCCACAGTGGGTGTTAAATGCATTAAATTAATTGCAATAATTTTGCAAAACCTCTCAAATGTTAAATGCAACAAATGCATCGCATTAGGATGACTTTTCAGGCTGCTGCAATGTTAAATGCAGTGATCGCCTTGCATTGAAGAAATATTGCAACACCCTGCGATGTGAAATGCAATAATAATCCTGCAAAACCTCTCAAATGTTAAACGGGACTAATGCATCGTATTAGGATAACTTTGCAGGCTGCTGCAATGTTAAATGCAGTAATGGCCTTGCTTTAAAGTCATCTAGCGACCCACAGTGGGTGTTATATGCATTAAATTAATTGCAATAATTTTGCAAAACCTCTCAAATGTTAAATGCAACAAATGCATCGCATTAGGATGACTTTTCAGGCTGCTGCAATGTTAAATGCAGTGATCGCCTTGCATTAAAGAAATATTGCAACACCCTGCGATGTGAAATGCAATAATAATCCTGCAAAAACACTCAAATGTTAAACGGGACTAATGCATCATATTAGGATAACTTTGCAGGCTGCTGCAATGTTAAATGCAGTGATGGCCTTGCATTAAAGTCATCTAGCGACCCCCAATGGATGTTATATGCATTAAATTAATTGCAATAATTTTGCAAAACCTCTCAAATGTTAAATGCAACAAATGCATCGCATTAGGATGACTTTTCAGGCTGCTGCAATGTTAAATGCAGTGATCGCCTTGCATTAAAGAAATATTGCAACACCCTGCGATGTGAAATGCAATAATAATCCTGCAAAACCTCTCAAATGTTAAACGGGACTAATGCATCGTATTATGATAACTTTGCAGGCTGCTGCAATGTTAAATGCAGTGATGGCCTTGCATTAAAGTCATCTAGCGACCCACAGTGGGTGTTAAATGCATTAAATTAATTGCAATAATTTTGCAAAACCTCTCAAATGTTAAATGCAACAAATGCATCGCATTAGGATGACTTTTCAGGCTGCTGCAATGTTAAATGCAGTGATCGCCTTGCATTGAAGAAATATTGCAACACCCTGCGATGTGAAATGCAATAATAATCCTGCAAAACCTCTCAAATGTTAAACGGGACTAATGCATCGTATTAGGATAACTTTGCAGGCTGCTGCAATGTTAAATGCAGTAATGGCCTTGCTTTAAAGTCATCTAGCGACCCACAGTGGGTGTTATATGCATTAAATTAATTGCAATAATTTTGCAAAACCTCTCAAATGTTAAATGCAACAAATGCATCGCATTAGGATGACTTTTCAGGCTGCTGCAATGTTAAATGCAGTGATCGCCTTGCATTAAAGAAATATTGCAACACCCTGCGATGTGAAATGCAATAATAATCCTGCAAAAACACTCAAATGTTAAACGGGACTAATGCATCGTATTAGGATAACTTTGCAGGCTGCTGCAATGTTAAATGCAGTGATGGCCTTGCATTAAAGTCATCTAGCGACCCACAGTGGGTGTTAAATGCATTAAATTAATTGCAATAAAATTGCAAAACCTCTCAAATGTTAAATGCAACAAATGCATCGCATTAGGATGACTTTTCAGGCTGCTGCAATGTTAAATGCAGTGATCGCCTTGCATTAAAGAAATATTGCAACACCCTGCGATGTGAAATGCAATAATAATCCTGCAAAACCTCTCAAATGTTAAATGCGACTAATGCATCGTATTAGGATAACTTTGCAGGCTGCTGCATTGTTAAATGCAGCGCTGGCGTTGCATTAAAGCAATATTGCAACCCCCTGGGATGTTAAATGCAATAAAATTAATTGCAATAATTTTGCAAATCCTCTCAAATGTTAAATGCAATTAGGCTCCTGCAATGTTAAATGCAGCGCAGGCCTTGCATTAAAGCAAAATTGCAGCTGTTCTGGGGTATTAAACGCATTAAAATCATTGTGATAATCATGCAAAATCTCTCAAATTCCTGACATCCATCCACCCACCCACCGATCGATCAATCAATCAATCTTTGATTTATTCTTATTATTAATAATATAAATTATTATTACTAAAGTATTATTATTGTATTTACTACCCCCGGCATCGCATTAGGATGACTTTTCAGGCTGCTGCAATGTTAAATGCAGTGATCGCCTTGCATTAAAGAAATATTGCAACACCCTGCGATGTGAAATGCAATAATAATCCTGCAAAACCTCTCAAATGTTAAACGTGACTAATGCATCGTATTAGGATAACTTTGCAGGCTACTGCAATGTTAAATGCAGTGATGGCCTTGCATTAAAGACATCTAGCGACCCCCAATGGATGTTATAAGCATTAAATTAATTGCAATAATTTTGAAAAACCTCTCAAATGTTAAATGCAACAAATGCATCGCATTAGGATGACTTTTCAGGCTGCTGCAATGTTAAATGCAGTGATCGCCTTGCATTAAAGAAATATTGCAACACCCTGCGATGTGAAATGCAATAATAATCCTGCAAAACCTCTCAAATGTTAAACGTGACTCATGCATCGTATTATGATAACTTTGCAGGCTGCTGCAATGTTAAATGCAGTGATGGCCTTGCATTAAAGTCATCTAGCGACCCACAGTGGGTGTTAAATGCATTAAATTAATTGCAATAATTTTGCAAAACCTCTCAAATGTTAAATGCAACAAATGCATCGCATTAGGATGACTTTTCAGGCTGCTGCAATGTTAAATGCAGTGATCGCCTTGCATTGAAGAAATATTGCAACACCCTGCGATGTGAAATGCAATAATAATCCTGCAAAACCTCTCAAATGTTAAACGGGACTAATGCATCGTATTAGGATAACTTTGCAGGCTGCTGCAATGTTAAATGCAGTAATGGCCTTGCTTTAAAGTCATCTAGCGACCCACAGTGGGTGTTATATGCATTAAATTAATTGCAATAATTTTGCAAAACCTCTCAAATGTTAAATGCAACAAATGCATCGCATTAGGATGACTTTTCAGGCTGCTGCAATGTTAAATGCAGTGATCGCCTTGCATTAAAGAAATATTGCAACACCCTGCGATGTGAAATGCAATAATAATCCTGCAAAAACACTCAAATGTTAAACGGGACTAATGCATCATATTAGGATAACTTTGCAGGCTGCTGCAATGTTAAATGCAGTGATGGCCTTGCATTAAAGTCATCTAGCGACCCCCAATGGATGTTATATGCATTAAATTAATTGCAATATTTTTGCAAAACCTCTCAAATGTTAAATGCAACAAATGCATCGCATTAGGATGACTTTTCAGGCTGCTGCAATGTTAAATGCAGTGATCGCCTTGCATTAAAGAAATATTGCAACACCCTGCGATGTGAAATGCAATAATAATCCTGCAAAACCTCTCAAATGTTAAACGGGACTAATGCATCGTATTATGATAACTTTGCAGGCTGCTGCAATGTTAAATGCAGTGATGGCCTTGCATTAAAGTCATCTAGCGACCCACAGTGGGTGTTAAATGCATTAAATTAATTGCAATAATTTTGCAAAACCTCTCAAATGTTAAATGCAACAAATGCATCGCATTAGGATGACTTTTCAGGCTGCTGCAATGTTAAATGCAGTGATTGCCTTGCATTGAAGAAATATTGCAACACCCTGCGATGTGAAATGCAATAATAATCCTGCAAAACCTCTCAAATGTTAAACGGGACTAATGCATCGTATTAGGATAACTTTGCAGGCTGCTGCAATGTTAAATGCAGTAATGGCCTTGCTTTAAAGTCATCTAGCGACCCACAGTGGGTGTTATATGCATTAAATTAATTGCAATAATTTTGCAAAACCTCTCAAATGTTAAATGCAACAAATGCATCGCATTAGGATGACTTTTCAGGCTGCTGCAATGTTAAATGCAGTGATCGCCTTGCATTAAAGAAATATTGCAACACCCTGCGATGTGAAATGCAATAATAATCCTGCAAAAACACTCAAATGTTAAACGGGACTAATGCATCGTATTAGGATAACTTTGCAGGCTGCTGCAATGTTAAATGCAGTGATGGCCTTGCATTAAAGTCATCTAGCGACCCACAGTGGGTGTTAAATGCATTAAATTAATTGCAATAAAATTGCAAAACCTCTCAAATGTTAAATGCAACAAATGCATCGCATTAGGATGACTTTTCAGGCTGCTGCAATGTTAAATGCAGTGATCGCCTTGCATTAAAGAAATATTGCAACACCCTGCGATGTGAAATGCAATAATAATCCTGCAAAACCTCTCAAATGTTAAATGCGACTAATGCATCGTATTAGGATAACTTTGCAGGCTGCTGCATTGTTAAATGCAGCGCTGGCGTTGCATTAAAGCAATATTGCAACCCCCTGGGATGTTAAATGCAATAAAATTAATTGCAATAATTTTGCAAATCCTCTCAAATGTTAAATGCAATTAGGCTCCTGCAATGTTAAATGCAGCGCAGGCCTTGCATTAAAGCAAAATTGCACCTGTTCTGGGGTATTAAACGCATTAAAATCATTGTGATAATCATGCAAAATCTCTCAAATTCCTGACATCCATCCACCCACCCACCGATCGATCAATCAATCAATCTTTGATTTATTCTTATTATTAATAATATAAATTATTATTACTAAAGTATTATTATTGTATTTACTACCCCCGGCATCGCATTAGGATGACTTTTCAGGCTGCTGCAATGTTAAATGCAGTGATCGCCTTGCATTAAAGAAATATTGCAACACCCTGCGATGTGAAATGCAATAATAATCCTGCAAAACCTCTCAAATGTTAAACGTGACTAATGCATCGTATTAGGATAACTTTGCAGGCTACTGCAATGTTAAATGCAGTGATGGCCTTGCATTAAAGACATCTAGCGACCCCCAATGGATGTTATAAGCATTAAATTAATTGCAATAATTTTGAAAAACCTCTCAAATGTTAAATGCAACAAATGCATCGCATTAGGATGACTTTTCAGGCTGCTGCAATGTTAAATGCAGTGATCGCCTTGCATTAAAGAAATATTGCAACACCCTGCGATGTGAAATGCAATAATAATCCTGCAAAACCTCTCAAATGTTAAACGTGACTAATGCATCGTATTAGGATAACTTTGCAGGCTACTGCAATGTTAAATGCAGTGATGGCCTTGCATTAAAGTCATCTAGCGACCCCCAATGGATGTTATATGCATTAAATTAATTGCAATAATTTTGCAAAACCTCTCAAATGTTAAATGAAACAAATGCATCGCATTAGGATGACTTTTCAGGCTGCTGCAATGTTAAATGCAGTGATCGCCTTGCATTAAAGAAATATTGCAACACCCTGCGATGTGAAATGCAATAATAATCCTGCAAAAACACTCAAATGTTAAACGGGACTAATGCATCGTATTAGGATAACTTTGCAGGCTGCTGCAATGTTAAATGCAGTGATGGCCTTGCATTAAAGTCATCTAGCGACCCACAGTGGGTGTTAAATGCATTAAATTAATTGCAATAATTTTGCAAAACCTCTTAAATGTTAAATGCAACAAATGCATCGCATTAGGATGACTTTTCAGGCTGCTGCAATGTTAAATGCAGTGATCGCCTTGCATTAAAGAAATATTGCAACACCCTGCGATTTGAAATGCAATAATAATCCTGCAAAACCTCTCAAATGTTAAATGCGACTAATGCATCGTATTAGGATAACTTTGCAGGCTGCTGCATTGTTAAATGCAGCACTGGCGTTGCATTAAAGCAATATTGCAACCCCCTGGGATGTTAAATGCAATAAAATTAATTGCAATAATTTTGCAAATCCTCTCAAATGTTAAATGCAATTAGGCTCCTGCAATGTTAAATGCAGCGCAGGCCTTGCATTAAAGCAAAATTGCAGCTGTTCTGGGGTATTAAACGCATTAAAATCATTGTAATAATCATGCAAAATCTCTCAAATTCCTGACATCCACCCACCCACCCACCGATCGATCAATCAATCAATCTTTGATTTATTCTTAACATATATTATTATTACTATAGTATTATTATTGTATTTACTACCCCCGGCATCGCATTAGGATGACTTTTCAGGCTGCTGCAATGTTAAATGCAGTGATCGCCTTGCATTAAAGAAATATTGCAACACCCTGCGATGTGAAATGCAATAATAATCCTGCAAAACCTCTCAAATGTTAAACGGGACTAATGCATCGTATTATGATAACTTTGCAGGCTGCTGCAATGTTAAATGCAGTGATGGCCTTGCATTAAAGTCATCTAGCGACCCACAGTGGGTGTTAAATGCATTAAATTAATTGCAATAATTTTGCAAAACCTCTCAAATGTTAAATGCAACAAATGCATCGCATTAGGATGACTTTTCAGGCTGCTGCAATGTTAAATGCAGTGATCGCCTTGCATTGAAGAAATATTGCAACACCCTGCGATGTGAAATGCAATAATAATCCTGCAAAACCTCTCAAATGTTAAACGGGACTAATGCATCGTATTAGGATAACTTTGCAGGCTGCTGCAATGTTAAATGCAGTAATGGCCTTGCTTTAAAGTCATCTAGCGACCCACAGTGGGTGTTATATGCATTAAATTAATTGCAATAATTTTGCAAAACCTCTCAAATGTTAAATGCAACAAATGCATCGCATTAGGATGACTTTTCAGGCTGCTGCAATGTTAAATGCAGTGATCGCCTTGCAGTAAAGAAATATTGCAACACCCTGCGATGTGAAATGCAATAATAATCCTGCAAAAACACTCAAATGTTAAACGGGACTAATGCATCGTATTAGGATAACTTTGCAGGCTGCTGCAATGTTAAATGCAGTGATGGCCTTGCATTAAAGTCATCTAGCGACCCACAGTGGGTGTTAAATGCATTAAATTAATTGCAATAAAATTGCAAAACCTCTCAAATGTTAAATGCAACAAATGCATCGCATTAGGATGACTTTTCAGGCTGCTGCAATGTTAAATGCAGTGATCGCCTTGCATTAAAGAAATATTGCAACACCCTGCGATGTGAAATGCAATAATAATCCTGCAAAACCTCTCAAATGTTAAATGCGACTAATGCATCGTATTAGGATAACTTTGCAGGCTGCTGCATTGTTAAATGCAGCGCTGGCGTTGCATTAAAGCAATATTGCAACCCCCTGGGATGTTAAATGCAATAAAATTAATTGCAATAATTTTGCAAATCCTCTCAAATGTTAAATGCAATTAGGCTCCTGCAATGTTAAATGCAGCGCAGGCCTTGCATTAAAGCAAAATTGCAGCTGTTCTGGGGTATTAAACGCATTAAAATCATTGTGATAATCATGCAAAATCTCTCAAATTCCTGACATCCATCCACCCACCCACCGATCGATCAATCAATCAATCTTTAATTTATTCTTATTATTAATAATATAAATTATTATTACTAAAGTATTATTATTATTGTATTTACTACCCCCGGCATCGCATTAGGATGACTTTTCAGGCTGCTGCAATGTTAAATGCAGTGATCGCCTTGCATTAAAGAAATATTGCAACACCCTGCGATGTGAAATGCAATAATAATCCTGCAAAACCTCTCAAATGTTAAACGTGACTAATGCATCGTATTAGGATAACTTTGCAGGCTACTGCAATGTTAAATGCAGTGATGGCCTTGCATTAAAGACATCTAGCGACCCCCAATGGATGTTATAAGCATTAAATTAATTGCAATAATTTTGAAAAACCTCTCAAATGTTAAATGCAACAAATGCATCGCATTAGGATGACTTTTCAGGCTGCTGCAATGTTAAATGCAGTGATCGCCTTGCATTAAAGAAATATTGCAACACCCTGCGATGTGAAATGCAATAATAATCCTGCAAAACCTCTCAAATGTTAAACGTGACTAATGCATCGTATTAGGATAACTTTGCAGGCTACTGCAATGTTAAATGCAGTGATGGCCTTGCATTAAAGTCATCTAGCGACCCCCAATGGATGTTATATGCATTAAATTAATTGCAATAATTTTGCAAAACCTCTCAAATGTTAAATGAAACAAATGCATCGCATTAGGATGACTTTTCAGGCTGCTGCAATGTTAAATGCAGTGATCGCCTTGCATTAAAGAAATATTGCAACACCCTGCGATGTGAAATGCAATAATAATCCTGCAAAAACACTCAAATGTTAAACGGGACTAATGCATCGTATTAGGATAACTTTGCAGGCTGCTGCAATGTTAAATGCAGTGATGGCCTTGCATTAAAGTCATCTAGCGACCCACAGTGGGTGTTAAATGCATTAAATTAATTGCAATAATTTTGCAAAACCTCTCAAATGTTAAATGCAACAAATGCATCGCATTAGGATGACTTTTCAGGCTGCTGCAATGTTAAATGCAGTGATCGCCTTGCATTAAAGAAATATTGCAACACCCTGCGATGTGAAATGCAATAATAATCCTGCAAAATCTCTCAAATGTTAAATGCGACTAATGCATCGTATTAGGATAACTTTGCAGGCTGCTGCATTGTTAAATGCAGCGCTGGAGTTGCATTAAAGCAATATTGCAACCCCCTGGGATGTTAAATGCAATAAAATTAATTGCAATAATTTTGCAAATCCTCTCAAATGTTAAATGCAATTAGGCTCCTGCAATGTTAAATGCAGCGCAGGCCTTGCATTAAAGCAAAATTGCAGCTGTTCTGGGGTATTAAACGCATTAAAATCATTGTGATAATCATGCAAAATCTCTCAAATTCCTGACATCCATCCACCCACCCACCGATCGATCAATCAATCAATCTTTGATTTATTCTTATTATTAATAATATAAATTATTATTACTATAGTATTATTATTGTATTTACTACCCCCGGCATCGCATTAGGATGACTTTTCAGGCTGCTGCAATGTTAAATGCAGTGATCGCCTTGCATTAAAGAAATATTGCAACACCCTGCGATGTGAAATGCAATAATAATCCTGCAAAACCTCTCAAATGATAAACGTGACTAATGCATCGTATTAGGATAACTTTGCAGGCTACTGCAATGTTAAATGCAGTGATGGCCTTGCATTAAAGTCATCTAGCGACCCCCAATGGATGTTATATGCATTAAATTAATTGCAATAATTTTGCAAAACCTCTCAAATGTTAAATGCAACAAATGCATCGCATTAGGATGACTTTTCAGGCTGCTGCAATGTTAAATGCAGTGATCGCCTTGCATTAAAGAAATATTGCAACACCCTGCGATGTGAAATGCAATAATAATCCTGCAAAAACACTCAAATGTTAAACGGGACTAATGCATCGTATTAGGATAACTTTGCAGGCTGCTGCAATGTTAAATGCAGTGATGGCCTTGCATTAAAGTCATCTAGCGACCCACAGTGGGTGTTAAATGCATTAAATTAATTGCAATAATTTTGCAAAACCTCTCAAATGTTAAATGCAACAAATGCATCGCATTAGGATGACTTTTCAGGCTGCTGCAATGTTAAATGCAGTGATCGCCTTGCATTAAAGAAATATTGCAACACCCTGCGATGTGAAATGCAATAATAATCCTGCAAAACCTCTCAAACGTTAAACTGGACTAATGCATCGTATTAGGATAACTTTGCAGGCTGCTGCAATGTTAAATGCAGTGATGGCCTTGAATTAAAGTCATCTAGCGACCCACAGTGGGTGTTAAATGCATTAAATTAATTGCAATAATTTTGCAAAACCTCTCAAATGTTAAATGCAACAAATGCCTCGCATTAGGATGACTTTTCAGGCTGCTGCAATGTTAAATGCAGTGATCGCCTTGCATTAAAGAAATATTGCAACACCCTGCGATGTGAAATGCAATAATAATCCTGCAAAACCTCTCAAATGTTAAATGCGACTAATGCATCGTATTAGGATAACATTGCAGGCTGCTGCATTGTTAAATGCAGCACTGGCGTTGCATTAAAGCAATATTGCAACCCCTGGGATGTTAAATGCAATAAAAGTAATTGCAATAATTTTGCAAATCCTCTCAAATGTTAAATGCAATTAGGCTCCTGCAATGTTAAATGCAGCGCAGGCCTTGCATTAAAGCAAAATTGCAGCTGTTCTGGGGTATTAAACGCATTAAAATCATTGTAATAATCATGCAAAATCTCTCAAATTCCTGACATCCACCGATCGATCAATGAATCAATCTTTGATTTATTCTTAACATAAATTATTATTACTATAGTATTATTATTGTATTTACTACCCCCGGCATCGCATTAGGATGACTTTTCAGGCTGCTGCAATGTTAAATGCAGTGATCGCCTTGCATTAAAGAAATATTGCAACACCCTGCGATGTGAAATGCAATAATAATCCTGCAAAACCTCTCAAATGTTAAACGTGACTAATGCATCGTATTAGGATAACTTTGCAGGCTACTGCAATGTTAAATGCAGTGATGGCCTTGCATTAAAGTCATCTAGCGACCCCCAATGGATGTTATATGCATTAAATTAATTGCAATAATTTTGCAAAACCTCTCAAATGTTAAATGCAACAAATGCATCGCATTAGGATGACTTTTCAGGCTGCTGCAATGTTAAATGCAGTGATCGCCTTGCATTAAAGAAATATTGCAACACCCTGCGATGTGAAATGCAATAATAATCCTGCAAAACCTCTCAAATGTTAAACGGGACTAATGCATCGTATTAGGATAACTTTGCAGGCTGCTGCAATGTTAAATGCAGTGATGGCCTTGCATTAAAGTCATCTAGCGACCCACAGTGGGTGTTAAATGCATTAAATTAATTGCAATAATTTTGCAAAACCTCTCAAATGTTAAATGCAACAAATGCATCGCATTAGGATGACTTTTCAGGCTGCTGCAATGTTAAATGCAGTGATCGCCTTGCATTGAAGAAATATTGCAACACCCTGCGATGTGAAATGCAATAATAATCCTGCAAAACCTCTCAAATGTTAAACGGGACTAATGCATCGTATTAGGATAACTTTGCAGGCTGCTGCAATGTTAAATGCAGTAATGGCCTTGCTTTAAAGTCATCTAGCGACCCACAGTGGGTGTTAAATGCATTAAATTAATTGCAATAATTTTGCAAAACCTCTCAAATGTTAAATGCAACAAATGCATCGCATTATGATGACTTTTCAGGCTGCTGCAATGTTAAATGCAGTGATCGCCTTGCATTAAAAAAATATTGCAACACCCTGCGATGTGAAATGCAATAATAATCCTGCAAAACCTCTCAAATGTTAAATGCGACTAATGCATCGTATTAGGATAACTTTGCAGGCTGCTGCATTGTTAAATGCAGCGCTGGCGTTGCATTAAAGCAATATTGCAACCCCCGGGATGTTAAATGCAATAAAATTAATTGCAATAATTTTGCAAATCCTCTCAAATGTTAAATGCAATTAGGCTCCTGCAATGTTAAATGCAGCGCAGGCCTTGCATTAAAGCAAAATTGCAGCTGTTCTGGGGTATTAAACGCATTAAAATCATTGTAATAATCATGCAAAATCTCTCAAATTCCTGACATCCACCCACCCACCCACCGATCGATCAATCAATCAATCTTTGATTTATTCTTATTATTAATAATATAAATTATTATTACTATAGTATTATTATTGTATTTACTACCCCCGGCATCGCATTAGGATGACTTTTCAGGCTGCTGCAATGTTAAATGCAGTGATCGCCTTGCATTAAAGAAATATTGCAACACCCTGCGATGTGAAATGCAATAATAATCCTGCAAAACCTCTCAAATGTTAAACGGGACTAATGCATCGTATTAGGATAACTTTGCAGGCTACTGCAATGTTAAATGCAGTGATGGCCTTGCATTTAAGTCATCTAGCGACCCCCAATGGATGTTATATGCATTAAATTAATTGCAATAATTTTGCAAAACCTCTCAAATGTTAATTGCAACAAATGCATTGCATTAGGATGACTTTTCAGGCTGCTGCAATGTTAAATGCGGTGATCGCCTTGCATTAAAGAAATATTGCAACACCCTGCGATGTGAAATGCAATAATAATCCTGCAAAACCTCTCAAATGTTAAACGTGACTAATGCATCGTATTAGGATAACTTTGCAGGCTACTGCAATGTTAAATGCAGTGATGGCCTTGCATTAAAGTCATCTAGCGACCCACAGTTGGTGTTAAATGCATTAAATTAATTGCAATAATTTTGCAAAACCTCTCAAATGTTAAATGCAACAAATGCATCGCATTAGGATGACTTTTCAGGCTGCTGAAATGTTAAATGCAGTGATCGCCTTGCATTAAAGAAATATTGCAACACCCTGCGATGTGAAATGCAATAATAATCCTGCAAAACCTCTCAAATGTTAAATGCGACTAATGGATCATATTAGGATAACTTTGCAGGCTGCTGCATTGTTAAATGCAGCGCTGCCGTTGCATTAAAGCAATATTGCAACCCCCTGGGATGTTAAATGCAATAAAATTAGTTGCAATAATTTTGCAAATCCTCTCAAATGTTAAATGCAATTAGGCTCCTGCAATGTTAAATGCAGCGCAGGCCTTGCATTAAAGCAAAATTGCAGCTGTTCTGGGGTATTAAACGCATTAAAATCATTGTGATAATCATGCATAATCTCTCAAATTCCTGACATCCGTCCACCCACCCACCGATCAATCAATCAATCTTTGATTTATTCTTATTATTAATAATATAAATTATTATTACTATAGTATTATTATTGTATTTACTACCCCCGGCATCGCATTAGGATGACTTTTCAGGCTGCTGCAATGTTAAATGCAGTGATCGCCTTGCATTAAAGAAATATTGCAACACCCTGCGATGTGAAATGCAATAATAATCCTGCAAAACCTCTCAAATGATAAACGTGACTAATGCATCGTATTAGGATAACTTTGCAGGCTACTGCAATGTTAAATGCAGTGATGGCCTTGCATTAAAGTCATCTAGCGACCCCCAATGGATGTTATATGCATTAAATTAATTGCAATAATTTTGCAAAACCTCTCAAATGTTAAATGCAACAAATGCATCGCATTAGGATGACTTTTCAGGCTGCTGCAATGTTAAATGCAGTGATCGCCTTGCATTAAAGAAATATTGCAACACCCTGCGATGTGAAATGCAATAATAATCCTGCAAAAACACTCAAATGTTAAACGGGACTAATGCATCGTATTAGGATAACTTTGCAGGCTGCTGCAATGTTAAATGCAGTGATGGCCTTGCATTAAAGTCATCTAGCGACCCACAGTGGGTGTTAAATGCATTAAATTAATTGCAATAATTTTGCAAAACCTCTCAAATGTTAAATGCAACAAATGCATCGCATTAGGATGACTTTTCAGGCTGCTGCAATGTTAAATGCAGTGATCGCCTTGCATTAAAGAAATATTGCAACACCCTGCGATGTGAAATGCAATAATAATCCTGCAAAACCTCTCAAATGTTAAACGTGACTAATGCATCGTATTAGGATAACTTTGCAGGCTACTGCAATGTTAAATGCAGTGATGGCCTTGCATTAAAGTCATCTAGCGACCCCCAATGGATGTTATATGCATTAAATTAATTGCAATAATTTTGCAAAACCTCTCAAATGTTAAATGCAACAAATGCATCGCATTAGGATGACTTTTCAGGCTGCTGCAATGTTAAATGCAGTGATCGCCTTGCATTAAAGAAATATTGCAACACCCTGCGATGTGAAATGCAATAATAATCCTGCAAAACCTCTCAAATGTTAAACGGGACTAATGCATCGTATTAGGATAACTTTGCAGGCTGCTGCAATGTTAAATGCAGTGATGGCCTTGCATTAAAGTCATCTAGCGACCCACAGTGGGTGTTAAATGCATTAAATTAATTGCAATAATTTTGCAAAACCTCTCAAATGTTAAATGCAACAAATGCATCGCATTAGGATGACTTTTCAGGCTGCTGCAATGTTAAATGCAGTGATCGCCTTGCATTGAAGAAATATTGCAACACCCTGCGATGTGAAATGCAATAATAATCCTGCAAAACCTCTCAAATGTTAAACGGGACTAATGCATCGTATTAGGATAACTTTGCAGGCTGCTGCAATGTTAAATGCAGTAATGGCCTTGCTTTAAAGTCATCTAGCGACCCACAGTGGGTGTTAAATGCATTAAATTAATTGCAATAATTTTGCAAAACCTCTCAAATGTTAAATGCAACAAATGCATCGCATTATGATGACTTTTCAGGCTGCTGCAATGTTAAATGCAGTGATCGCCTTGCATTAAAAAAATATTGCAACACCCTGCGATGTGAAATGCAATAATAATCCTGCAAAACCTCTCAAATGTTAAATGCGACTAATGCATCGTATTAGGATAACTTTGCAGGCTGCTGCATTGTTAAATGCAGCGCTGGCGTTGCATTAAAGCAATATTGCAACCCCCGGGATGTTAAATGCAATAAAATTAATTGCAATAATTTTGCAAATCCTCTCAAATGTTAAATGCAATTAGGCTCCTGCAATGTTAAATGCAGCGCAGGCCTTGCATTAAAGCAAAATTGCAGCTGTTCTGGGGTATTAAACGCATTAAAATCATTGTGATAATCATGCATAATCTCTCAAATTCCTGACATCCGTCCACCCACCCACCGATCAATCAATCAATCTTTGATTTATTCTTATTATTAATAATATAAATTATTATTACTATAGTATTATTATTGTATTTACTACCCCCGGCATCGCATTAGGATGACTTTTCAGGCTGCTGCAATGTTAAATGCAGTGATCGCCTTGCATTAAAGAAATATTGCAACACCCTGCGATGTGAAATGCAATAATAATCCTGCAAAACCTCTCAAATGATAAACGTGACTAATGCATCGTATTAGGATAACTTTGCAGGCTACTGCAATGTTAAATGCAGTGATGGCCTTGCATTAAAGTCATCTAGCGACCCCCAATGGATGTTATATGCATTAAATTAATTGCAATAATTTTGCAAAACCTCTCAAATGTTAAATGCAACAAATGCATCGCATTAGGATGACTTTTCAGGCTGCTGCAATGTTAAATGCAGTGATCGCCTTGCATTAAAGAAATATTGCAACACCCTGCGATGTGAAATGCAATAATAATCCTGCAAAAACACTCAAATGTTAAACGGGACTAATGCATCGTATTAGGATAACTTTGCAGGCTGCTGCAATGTTAAATGCAGTGATGGCCTTGCATTAAAGTCATCTAGCGACCCACAGTGGGTGTTAAATGCATTAAATTAATTGCAATAATTTTGCAAAACCTCTCAAATGTTAAATGCAACAAATGCATCACATTAGGATGACTTTTCAGGCTGCTGCAATGTTAAATGCAGTGATCGCCTTGCATTAAAGAAATATTGCAACACCCTGCGATGTGAAATGCAATAATAATCCTGCAAAACCTCTCAAACGTTAAACTGGACTAATGCATCGTATTAGGATAACTTTGCAGGCTGCTGCAATGTTAAATGCAGTGATGGCCTTGAATTAAAGTCATCTAGCGACCCACAGTGGGTGTTAAATGCATTAAATTAATTGCAATAATTTTGCAAAACCTCTCAAATGTTAAATGCAACAAATGCCTCGCATTAGGATGACTTTTCAGGCTGCTGCAATGTTAAATGCAGTGATCGCCTTGCATTAAAGAAATATTGCAACACCCTGCGATGTGAAATGCAATAATAATCCTGCAAAACCTCTCAAATGTTAAATGCGACTAATGCATCGTATTAGGATAACATTGCAGGCTGCTGCATTGTTAAATGCAGCACTGGCGTTGCATTAAAGCAATATTGCAACCCCTGGGATGTTAAATGCAATAAAATTAATTGCAATAATTTTGCAAATCCTCTCAAATGTTAAATGCAATTAGGCTCCTGCAATGTTAAATGCAGCGCAGGCCTTGCATTAAAGCAAAATTGCAGCTGTTCTGGGGTATTAAACGCATTAAAATCATTGTAATAATCATGCAAAATCTCTCAAATTCCTGACATCCACCGATCGATCAATCAATCAATCTTTGATTTATTCTTAACATAAATTATTATTACTATAGTATTATTATTGTATTTACTACCCCCGGCATCGCATTAGGATGACTTTTCAGGCTGCTGCAATGTTAAATGCAGTGATCGCCTTGCATTAAAGAAATATTGCAACACCCTGCGATGTGAAATGCAATAATAATCCTGCAAAACCTCTCAAATGTTAAACGTGACTAATGCATCGTATTAGGATAACTTTGCAGGCTACTGCAATGTTAAATGCAGTGATGGCCTTGCATTAAAGTCATCTAGCGACCCCCAATGGATGTTATATGCATTAAATTAATTGCAATAATTTTGCAAAACCTCTCAAATGTTAAATGCAACAAATGCATCGCATTAGGATGACTTTTCAGGCTGCTGCAATGTTAAATGCAGTGATCGCCTTGCATTAAAGAAATATTGCAACACCCTGCGATGTGAAATGCAATAATAATCCTGCAAAACCTCTCAAATGTTAAACGGGACTAATGCATCGTATTAGGATAACTTTGCAGGCTGCTGCAATGTTAAATGCAGTGATGGCCTTGCATTAAAGTCATCTAGCGACCCACAGTGGGTGTTAAATGCATTAAATTAATTGCAATAATTTTGCAAAACCTCTCAAATGTTAAATGCAACAAATGCATCGCATTAGGATGACTTTTCAGGCTGCTGCAATGTTAAATGCAGTGATCGCCTTGCATTGAAGAAATATTGCAACACCCTGCGATGTGAAATGCAATAATAATCCTGCAAAACCTCTCAAATGTTAAACGGGACTAATGCATCGTATTAGGATAACTTTGCAGGCTGCTGCAATGTTAAATGCAGTAATGGCCTTGCTTTAAAGTCATCTAGCGACCCACAGTGGGTGTTAAATGCATTAAATTAATTGCAATAATTTTGCAAAACCTCTCAAATGTTAAATGCAACAAATGCATCGCATTATGATGACTTTTCAGGCTGCTGCAATGTTAAATGCAGTGATCGCCTTGCATTAAAAAAATATTGCAACACCCTGCGATGTGAAATGCAATAATAATCCTGCAAAACCTCTCAAATGTTAAATGCGACTAATGCATCGTATTAGGATAACTTTGCAGGCTGCTGCATTGTTAAATGCAGCGCTGGCGTTGCATTAAAGCAATATTGCAACCCCCGGGATGTTAAATGCAATAAAATTAATTGCAATAATTTTGCAAATCCTCTCAAATGTTAAATGCAATTAGGCTCCTGCAATGTTAAATGCAGCGCAGGCCTTGCATTAAAGCAAAATTGCAGCTGTTCTGGGGTATTAAACGCATTAAAATCATTGTAATAATCATGCAAAATCTCTCAAATTCCTGACATCCACCCACCCACCCACCGATCGATCAATCAATCAATCTTTGATTTATTCTTATTATTAATAATATAAATTATTATTACTATAGTATTATTATTGTATTTACTACCCCCGGCATCGCATTAGGATGACTTTTCAGGCTGCTGCAATGTTAAATGCAGTGATCGCCTTGCATTAAAGAAATATTGCAACACCCTGCGATGTGAAATGCAATAATAATCCTGCAAAACCTCTCAAATGTTAAACGGGACTAATGCATCGTATTAGGATAACTTTGCAGGCTACTGCAATGTTAAATGCAGTGATGGCCTTGCATTTAAGTCATCTAGCGACCCCCAATGGATGTTATATGCATTAAATTAATTGCAATAATTTTGCAAAACCTCTCAAATGTTAATTGCAACAAATGCATTGCATTAGGATGACTTTTCAGGCTGCTGCAATGTTAAATGCAGTGATCGCCTTGCATTAAAGAAATATTGCAACACCCTGCGATGTGAAATGCAATAATAATCCTGCAAAACCTCTCAAATGTTAAACGTGACTAATGCATCGTATTAGGATAACTTTGCAGGCTACTGCAATGTTAAATGCAGTGATGGCCTTGCATTAAAGTCATCTAGCGACCCACAGTTGGTGTTAAATGCATTAAATTAATTGCAATAATTTTGCAAAACCTCTCAAATGTTAAATGCAACAAATGCATCGCATTAGGATGACTTTTCAGGCTGCTGAAATGTTAAATGCAGTGATCGCCTTGCATTAAAGAAATATTGCAACACCCTGCGATGTGAAATGCAATAATAATCCTGCAAAACCTCTCAAATGTTAAATGCGACTAATGGATCATATTAGGATAACTTTGCAGGCTGCTGCATTGTTAAATGCAGCGCTGCCGTTGCATTAAAGCAATATTGCAACCCCCTGGGATGTTAAATGCAATAAAATTAGTTGCAATAATTTTGCAAATCCTCTCAAATGTTAAATGCAATTAGGCTCCTGCAATGTTAAATGCAGCGCAGGCCTTGCATTAAAGCAAAATTGCAGCTGTTCTGGGGTATTAAACGCATTAAAATCATTGTGATAATCATGCATAATCTCTCAAATTCCTGACATCCGTCCACCCACCCACCGATCAATCAATCAATCTTTGATTTATTCTTATTATTAATAATATAAATTATTATTACTATAGTATTATTATTGTATTTACTACCCCCGGCAACGCATTAGGATGACTTTTCAGGCTGCTGCAATGTTAAATGCAGTGATCGCCTTGCATTAAAGAAATATTGCAACACCCTGCGATGTGAAATGCAATAATAATCCTGCAAAAGCTCTCAAATGTTAAACGTGACTAATGCATCGTATTAGTATAACTTTGCAGGCTACTGCAATGTTAAATGCAGTGATGGCCTTGCATTAAAGTCATCTAGCGACCCCCAATGGATGTTATATGCATTAAATTAATTGCAATAATTTTGCAAAACCTCTCAAATGTTAAATGCAACAAATGCATCGCATTAGGATGACTTTTCAGGCTGCTGCAATGTTAAATGCAGTGATCGCCTTGCATTAAAGAAATATTGCAACACACTGCGATGTGAAATGCAATAATAATCCCGCAAAACCTCTCAAATGTTAAACGGGACTAATGCATCGTATTAGGATAACTTTGCAGGCTGCTGCAATGTTAAATGCAGTGATGGCCTTGCATTAAAGTCATCTAGCGACCCACAGTTGGTGTTAAATGCATTAAATTAATTGCAATAATTTTGCAAAACCTCTCAAATGTTAAATGCAACAAATGCATCGCATTAGGATGACTTTTCAGGCTGCTGAAATGTTAAATGCAGTGATCGCCTTGCATTAAAGAAATATTGCAACACCCTGCGATGTGAAATGCAATAATAATCCTGCAAAACCTCTCAAATGTTAAACGTGACTAATGCATTGTATTAGGATAACTTTGCAGGCTACTGCAATGTTAAATGCAGTGATGGCCTTGCATTAAAGTCATCTAGCGACCCCCAATGGATGTTATATGCATTAAATTAATTGCAATAATTTTGCAAAACCTCTCAAATGTTAAATGCAACAAATGCATCGCATTAGGATGACTTTTCAGGCTGCTGCAATGTTAAATGCAGTGATCGCCTTGCATTAAAGAAATATTGCAACACACTGCGATGTGAAATGCAATAATAATCCCGCAAAACCTCTCAAATGTTAAACGGGACTAATGCATCGTATTAGGATAACTTTGCAGGCTGCTGCAATGTTAAATGCAGTGATGGCCTTGCATTAAAGTCATCTAGCGACCCACAGTTGGTGTTAAATGCATTAAATTAATTGCAATAATTTTGAAAAACCTCTCAAATGTTAAATGCAACAAATGCATCGCATTAGGATGACTTTTCAGGCTGCTGCAATGTTAAATGCAGTGATCGCCTTGCATTAAAGAAATATTGCAACACCCTGCGATGTGAAATGCAATAATAATCCTGCAAAACCTCTCAAATGTTAAACGTGACTAATGCATCGTATTAGGATAACTTTGCAGGCTACTGCAATGTTAAATGCAGTGATGGCCTTGCATTAAAGTCATCTAGCGACCCCCAATGGATGTTATATGCATTAAATTAATTGCAATAATTTTGCAAAACCTCTCAAATGTTAAATGAAACAAATGCATCGCATTAGGATGACTTTTCAGGCTGCTGCAATGTTAAATGCAGTGATCGCCTTGCATTAAAGAAATATTGCAACACCCTGCGATGTGAAATGCAATAATAATCCTGCAAAAACACTCAAATGTTAAACGGGACTAATGCATCGTATTAGGATAACTTTGCAGGCTGCTGCAATGTTAAATGCAGTGATGGCCTTGCATTAAAGTCATCTAGCGACCCACAGTGGGTGTTAAATGCATTAAATTAATTGCAATAATTTTGCAAAACCTCTTAAATGTTAAATGCAACAAATGCATCGCATTAGGATGACTTTTCAGGCTGCTGCAATGTTAAATGCAGTGATCGCCTTGCATTAAAGAAATATTGCAACACCCTGCGATTTGAAATGCAATAATAATCCTGCAAAACCTCTCAAATGTTAAATGCGACTAATGCATCGTATTAGGATAACTTTGCAGGCTGCTGCATTGTTAAATGCAGCACTGGCGTTGCATTAAAGCAATATTGCAACCCCCTGGGATGTTAAATGCAATAAAATTAATTGCAATAATTTTGCAAATCCTCTCAAATGTTAAATGCAATTAGGCTCCTGCAATGTTAAATGCAGCGCAGGCCTTGCATTAAAGCAAAATTGCAGCTGTTCTGGGGTATTAAACGCATTAAAATCATTGTAATAATCATGCAAAATCTCTCAAATTCCTGACATCCACCCACCCACCCACCGATCGATCAATCAATCAATCTTTGATTTATTCTTAACATATATTATTATTACTATAGTATTATTATTGTATTTACTACCCCCGGCATCGCATTAGGATGACTTTTCAGGCTGCTGCAATGTTAAATGCAGTGATCGCCTTGCATTAAAGAAATATTGCAACACCCTGCGATGTGAAATGCAATAATAATCCTGCAAAACCTCTCAAATGTTAAACGGGACTAATGCATCGTATTATGATAACTTTGCAGGCTGCTGCAATGTTAAATGCAGTGATGGCCTTGCATTAAAGTCATCTAGCGACCCACAGTGGGTGTTAAATGCATTAAATTAATTGCAATAATTTTGCAAAACCTCTCAAATGTTAAATGCAACAAATGCATCGCATTAGGATGACTTTTCAGGCTGCTGCAATGTTAAATGCAGTGATCGCCTTGCATTGAAGAAATATTGCAACACCCTGCGATGTGAAATGCAATAATAATCCTGCAAAACCTCTCAAATGTTAAACGGGACTAATGCATCGTATTAGGATAACTTTGCAGGCTGCTGCAATGTTAAATGCAGTAATGGCCTTGCTTTAAAGTCATCTAGCGACCCACAGTGGGTGTTATATGCATTAAATTAATTGCAATAATTTTGCAAAACCTCTCAAATGTTAAATGCAACAAATGCATCGCATTAGGATGACTTTTCAGGCTGCTGCAATGTTAAATGCAGTGATCGCCTTGCAGTAAAGAAATATTGCAACACCCTGCGATGTGAAATGCAATAATAATCCTGCAAAAACACTCAAATGTTAAACGGGACTAATGCATCGTATTAGGATAACTTTGCAGGCTGCTGCAATGTTAAATGCAGTGATGGCCTTGCATTAAAGTCATCTAGCGACCCACAGTGGGTGTTAAATGCATTAAATTAATTGCAATAAAATTGCAAAACCTCTCAAATGTTAAATGCAACAAATGCATCGCATTAGGATGACTTTTCAGGCTGCTGCAATGTTAAATGCAGTGATCGCCTTGCATTAAAGAAATATTGCAACACCCTGCGATGTGAAATGCAATAATAATCCTGCAAAACCTCTCAAATGTTAAATGCGACTAATGCATCGTATTAAGATAACTTTGCAGGCTGCTGCATTGTTAAATGCAGCGCTGGCGTTGCATTAAAGCAATATTGCAACCCCCTGGGATGTTAAATGCAATAAAATTAATTGCAATAATTTTGCAAATCCTCTCAAATGTTAAATGCAATTAGGCTCCTGCAATGTTAAATGCAGCGCAGGCCTTGCATTAAAGCAAAATTGCAGCTGTTCTGGGGTATTAAACGCATTAAAATCATTGTGATAATCATGCAAAATCTCTCAAATTCCTGACATCCATCCACCCACCCACCGATCGATCAATCAATCAATCTTTAATTTATTCTTATTATTAATAATATAAATTATTATTACTAAAGTATTATTATTATTGTATTTACTACCCCCGGCATCGCATTAGGATGACTTTTCAGGCTGCTGCAATGTTAAATGCAGTGATCGCCTTGCATTAAAGAAATATTGCAACACCCTGCGATGTGAAATGCAATAATAATCCTGCAAAACCTCTCAAATGTTAAACGTGACTAATGCATCGTATTAGGATAACTTTGCAGGCTACTGCAATGTTAAATGCAGTGATGGCCTTGCATTAAAGACATCTAGCGACCCCCAATGGATGTTATAAGCATTAAATTAATTGCAATAATTTTGAAAAACCTCTCAAATGTTAAATGCAACAAATGCATCGCATTAGGATGACTTTTCAGGCTGCTGCAATGTTAAATGCAGTGATCGCCTTGCATTAAAGAAATATTGCAACACCCTGCGATGTGAAATGCAATAATAATCCTGCAAAACCTCTCAAATGTTAAACGTGACTAATGCATCGTATTAGGATAACTTTGCAGGCTACTGCAATGTTAAATGCAGTGATGGCCTTGCATTAAAGTCATCTAGCGACCCCCAATGGATGTTATATGCATTAAATTAATTGCAATAATTTTGCAAAACCTCTCAAATGTTAAATGAAACAAATGCATCGCATTAGGATGACTTTTCAGGCTGCTGCAATGTTAAATGCAGTGATCGCCTTGCATTAAAGAAATATTGCAACACCCTGCGATGTGAAATGCAATAATAATCCTGCAAAAACACTCAAATGTTAAACGGGACTAATGCATCGTATTAGGATAACTTTGCAGGCTGCTGCAATGTTAAATGCAGTGATGGCCTTGCATTAAAGTCATCTAGCGACCCACAGTGGGTGTTAAATGCATTAAATTAATTGCAATAATTTTGCAAAACCTCTCAAATGTTAAATGCAACAAATGCATCGCATTAGGATGACTTTTCAGGCTGCTGCAATGTTAAATGCAGTGATCGCCTTGCATTAAAGAAATATTGCAACACCCTGCGATGTGAAATGCAATAATAATCCTGCAAAATCTCTCAAATGTTAAATGCGACTAATGCATCGTATTAGGATAACTTTGCAGGCTGCTGCATTGTTAAATGCAGCGCTGGAGTTGCATTAAAGCAATATTGCAACCCCCTGGGATGTTAAATGCAATAAAATTAATTGCAATAATTTTGCAAATCCTCTCAAATGTTAAATGCAATTAGGCTCCTGCAATGTTAAATGCAGCGCAGGCCTTGCATTAAAGCAAAATTGCAGCTGTTCTGGGGTATTAAACGCATTAAAATCATTGTGATAATCATGCAAAATCTCTCAAATTCCTGACATCCATCCACCCACCCACCGATCGATCAATCAATCAATCTTTGATTTATTCTTATTATTAATAATATAAATTATTATTACTATAGTATTATTATTGTATTTACTACCCCCGGCATCGCATTAGGATGACTTTTCAGGCTGCTGCAATGTTAAATGCAGTGATCGCCTTGCATTAAAGAAATATTGCAACACCCTGCGATGTGAAATGCAATAATAATCCTGCAAAACCTCTCAAATGATAAACGTGACTAATGCATCGTATTAGGATAACTTTGCAGGCTACTGCAATGTTAAATGCAGTGATGGCCTTGCATTAAAGTCATCTAGCGACCCCCAATGGATGTTATATGCATTAAATTAATTGCAATAATTTTGCAAAACCTCTCAAATGTTAAATGCAACAAATGCATCGCATTAGGATGACTTTTCAGGCTGCTGCAATGTTAAATGCAGTGATCGCCTTGCATTAAAGAAATATTGCAACACCCTGCGATGTGAAATGCAATAATAATCCTGCAAAAACACTCAAATGTTAAACGGGACTAATGCATCGTATTAGGATAACTTTGCAGGCTGCTGCAATGTTAAATGCAGTGATGGCCTTGCATTAAAGTCATCTAGCGACCCACAGTGGGTGTTAAATGCATTAAATTAATTGCAATAATTTTGCAAAACCTCTCAAATGTTAAATGCAACAAATGCATCGCATTAGGATGACTTTTCAGGCTGCTGCTATGTTAAATGCAGTGATCGCCTTGCATTAAAGAAATATTGCAACACCCTGCGATGTGAAATGCAATAATAATCCTGCAAAACCTCTCAAACGTTAAACTGGACTAATGCATCGTATTAGGATAACTTTGCAGGCTGCTGCAATGTTAAATGCAGTGATGGCCTTGAATTAAAGTCATCTAGCGACCCACAGTGGGTGTTAAATGCATTAAATTAATTGCAATAATTTTGCAAAACCTCTCAAATGTTAAATGCAACAAATGCCTCGCATTAGGATGACTTTTCAGGCTGCTGCAATGTTAAATGCAGTGATCGCCTTGCATTAAAGAAATATTGCAACACCCTGCGATGTGAAATGCAATAATAATCCTGCAAAACCTCTCAAATGTTAAATGCGACTAATGCATCGTATTAGGATAACATTGCAGGCTGCTGCATTGTTAAATGCAGCACTGGCGTTGCATTAAAGCAATATTGCAACCCCTGGGATGTTAAATGCAATAAAAGTAATTGCAATAATTTTGCAAATCCTCTCAAATGTTAAATGCAATTAGGCTCCTGCAATGTTAAATGCAGCGCAGGCCTTGCATTAAAGCAAAATTGCAGCTGTTCTGGGGTATTAAACGCATTAATATCATTGTAATAATCATGCAAAATCTCTCAAATTCCTGACATCCACCGATCGATCAATGAATCAATCTTTGATTTATTCTTAACATAAATTATTATTACTATAGTATTATTATTGTATTTACTACCCCCGGCATCGCATTAGGATGACTTTTCAGGCTGCTGCAATGTTAAATGCAGTGATCGCCTTGCATTAAAGAAATATTGCAACACCCTGCGATGTGAAATGCAATAATAATCCTGCAAAACCTCTCAAATGTTAAACGTGACTAATGCATCGTATTAGGATAACTTTGCAGGCTACTGCAATGTTAAATGCAGTGATGGCCTTGCATTAAAGTCATCTAGCGACCCCCAATGGATGTTATATGCATTAAATTAATTGCAATAATTTTGCAAAACCTCTCAAATGTTAAATGCAACAAATGCATCGCATTAGGATGACTTTTCAGGCTGCTGCAATGTTAAATGCAGTGATCGCCTTGCATTAAAGAAATATTGCAACACCCTGCGATGTGAAATGCAATAATAATCCTGCAAAACCTCTCAAATGTTAAACGGGACTAATGCATCGTATTAGGATAACTTTGCAGGCTGCTGCAATGTTAAATGCAGTGATGGCCTTGCATTAAAGTCATCTAGCGACCCACAGTGGGTGTTAAATGCATTAAATTAATTGCAATAATTTTGCAAAACCTCTCAAATGTTAAATGCAACAAATGCATCGCATTAGGATGACTTTTCAGGCTGCTGCAATGTTAAATGCAGTGATCGCCTTGCATTGAAGAAATATTGCAACACCCTGCGATGTGAAATGCAATAATAATCCTGCAAAACCTCTCAAATGTTAAACGGGACTAATGCATCGTATTAGGATAACTTTGCAGGCTGCTGCAATGTTAAATGCAGTAATGGCCTTGCTTTAAAGTCATCTAGCGACCCACAGTGGGTGTTAAATGCATTAAATTAATTGCAATAATTTTGCAAAACCTCTCAAATGTTAAATGCAACAAATGCATCGCATTATGATGACTTTTCAGGCTGCTGCAATGTTAAATGCAGTGATCGCCTTGCATTAAAAAAATATTGCAACACCCTGCGATGTGAAATGCAATAATAATCCTGCAAAACCTCTCAAATGTTAAATGCGACTAATGCATCGTATTAGGATAACTTTGCAGGCTGCTGCATTGTTAAATGCAGCGCTGGCGTTGCATTAAAGCAATATTGCAACCCCCGGGATGTTAAATGCAATAAAATTAATTGCAATAATTTTGCAAATCCTCTCAAATGTTAAATGCAATTAGGCTCCTGCAATGTTAAATGCAGCGCAGGCCTTGCATTAAAGCAAAATTGCAGCTGTTCTGGGGTATTAAACGCATTAAAATCATTGTAATAATCATGCAAAATCTCTCAAATTCCTGACATCCACCCACCCACCCACCGATCGATCAATCAATCAATCTTTGATTTATTCTTATTATTAATAATATAAATTATTATTACTATAGTATTATTATTGTATTTACTACCCCCGGCATCGCATTAGGATGACTTTTCAGGCTGCTGCAATGTTAAATGCAGTGATCGCCTTGCATTAAAGAAATATTGCAACACCCTGCGATGTGAAATGCAATAATAATCCTGCAAAACCTCTCAAATGTTAAACGGGACTAATGCATCGTATTAGGATAACTTTGCAGGCTACTGCAATGTTAAATGCAGTGATGGCCTTGCATTTAAGTCATCTAGCGACCCCCAATGGATGTTATATGCATTAAATTAATTGCAATAATTTTGCAAAACCTCTCAAATGTTAATTGCAACAAATGCATTGCATTAGGATGACTTTTCAGGCTGCTGCAATGTTAAATGCGGTGATCGCCTTGCATTAAAGAAATATTGCAACACCCTGCGATGTGAAATGCAATAATAATCCTGCAAAACCTCTCAAATGTTAAACGTGACTAATGCATCGTATTAGGATAACTTTGCAGGCTACTGCAATGTTAAATGCAGTGATGGCCTTGCATTAAAGTCATCTAGCGACCCACAGTTGGTGTTAAATGCATTAAATTAATTGCAATAATTTTGCAAAACCTCTCAAATGTTAAATGCAACAAATGCATCGCATTAGGATGACTTTTCAGGCTGCTGAAATGTTAAATGCAGTGATCGCCTTGCATTAAAGAAATATTGCAACACCCTGCGATGTGAAATGCAATAATAATCCTGCAAAACCTCTCAAATGTTAAATGCGACTAATGGATCATATTAGGATAACTTTGCAGGCTGCTGCATTGTTAAATGCAGCGCTGCCGTTGCATTAAAGCAATATTGCAACCCCCTGGGATGTTAAATGCAATAAAATTAGTTGCAATAATTTTGCAAATCCTCTCAAATGTTAAATGCAATTAGGCTCCTGCAATGTTAAATGCAGCGCAGGCCTTGCATTAAAGCAAAATTGCAGCTGTTCTGGGGTATTAAACGCATTAAAATCATTGTGATAATCATGCATAATCTCTCAAATTCCTGACATCCGTCCACCCACCCACCGATCAATCAATCAATCTTTGATTTATTCTTATTATTAATAATATAAATTATTATTACTATAGTATTATTATTGTATTTACTACCCCCGGCATCGCATTAGGATGACTTTTCAGGCTGCTGCAATGTTAAATGCAGTGATCGCCTTGCATTAAAGAAATATTGCAACACCCTGCGATGTGAAATGCAATAATAATCCTGCAAAACCTCTCAAATGATAAACGTGACTAATGCATCGTATTAGGATAACTTTGCAGGCTACTGCAATGTTAAATGCAGTGATGGCCTTGCATTAAAGTCATCTAGCGACCCCCAATGGATGTTATATGCATTAAATTAATTGCAATAATTTTGCAAAACCTCTCAAATGTTAAATGCAACAAATGCATCGCATTAGGATGACTTTTCAGGCTGCTGCAATGTTAAATGCAGTGATCGCCTTGCATTAAAGAAATATTGCAACACCCTGCGATGTGAAATGCAATAATAATCCTGCAAAAACACTCAAATGTTAAACGGGACTAATGCATCGTATTAGGATAACTTTGCAGGCTGCTGCAATGTTAAATGCAGTGATGGCCTTGCATTAAAGTCATCTAGCGACCCACAGTGGGTGTTAAATGCATTAAATTAATTGCAATAATTTTGCAAAACCTCTCAAATGTTAAATGCAACAAATGCATCGCATTAGGATGACTTTTCAGGCTGCTGCAATGTTAAATGCAGTGATCGCCTTGCATTAAAGAAATATTGCAACACCCTGCGATGTGAAATGCAATAATAATCCTGCAAAACCTCTCAAATGTTAAACGTGACTAATGCATCGTATTAGGATAACTTTGCAGGCTACTGCAATGTTAAATGCAGTGATGGCCTTGCATTAAAGTCATCTAGCGACCCCCAATGGATGTTATATGCATTAAATTAATTGCAATAATTTTGCAAAACCTCTCAAATGTTAAATGCAACAAATGCATCGCATTAGGATGACTTTTCAGGCTGCTGCAATGTTAAATGCAGTGATCGCCTTGCATTAAAGAAATATTGCAACACCCTGCGATGTGAAATGCAATAATAATCCTGCAAAACCTCTCAAATGTTAAACGGGACTAATGCATCGTATTAGGATAACTTTGCAGGCTGCTGCAATGTTAAATGCAGTGATGGCCTTGCATTAAAGTCATCTAGCGACCCACAGTGGGTGTTAAATGCATTAAATTAATTGCAATAATTTTGCAAAACCTCTCAAATGTTAAATGCAACAAATGCATCGCATTAGGATGACTTTTCAGGCTGCTGCAATGTTAAATGCAGTGATCGCCTTGCATTGAAGAAATATTGCAACACCCTGCGATGTGAAATGCAATAATAATCCTGCAAAACCTCTCAAATGTTAAACGGGACTAATGCATCGTATTAGGATAACTTTGCAGGCTGCTGCAATGTTAAATGCAGTAATGGCCTTGCTTTAAAGTCATCTAGCGACCCACAGTGGGTGTTAAATGCATTAAATTAATTGCAATAATTTTGCAAAACCTCTCAAATGTTAAATGCAACAAATGCATCGCATTATGATGACTTTTCAGGCTGCTGCAATGTTAAATGCAGTGATCGCCTTGCATTAAAAAAATATTGCAACACCCTGCGATGTGAAATGCAATAATAATCCTGCAAAACCTCTCAAATGTTAAATGCGACTAATGCATCGTATTAGGATAACTTTGCAGGCTGCTGCATTGTTAAATGCAGCGCTGGCGTTGCATTAAAGCAATATTGCAACCCCCGGGATGTTAAATGCAATAAAATTAATTGCAATAATTTTGCAAATCCTCTCAAATGTTAAATGCAATTAGGCTCCTGCAATGTTAAATGCAGCGCAGGCCTTGCATTAAAGCAAAATTGCAGCTGTTCTGGGGTATTAAACGCATTAAAATCATTGTGATAATCATGCATAATCTCTCAAATTCCTGACATCCGTCCACCCACCCACCGATCAATCAATCAATCTTTGATTTATTCTTATTATTAATAATATAAATTATTATTACTATAGTATTATTATTGTATTTACTACCCCCGGCATCGCATTAGGATGACTTTTCAGGCTGCTGCAATGTTAAATGCAGTGATCGCCTTGCATTAAAGAAATATTGCAACACCCTGCGATGTGAAATGCAATAATAATCCTGCAAAACCTCTCAAATGATAAACGTGACTAATGCATCGTATTAGGATAACTTTGCAGGCTACTGCAATGTTAAATGCAGTGATGGCCTTGCATTAAAGTCATCTAGCGACCCCCAATGGATGTTATATGCATTAAATTAATTGCAATAATTTTGCAAAACCTCTCAAATGTTAAATGCAACAAATGCATCACATTAGGATGACTTTTCAGGCTGCTGCAATGTTAAATGCAGTGATCGCCTTGCATTAAAGAAATATTGCAACACCCTGCGATGTGAAATGCAATAATAATCCTGCAAAACCTCTCAAACGTTAAACTGGACTAATGCATCGTATTAGGATAACTTTGCAGGCTGCTGCAATGTTAAATGCAGTGATGGCCTTGAATTAAAGTCATCTAGCGACCCACAGTGGGTGTTAAATGCATTAAATTAATTGCAATAATTTTGCAAAACCTCTCAAATGTTAAATGCAACAAATGCCTCGCATTAGGATGACTTTTCAGGCTGCTGCAATGTTAAATGCAGTGATCGCCTTGCATTAAAGAAATATTGCAACACCCTGCGATGTGAAATGCAATAATAATCCTGCAAAACCTCTCAAATGTTAAATGCGACTAATGCATCGTATTAGGATAACATTGCAGGCTGCTGCATTGTTAAATGCAGCACTGGCGTTGCATTAAAGCAATATTGCAACCCCTGGGATGTTAAATGCAATAAAATTAATTGCAATAATTTTGCAAATCCTCTCAAATGTTAAATGCAATTAGGCTCCTGCAATGTTAAATGCAGCGCAGGCCTTGCATTAAAGCAAAATTGCAGCTGTTCTGGGGTATTAAACGCATTAAAATCATTGTAATAATCATGCAAAATCTCTCAAATTCCTGACATCCACCGATCGATCAATCAATCAATCTTTGATTTATTCTTAACATAAATTATTATTACTATAGTATTATTATTGTATTTACTACCCCCGGCATCGCATTAGGATGACTTTTCAGGCTGCTGCAATGTTAAATGCAGTGATCGCCTTGCATTAAAGAAATATTGCAACACCCTGCGATGTGAAATGCAATAATAATCCTGCAAAACCTCTCAAATGTTAAACGTGACTAATGCATCGTATTAGGATAACTTTGCAGGCTACTGCAATGTTAAATGCAGTGATGGCCTTGCATTAAAGTCATCTAGCGACCCCCAATGGATGTTATATGCATTAAATTAATTGCAATAATTTTGCAAAACCTCTCAAATGTTAAATGCAACAAATGCATCGCATTAGGATGACTTTTCAGGCTGCTGCAATGTTAAATGCAGTGATCGCCTTGCATTAAAGAAATATTGCAACACCCTGCGATGTGAAATGCAATAATAATCCTGCAAAACCTCTCAAATGTTAAACGGGACTAATGCATCGTATTAGGATAACTTTGCAGGCTGCTGCAATGTTAAATGCAGTGATGGCCTTGCATTAAAGTCATCTAGCGACCCACAGTGGGTGTTAAATGCATTAAATTAATTGCAATAATTTTGCAAAACCTCTCAAATGTTAAATGCAACAAATGCATCGCATTAGGATGACTTTTCAGGCTGCTGCAATGTTAAATGCAGTGATCGCCTTGCATTGAAGAAATATTGCAACACCCTGCGATGTGAAATGCAATAATAATCCTGCAAAACCTCTCAAATGTTAAACGGGACTAATGCATCGTATTAGGATAACTTTGCAGGCTGCTGCAATGTTAAATGCAGTAATGGCCTTGCTTTAAAGTCATCTAGCGACCCACAGTGGGTGTTAAATGCATTAAATTAATTGCAATAATTTTGCAAAACCTCTCAAATGTTAAATGCAACAAATGCATCGCATTATGATGACTTTTCAGGCTGCTGCAATGTTAAATGCAGTGATCGCCTTGCATTAAAAAAATATTGCAACACCCTGCGATGTGAAATGCAATAATAATCCTGCAAAACCTCTCAAATGTTAAATGCGACTAATGCATCTTATTAGGATAACTTTGCAGGCTGCTGCATTGTTAAATGCAGCGCTGGCGTTGCATTAAAGCAATATTGCAACCCCCGGGATGTTAAATGCAATAAAATTAATTGCAATAATTTTGCAAATCCTCTCAAATGTTAAATGCAATTAGGCTCCTGCAATGTTAAATGCAGCGCAGGCCTTGCATTAAAGCAAAATTGCAGCTGTTCTGGGGTATTAAACGCATTAAAATCATTGTAATAATCATGCAAAATCTCTCAAATTCCTGACATCCACCCACCCACCCACCGATCGATCAATCAATCAATCTTTGATTTATTCTTATTATTAATAATATAAATTATTATTACTATAGTATTATTATTGTATTTACTACCCCCGGCATCGCATTAGGATGACTTTTCAGGCTGCTGCAATGTTAAATGCAGTGATCGCCTTGCATTAAAGAAATATTGCAACACCCTGCGATGTGAAATGCAATAATAATCCTGCAAAACCTCTCAAATGTTAAACGGGACTAATGCATCGTATTAGGATAACTTTGCAGGCTACTGCAATGTTAAATGCAGTGATGGCCTTGCATTTAAGTCATCTAGCGACCCCCAATGGATGTTATATGCATTAAATTAATTGCAATAATTTTGCAAAACCTCTCAAATGTTAATTGCAACAAATGCATTGCATTAGGATGACTTTTCAGGCTGCTGCAATGTTAAATGCAGTGATCGCCTTGCATTAAAGAAATATTGCAACACCCTGCGATGTGAAATGCAATAATAATCCTGCAAAACCTCTCAAATGTTAAACGTGACTAATGCATCGTATTAGGATAACTTTGCAGGCTACTGCAATGTTAAATGCAGTGATGGCCTTGCATTAAAGTCATCTAGCGACCCACAGTTGGTGTTAAATGCATTAAATTAATTGCAATAATTTTGCAAAACCTCTCAAATGTTAAATGCAACAAATGCATCGCATTAGGATGACTTTTCAGGCTGCTGAAATGTTAAATGCAGTGATCGCCTTGCATTAAAGAAATATTGCAACACCCTGCGATGTGAAATGCAATAATAATCCTGCAAAACCTCTCAAATGTTAAATGCGACTAATGGATCATATTAGGATAACTTTGCAGGCTGCTGCATTGTTAAATGCAGCGCTGCCGTTGCATTAAAGCAATATTGCAACCCCCTGGGATGTTAAATGCAATAAAATTAGTTGCAATAATTTTGCAAATCCTCTCAAATGTTAAATGCAATTAGGCTCCTGCAATGTTAAATGCAGCGCAGGCCTTGCATTAAAGCAAAATTGCAGCTGTTCTGGGGTATTAAACGCATTAAAATCATTGTGATAATCATGCATAATCTCTCAAATTCCTGACATCCGTCCACCCACCCACCGATCAATCAATCAATCTTTGATTTATTCTTATTATTAATAATATAAATTATTATTACTATAGTATTATTATTGTATTTACTACCCCCGGCAACGCATTAGGATGACTTTTCAGTCTGCTGCAATGTTAAATGCAGTGATCGCCTTGCATTAAAGAAATATTGCAACACCCTGCGATGTGAAATGCAATAATAATCCTGCAAAAGCTCTCAAATGTTAAACGTGACTAATGCATCGTATTAGTATAACTTTGCAGGCTACTGCAATGTTAAATGCAGTGATGGCCTTGCATTAAAGTCATCTAGCGACCCCCAATGGATGTTATATGCATTAAATTAATTGCAATAATTTTGCAAAACCTCTCAAATGTTAAATGCAACAAATGCATCGCATTAGGATGACTTTTCAGGCTGCTGCAATGTTAAATGCAGTGATCGCCTTGCATTAAAGAAATATTGCAACACACTGCGATGTGAAATGCAATAATAATCCCGCAAAACCTCTCAAATGTTAAACGGGACTAATGCATCGTATTAGGATAACTTTGCAGGCTGCTGCAATGTTAAATGCAGTGATGGCCTTGCATTAAAGTCATCTAGCGACCCACAGTTGGTGTTAAATGCATTAAATTAATTGCAATAATTTTGCAAAACCTCTCAAATGTTAAATGCAACAAATGCATCGCATTAGGATGACTTTTCAGGCTGCTGAAATGTTAAATGCAGTGATCGCCTTGCATTAAAGAAATATTGCAACACCCTGCGATGTGAAATGCAATAATAATCCTGCAAAACCTCTCAAATGTTAAACGTGACTAATGCATTGTATTAGGATAACTTTGCAGGCTACTGCAATGTTAAATGCAGTGATGGCCTTGCATTAAAGTCATCTAGCGACCCCCAATGGATGTTATATGCATTAAATTAATTGCAATAATTTTGCAAAACCTCTCAAATGTTAAATGCAACAAATGCATCGCATTAGGATGACTTTTCAGGCTGCTGCAATGTTAAATGCAGTGATCGCCTTGCATTAAAGAAATATTGCAACACACTGCAATGTGAAATGCAATAATAATCCCGCAAAACCTCTCAAATGTTAAACGGGACTAATGCATCGTATTAGGATAACTTTGCAGGCTGCTGCAATGTTAAATGCAGTGATGGCCTTGCATTAAAGTCATCTAGCGACCCACAGTTGGTGTTAAATGCATTAAATTAATTGCAATAATTTTGCAAAACCTCTCAAATGTTAAATGCAACAAATGCATCGCATTAGGATGACTTTTCAGGCTGCTGAAATGTTAAATGCAGTGATCGCCTTGCATTAAAGAAATATTGCAACACCCTGCGATGTGAAATGCAATAATAATCCTGCAAAACCTCTCAAATGTTAAACGTGACTAATGCATTGTATTAGGATAACTTTGCAGGCTACTGCAATGTTAAATGCAGTGATGGCCTTGCATTAAAGTCATCTAGCGACCCCCAATGGATGTTATATGCATTAAATTAATTGCAATAATTTTGCAAAACCTCTCAAATGTTAAATGCAACAAATGCATCGCATTAGGATGACTTTTCAGGCTGCTGCAATGTTAAATGCAGTGATCGCCTTGCATTAAAGAAATATTGCAACACCCTGCGATGTGAAATGCAATAATAATCCTGCAAAACCTCTCAAATGTTAAACGGGACTAATGCATCGTATTAGGATAACTTTGCAGGCTGCTGCAATGTTAAATGCAGTGATGGCCTTGCATTAAAGTCATCTAGCGACCCACAGTTGGTGTTAAATGCATTAAATTAATTGCAATAATTTTGCAAAACCTCTCAAATGTTAAATGCAACAAATGCATCGCATTAGGATGACTTTTCAGGCTGCTGAAATGTTAAATGCAGTGATCGCCTTGCATTAAAGAAATATTGCAACACCCTGCGATGTGAAATGCAATAATAATCCTGCAAAACCTCTCAAATGTTAAATGCGACTAATGGATCATATTAGGATAACTTTGCAGGCTGCTGCATTGTTAAATGCAGCGCTGCCGTTGCATTAAAGCAATATTGCAACCCCCTGGGATGTTAAATGCAATAAAATTAGTTGCAATAATTTTGCAAATCCTCTCAAATGTTAAATGCAATTAGGCTCCTGCAATGTTAAATGCAGCGCAGGCCTTGCATTAAAGCAAAATTGCAGCTGTTCTGGGGTATTAAACGCATTAAAATCATTGTGATAATCATGCATAATCTCTCAAATTCCTGACATCCGTCCACCCACCCACCGATCAATCAATCAATCTTTGATTTATTCTTATTATTAATAATATAAATTATTATTACTATAGTATTATTATTGTATTTACTACCCCCGGCAACGCATTAGGATGACTTTTCAGGCTGCTGCAATGTTAAATGCAGTGATCGCCTTGCATTAAAGAAATATTGCAACACCCTGCGATGTGAAATGCAATAATAATCCTGCAAAAGCTCTCAAATGTTAAACGTGACTAATGCATCGTATTAGTATAACTTTGCAGGCTACTGCAATGTTAAATGCAGTGATGGCCTTGCATTAAAGTCATCTAGCGACCCCCAATGGATGTTATATGCATTAAATTAATTGCAATAATTTTGCAAAACCTCTCAAATGTTAAATGCAACAAATGCATCGCATTAGGATGACTTTTCAGGCTGCTGCAATGTTAAATGCAGTGATCGCCTTGCATTAAAGAAATATTGCAACACACTGCGATGTGAAATGCAATAATAATCCCGCAAAACCTCTCAAATGTTAAACGGGACTAATGCATCGTATTAGGATAACTTTGCAGGCTGCTGCAATGTTAAATGCAGTGATGGCCTTGCATTAAAGTCATCTAGCGACCCACAGTTGGTGTTAAATGCATTAAATTAATTGCAATAATTTTGCAAAACCTCTCAAATGTTAAATGCAACAAATGCATCGCATTAGGATGACTTTTCAGGCTGCTGAAATGTTAAATGCAGTGATCGCCTTGCATTAAAGAAATATTGCAACACCCTGCGATGTGAAATGCAATAATAATCCTGCAAAACCTCTCAAATGTTAAACGTGACTAATGCATTGTATTAGGATAACTTTGCAGGCTACTGCAATGTTAAATGCAGTGATGGCCTTGCATTAAAGTCATCTAGCGACCCCCAATGGATGTTATATGCATTAAATTAATTGCAATAATTTTGCAAAACCTCTCAAATGTTAAATGCAACAAATGCATCGCATTAGGATGACTTTTCAGGCTGCTGCAATGTTAAATGCAGTGATCGCCTTGCATTAAAGAAATATTGCAACACACTGCGATGTGAAATGCAATAATAATCCCGCAAAACCTCTCAAATGTTAAACGGGACTAATGCATCGTATTAGGATAACTTTGCAGGCTGCTGCAATGTTAAATGCAGTGATGGCCTTGCATTAAAGTCATCTAGCGACCCACAGTTGGTGTTAAATGCATTAAATTAATTGCAATAATTTTGCAAAACCTCTCAAATGTTAAATGCAACAAATGCATCGCATTAGGATGACTTTTCAGGCTGCTGAAATGTTAAATGCAGTGATCGCCTTGCATTAAAGAAATATTGCAACACCCTGCGATGTGAAATGCAATAATAATCCTGCAAAACCTCTCAAATGTTAAACGTGACTAATGCATTGTATTAGGATAACTTTGCAGGCTACTGCAATGTTAAATGCAGTGATGGCCTTGCATTAAAGTCATCTAGCGACCCCCAATGGATGTTATATGCATTAAATTAATTGCAATAATTTTGCAAAACCTCTCAAATGTTAAATGCAACAAATGCATCGCATTAGGATGACTTTTCAGGCTGCTGCAATGTTAAATGCAGTGATCGCCTTGCATTAAAGAAATATTGCAACACCCTGCGATGTGAAATGCAATAATAATCCTGCAAAACCTCTCAAATGTTAAACGGGACTAATGCATCGTATTAGGATAACTTTGCAGGCTGCTGCAATGTTAAATGCAGTGATGGCCTTGCATTAAAGTCATGTAGCGACCCACAGTGGGTGTTAAATGCATTAAATTAATTGCAATAATTTTGCAAAACCTCTCAAATGTTAAATGCAACAAATGCATCGCATTAGGATGACTTTTCAGGCTGCTGCAATGTTAAATGCAGTGATCGCCTTGCATTGAAGAAATATTGCAACACCCTGCGATGTGAAATGCAATAATAATCCTGCAAAACCTCTCAAATGTTAAACGGGACTAATGCATCGTATTAGGATAACTTTGCAGGCTGCTGCAATGTTAAATGCAGTAATGGCCTTGCTTTAAAGTCATCTAGCGACCCACAGTGGGTGTTAAATGCATTAAATTAATTGCAATAATTTTGCAAAACCTCTCAAATGTTAAATGCAACAAATGCATCGCATTATGATGACTTTTCAGGCTGCTGCAATGTTAAATGCAGTGATCGCCTTGCATTAAAAAAATATTGCAACACCCTGCGATGTGAAATGCAATAATAATCCTGCAAAACCTCTCAAATGTTAAATGCGACTAATGCATCGTATTAGGATAACTTTGCAGGCTGCTGCATTGTTAAATGCAGCGCTGGCGTTGCATTAAAGCAATATTGCAACCCCCGGGATGTTAAATGCAATAAAATTAATTGCAATAATTTTGCAAATCCTCTCAAATGTTAAATGCAATTAGGCTCCTGCAATGTTAAATGCAGCGCAGGCCTTGCATTAAAGCAAAATTGCAGCTGTTCTGGGGTATTAAACGCATTAAAATCATTGTGATAATCATGCATAATCTCTCAAATTCCTGACATCCGTCCACCCACCCACCGATCAATCAATCAATCTTTGATTTATTCTTATTATTAATAATATAAATTATTATTACTATAGTATTATTATTGTATTTACTACCCCCGGCATCGCATTAGGATGACTTTTCAGGCTGCTGCAATGTTAAATGCTGTGATCGCCTTGCATTAAAGAAATATTGCAACACCCTGCGATGTGAAATGCAATAATAATCCTGCAAAACCTCTCAAATGATAAACGTGACTAATGCATCGTATTAGGATAACTTTGCAGGCTACTGCAATGTTAAATGCAGTGATGGCCTTGCATTAAAGTCATCTAGCGACCCCCAATGGATGTTATATGCATTAAATTAATTGCAATAATTTTGCAAAACCTCTCAAATGTTAAATGCAACAAATGCATCGCATTAGGATGACTTTTCAGGCTGCTGCAATGTTAAATGCAGTGATCGCCTTGCATTAAAGAAATATTGCAACACCCTGCGATGTGAAATGCAATAATAATCCTGCAAAAACACTCAAATGTTAAACGGGACTAATGCATCGTATTAGGATAACTTTGCAGGCTGCTGCAATGTTAAATGCAGTGATGGCCTTGCATTAAAGTCATCTAGCGACCCACAGTGGGTGTTAAATGCATTAAATTAATTGCAATAATTTTGCAAAACCTCTCAAATGTTAAATGCAACAAATGCATCGCATTAGGATGACTTTTCAGGCTGCTGCAATGTTAAATGCAGTGATCGCCTTGCATTAAAGAAATATTGCAACACCCTGCGATGTGAAATGCAATAATAATCCTGCAAAACCTCTCAAACGTTAAACTGGACTAATGCATCGTATTAGGATAACTTTGCAGGCTGCTGCAATGTTAAATGCAGTGATGGCCTTGAATTAAAGTCATCTAGCGACCCACAGTGGGTGTTAAATGCATTAAATTAATTGCAATAATTTTGCAAAACCTCTCAAATGTTAAATGCAACAAATGCCTCGCATTAGGATGACTTTTCAGGCTGCTGCAATGTTAAATGCAGTGATCGCCTTGCATTAAAGAAATATTGCAACACCCTGCGATGTGAAATGCAATAATAATCCTGCAAAACCTCTCAAATGTTAAATGCGACTAATGCATCGTATTAGGATAACATTGCAGGCTGCTGCATTGTTAAATGCAGCACTGGCGTTGCATTAAAGCAATATTGCAACCACTGGGATGTTAAATGCAATAAAATTAATTGCAATAATTTTGCAAATCCTCTCAAATGTTAAATGCAATTAGGCTCCTGCAATGTTAAATGCAGCGCAGGCCTTGCATTAAAGCAAAATTGCAGCTGTTCTGGGGTATTAAACGCATTAAAATCATTGTAATAATCATGCAAAATCTCTCAAATTCCTGACATCCACCGATCGATCAATCAATCAATCTTTGATTTATTCTTAACATAAATTATTATTACTATAGTATTATTATTGTATTTACTACCCCCGGCATCGCATTAGGATGACTTTTCAGGCTGCTGCAATGTTAAATGCAGTGATCGCCTTGCATTAAAGAAATATTGCAACACCCTGCGATGTGAAATGCAATAATAATCCTGCAAAACCTCTCAAATGTTAAACGTGACTAATGCATCGTATTAGGATAACTTTGCAGGCTACTGCAATGTTAAATGCAGTGATGGCCTTGCATTAAAGTCATCTAGCGACCCCCAATGGATGTTATATGCATTAAATTAATTGCAATAATTTTGCAAAACCTCTCAAATGTTAAATGCAACAAATGCATCGCATTAGGATGACTTTTCAGGCTGCTGCAATGTTAAATGCAGTGATCGCCTTGCATTAAAGAAATATTGCAACACCCTGCGATGTGAAATGCAATAATAATCCTGCAAAACCTCTCAAATGTTAAACGGGACTAATGCATCGTATTAGGATAACTTTGCAGGCTGCTGCAATGTTAAATGCAGTGATGGCCTTGCATTAAAGTCATCTAGCGACCCACAGTGGGTGTTAAATGCATTAAATTAATTGCAATAATTTTGCAAAACCTCTCAAATGTTAAATGCAACAAATGCATCGCATTAGGATGACTTTTCAGGCTGCTGCAATGTTAAATGCAGTGATCGCCTTGCATTGAAGAAATATTGCAACACCCTGCGATGTGAAATGCAATAATAATCCTGCAAAACCTCTCAAATGTTAAACGGGACTAATGCATCGTATTAGGATAACTTTGCAGGCTGCTGCAATGTTAAATGCAGTAATGGCCTTGCTTTAAAGTCATCTAGCGACCCACAGTGGGTGTTAAATGCATTAAATTAATTGCAATAATTTTGCAAAACCTCTCAAATGTTAAATGCAACAAATGCATCGCATTATGATGACTTTTCAGGCTGCTGCAATGTTAAATGCAGTGATCGCCTTGCATTAAAAAAATATTGCAACACCCTGCGATGTGAAATGCAATAATAATGCTGCAAAACCTCTCAAATGTTAAATGCGACTAATGCATCGTATTAGGATAACTTTGCAGGCTGCTGCATTGTTAAATGCAGCGCTGGCGTTGCATTAAAGCAATATTGCAACCCCCGGGATGTTAAATGCAATAAAATTAATTGCAATAATTTTGCAAATCCTCTCAAATGTTAAATGCAATTAGGCTCCTGCAATGTTAAATGCAGCGCAGGCCTTGCATTAAAGCAAAATTGCAGCTGTTCTGGGGTATTAAACGCATTAAAATCATTGTAATAATCATGCAAAATCTCTCAAATTCCTGACATCCACCCACCCACCCACCGATCGATCAATCAATCAATCTTTGATTTATTCTTATTATTAATAATATAAATTATTATTACTATAGTATTATTATTGTATTTACTACCCCCGGCATCGCATTAGGATGACTTTTCAGGCTGCTGCAATGTTAAATGCAGTGATCGCCTTGCATTAAAGAAATATTGCAACACCCTGCGATGTGAAATGCAATAATAATCCTGCAAAACCTCTCAAATGTTAAACGGGACTAATGCATCGTATTAGGATAACTTTGCAGGCTACTGCAATGTTAAATGCAGTGATGGCCTTGCATTTAAGTCATCTAGCGACCCCCAATGGATGTTATATGCATTAAATTAATTGCAATAATTTTGCAAAACCTCTCAAATGTTAATTGCAACAAATGCATTGCATTAGGATGACTTTTCAGGCTGCTGCAATGTTAAATGCAGTGATCGCCTTGCATTAAAGAAATATTGCAACACCCTGCGATGTGAAATGCAATAATAATCCTGCAAAACCTCTCAAATGTTAAACGTGACTAATGCATCGTATTAGGATAACTTTGCAGGCTACTGCAATGTTAAATGCAGTGATGGCCTTGCATTAAAGTCATCTAGCGACCCACAGTTGGTGTTAAATGCATTAAATTAATTGCAATAATTTTGCAAAACCTCTCAAATGTTAAATGCAACAAATGCATCGCATTAGGATGACTTTTCAGGCTGCTGAAATGTTAAATGCAGTGATCGCCTTGCATTAAAGAAATATTGCAACACCCTGCGATGTGAAATGCAATAATAATCCTGCAAAACCTCTCAAATGTTAAATGCGACTAATGGATCATATTAGGATAACTTTGCAGGCTGCTGCATTGTTAAATGCAGCGCTGCCGTTGCATTAAAGCAATATTGCAACCCCCTGGGATGTTAAATGCAATAAAATTAGTTGCAATAATTTTGCAAATCCTCTCAAATGTTAAATGCAATTAGGCTCCTGCAATGTTAAATGCAGCGCAGGCCTTGCATTAAAGCAAAATTGCAGCTGTTCTGGGGTATTAAACGCATTAAAATCATTGTGATAATCATGCATAATCTCTCAAATTCCTGACATCCGTCCACCCACCCACCGATCAATCAATCAATCTTTGATTTATTCTTATTATTAATAATATAAATTATTATTACTATAGTATTATTATTGTATTTACTACCCCCGGCAACGCATTAGGATGACTTTTCAGGCTGCTGCAATGTTAAATGCAGTGATCGCCTTGCATTAAAGAAATATTGCAACACCCTGCGATGTGAAATGCAATAATAATCCTGCAAAAGCTCTCAAATGTTAAACGTGACTAATGCATCGTATTAGTATAACTTTGCAGGCTACTGCAATGTTAAATGCAGTGATGGCCTTGCATTAAAGTCATCTAGCGACCCCCAATGGATGTTATATGCATTAAATTAATTGCAATAATTTTGCAAAACCTCTCAAATGTTAAATGCAACAAATGCATCGCATTAGGATGACTTTTCAGGCTGCTGCAATGTTAAATGCAGTGATCGCCTTGCATTAAAGAAATATTGCAACACACTGCGATGTGAAATGCAATAATAATCCCGCAAAACCTCTCAAATGTTAAACGGGACTAATGCATCGTATTAGGATAACTTTGCAGGCTGCTGCAATGTTAAATGCAGTGATGGCCTTGCATTAAAGTCATCTAGCGACCCACAGTGGGTGTTAAATGCATTAAATTAATTGCAATAATTTTGCAAAACCTCTCAAATGTTAAATGCAACAAATGCATCGCATTAGGATGACTTTTCAGGCTGCTGAAATGTTAAATGCAGTGATCGCCTTGCATTAAAGAAATATTGCAACACCCTGCGATGTGAAATGCAATAATAATCCTGCAAAACCTCTCAAATGTTAAATGCGACTAATGGATCATATTAGGATAACTTTGCAGGCTGCTGCATTGTTAAATGCAGCGCTGGCATTGCATTAAAGCAATATTGCAACCCCCTGGGATGTTAAATGCAATAAAATTAGTTGCAATAATTTTGCAAATCCTCTCAAATGTTAAATGGAATTAGGCTCCTGCAATGTTAAATGCAGCGCAGGCCTTGCATTAAAGCAAAATTGCAGCTGTTCTGGGGTATTAAACGCATTAAAATCATTGTGATAATCATGCATAATATCTCAAATTCCTGACATCCGTCCACCCACCCACCGATCAATCAATCAATCTTTGATTTATTCTTATTATTAATAATATAAATTATTATTACTATAGTATTATTATTGTATTTACTACCCCCGGCAACGCATTAGGATGACTTTTCAGGCTGCTGCAATGTTAAATGCAGTGATCGCCTTGAATTAAAGAAATATTGCAACACCCTGCGATGTGAAATGCAATAATAATCCTGCAAAAGCTCTCAAATGTTAAACGTGACTAATGCATCGTATTAGGATAACTTTGCAGGCTACTGCAATGTTAAATGCAGTGATGGCCTTGCATTAAAGTCATCTAGCGACCCCCAATGGATGTTATATGCATTAAATTAATTGCAATAATTTTGCAAAACCTCTCAAATGTTAAATGCAACAAATGCATCGCATTAGGATGACTTTTCAGGCTGCTGCAATGTTAAATGCAGTGATCGCCTTGCATTAAAGAAATATTGCAACACACTGCGATGTGAAATGCAATAATAATCCCGCAAAACCTCTCAAATGTTAAACGGGACTAATGCATCGTATTAGGATAACTTTGCAGGCTGCTGCAATGTTAAATGCAGTGATGGCCTTGCATTAAAGTCATCTAGCGACCCACAGTGGGTGTTAAATGCATTAAATTAATTGCAATAATTTTGCAAAACCTCTCAAATGTTAAATGCAACAAATGCATCGCATTAGGATGACTTTTCAGGCTGCTGCAATGTTAAATGCAGTGATCGCCTTGCATTAAAGAAATATTGCAACACCCTGCGATGTGAAATGCAATAATAATCCTGCAAAACCTCTCAAATGTTAAATGCGACTAATGCATCGTATTAGGATAACTTTGCAGGCTGCTGCATTGTTAAATGCAGCGCTGGCGTTGCATTAAAGCAATATTGCAACCCCCTGGGATGTTAAATGCAATAAAATTAGTTGCAATAATTTTGCAAATCCTCTCAAATGTTAAATGCAATTAGGCTCCTGCAATGTTAAATGCAGCGCAGGCCTTGCATTAAAGCAAAATTGCAGCTGTTCTGGGGTATTAAACGCATTAAAATCATTGTGATAATCATGCAAAATCTCCCAAATTCCTGACATCCATCCACCCACCCACTGATCGATCAATCAATCAATCTTTGATTCATTCTTATTATTAATAATATAAATTATTATTACTATAGTATTATTATTGTATTTACTACCCCCGGCATCGCATTAGGATGACTTTTCAGCCTGCTGCAATGTTAAATGCAGTGATCGCCTTGCATTAAAGAAATATTGCAACACCCTGCGATGTGAAATGCAATAATAATCCTGCAAAACCTCTCAAATGTTAAACGTGACTAATGCATCGTATTAGGATAACTTTGCAGGCTACTGCAATGTTAAATGCAGTGATGGCCTTGCATTAAAGTCATCTAGCGACCCCCAATGGATGTTATATGCATTACATTAATTGCAATAATTTTGCAAAACCTCTCAAATGTTAAATGCAACAAATGCATCGCATTAGGATGACTTTTCAGGCTGCTGCAATGTTAAATGCAGTGATCGCCTTGCATTAAAGAAATATTGCAACACCCTGCGATGTGAAATGCAATAATAATCCTGCAAAAACACTCAAATGTTAAACGGGACTAATGCATCGTATTAGGATAACTTTGCAGGCTGCTGCAATGTTAAATGCAGTGATGGCCTTGCATTAAAGTCATCTAGCGACCCACAGTGGGTGTTAAATGCATTAAATTAATTGCAATAATTTTGCAAAACCTCTCAAATGTTAAATGCGACTAATGCATCGTATTAGGATAACTTTGCAGGCTGCTGCATTGTTAAATGCAGCGCTGGCGTTGCATTAAAGCAATATTGCAACACCCTGGGATGTTAAATGCAATAAAATTAATTGCAATAATTTTGCAAATCCTCTCAAATGTTAAATGCAATTAGGCTCCTGCAATGTTAAATGCAGCGCAGGCCTTGCATTAAAGCAAAATTGCAGCTGTTCTGGGGTATTAAACGCATTAAAATCATTGTAATAATCATGCAAAATCTCTCAAATTCCTGACATCCACCCACCCACCCACCGATCGATCAATCAATCAATCTTTGATTTATTCTTAACATAAATTATTATTACTATAGTATTATTATTGTATTTACTACCCCCGGCATCGCATTAGGATGACTTTTCAGGCTGCTGCAATGTTAAATGCAGTGATCGCCTTGCATTAAAGAAATATTGCAACACCCTGCGATGTGAAATGCAATAATAATCCTGCAAAACCTCTCAAATGTTAAACGTGACTAATGCATCGTATTAGGATAACTTTGCAGGCTACTGCAATGTTAAATGCAGTGATGGCCTTGCATTAAAGTCATCTAGCGACCCCCAATGGATGTTATATGCATTAAATTAATTGCAATAATTTTGCAAAACCTCTCAAATGTTAAATGCAACAAATGCATCGCATTAGGATGACTTTTCAGGCTGCTGCAATGTTAAATGCAGTGATCGCCTTGCATTAAAGAAATATTGCAACACCCTGCGATGTGAAATGCAATAATAATCCTGCAAAACCTCTCAAATGTTAAACGGGACTAATGCATCGTATTAGGATAACTTTGCAGGCTGCTGCAATGTTAAATGCAGTGATGGCCTTGCATTAAAGTCATCTAGCGACCCACAGTGGGTGTTAAATGCATTAAATTAATTGCAATAATTTTGCAAAACCTCTCAAATGTTAAATGCAACAAATGCATCGCATTAGGATGACTTTTCAGGCTGCTGCAATGTTAAATGCAGTGATCGCCTTGCATTGAAGAAATATTGCAACACCCTGCGATGTGAAATGCAATAATAATCCTGCAAAACCTCTCAAATGTTAAACGGGACTAATGCATCGTATTAGGATAACTTTGCAGGCTGCTGCAATGTTAAATGCAGTAATGGCCTTGCTTCAAAGTCATCTAGCGACCCACAGTGGGTGTTAAATGCATTAAATTAATTGCAATAATTTTGCAAAACCTCTCAAATGTTAAATGCAACAAATGCATCGCATTATGATGACTTTTCAGGCTGCTGCAATGTTAAATGCAGTGATCGCCTTGCATTAAAAAAATATTGCAACACCCTGCGATGTGAAATGCAATAATAATCCTGCAAATCCTCTCAAATGTTAAATGCGACTAATGCATCGTATTAGGATAACTTTGCAGGCTGCTGCATTGTTAAATGCAGCGCTGGCGTTGCATTAAAGCAATATTGCAACCCCCGGGATGTTAAATGCAATAAAATTAATTGCAATAATTTTGCAAATCCTCTCAAATGTTAAATGCAATTAGGCTCCTGCAATGTTAAATGCAGCGCAGGCCTTGCATTAAAGCAAAATTGCAGCTGTTCTGGGGTATTAAACGCATTAAAATCATTGTAATAATCATGCAAAATCTCTCAAATTCCTGACATCCACCCACCCACCCACCGATCGATCAATCAATCAATCTTTGATTTATTCTTATTATTAATAATATAAATTATTATTACTAAAGTATTATTATTGTATTTACTACCCCCGGCATCGCATTAGGATGACTTTTCAGGCTGCTGCAATGTTAAATGCAGTGATGGCCTTGCATTAAAGTCATCTAGCGACCCACAGTGGGTGTTAAATGCATTAAATTAATTGCAATAATTTTGCAAAACCTCTCAAATGTTAAATGCGACTAATGCATCGTATTAGGATGACTTTTCAGGCTGCTGCATTGTTAAATGCAGTGATCGCCTTGCATTAAAGAAATATTGCAACACCCTGCGATGTGAAATGCAATAATAATCCTGCAAAACCTCTCAAATGTTAAATGCGACTAATGCATCGTATTAGGATAACTTTGCAGGCTGCTGCATTGTTAAATGCAGCGCTGGCGTTGCATTAAAGCAATATTGCAACCCCTGGGATGTTAAATGCAATAAAATTAATTGCAATAATTTTGCAAATCCTCTCAAATGTTAAATGCAATTAGGCTCCTGCAATGTTAAATGCAGCGCAGGCCTTGCATTAAAGCAAAATTGCAGCTGTTCTGGGGTATTAAACGCATTAAAATCATTGTAATAATCATGCAAAATCTCTCAAATTCCTGACATCCACCCACCCACCCACCGATCGATCAATCAATCAATCTTTGATTTATTCTTGTGAGGGAGGTGGGGAGGGAGTTGGGGAGGAGGGGGGGAGGGAGTGGGGATGGAGGTGGGAAGGAGTGGGGAGGAAGGGGTTGAGGGGGGAAGGGGGGGGAGGGAGGGAATAGGGGCCCCATGCTGATCTGTGTATGTTAAGTGACTCGCACAACTTTAAAAAACTGGCAGTTGCTTTTCGCAACAATGTTGCAAACCATCTCACACAAGCATTGTGACGTCACAAGCTGAAGACCTTGAAAAAAAAGGTCAGAAAAAAAATTATGTAAATTTAAAACCGAGCTGATCTCTCATTGGTGCACGGGTGCCATTGTGACATCACGCGCTGAAGCCCCTTCAAGAAAAGGGTTAGAAATGAGAAATTTTAACTTTAATATCTCTCTAGCTTTAAAAAGGTAGCTTCAATTTGAACAATAGACAATAGACAATAGGTGCAGGAGTAGGCCATTCAGCCCTTCGAGCCAGCACCGCCATTCAATGCGATCATGGCTGATCACTCTCAATCAGTACCCCGTTCCTGCCTTCTCCCCATACCCCCTCACTCCGCTATCCTTAAGAGCTCTATCCAGCTCTCTCTTGAAAGCATCCAACGAACTGGCCTCCACTGCCTTCTGAGGCAGAGAATTCCACACCTTCACCACCCTCTGACTGAAAAAGTTCTTCCTCATCTCCGTTCTAAATGGCCTACCCCTTATTCTCAAACTGTGGCCCCTTGTTCTGGACTCCCCCAACATTGGGAACATGTTATCTGCCTCTAATGTGTCCAATCCCCTAATTATCTTATATGTTTCAATAAGATCCCCCCTCATCCTTCTAAATTCCAGTGTATACAAGCCCAATCGCTCCAGCCTTTCAACATACGACAGTCCCGCCATTCCGGGAATTAACCTAGTGAACCTACGCTGCACGCCCTCCATAGCAAAAGTACTTACAATAGTTGCCCATGTTAATGGTGAATATGGCGGTACAAAAATCGTAGCGCTTTGGTGTACCGTCTGGGAGGAGTAGGGTTTGTAAGTTATGGACAGAAATCTTCGGAATCTTCCGTACAAACATACGGAATCTTCCGTATATACATACGGAATGTTGGACCGCAGAGTTTTAGTAGTATACTAGACCGAGTGGGCCCGTCCTCGTAGGGTTTCCATTGTAACCGGGAGGGGAGGAAAGGGGGAGGGTTGGGGGAGGGAAGGGGGAGGGAGGAGGGGAGGGAGGGGGGGGAGGGGAGGGGGGGAGGGAGAGGGGAGGGAGGGGGGTAGGGGGGAGGGAGGGGGGAGAGGGGGGATGGGAGGGGGGAGGGGAGGGGGGAAGGGAGGAGGGAAGGGGGGGAGGGAGAGGGGAGGGAGGTGGGTAGGGGGGAGGGAGGGAGGGGGACCTCCCCTTTTCCCAGTACCCCTCTTTCCCCGTTGGGCCCGTCCTCGTAGGGTTTCCATTGTAACCGGGAGGAGGGGAGGGTGGGAAGGGGGAGGGAGGGAGGAGGGAGGTGTGGAGGGAGGAGGGGAGGGGAGGGAGGGGGGAGGGGAGGGAGGGGGGTAGGGGGGAGGGGGAGGGAGGGGGAGGGAGAGGGGATGGGGGAGGGGAGGGGGAAGGGGGGAGGGAGGGGGACCTCCCCTTTTCCCAGTACTCCTCTTTCCCCGTTGGGCCCGTCCTCGTAGGGTTTCCATTGTAACCGGGAGGGGGGGAGGGAGGGAGGAGGGAGGTGTGGAGGGAGGTGTGGAGGGAGGAGGGGAGGGGGAGGGAGGGGGGGAGGGGAGGGGGAGGGGGGAAGAGGGGTAGGGGGGAGGGGAGGGAGGAGGGGAGGGAGGGGAACTCCCCTTTTCCCAGTACCCCTCTTTCCCCGTTGGGCCCGTCCCCGTAGGGTTTCCATTGTAACCGGGAGGGGGGGAGGGAGGGTGGAAGGAGGGGGAGAGGGGTGGAAGGGTGGAGGGAGGGGGGGAGGGAGTGGGGGAGGGTCGGATGGAGGGAAGGAGGGAGGGGTGAGTTAGGGGCTGAGTGGTGATGGAGGTTGGGATTGAGGGGGGAGAGAGTGGGGATGGAGGTGGGAAGGAGGGGGGAGGAAGAGGTTGAGGGGGAAGTGGGACCTCCCCTTTTCCCAGTACCCCTCTTTCTCCCACCACCAAGCCCCCACCGCAACGACCCCTGTTGTCCCCCTCCCCAGTCCCCATTCTCAGACCCCCCCCCCATTCTCTTGGAATAAAAAAAAATACTTTAAAAAAAAAAGTGCTTTTTAATTGCTTGTTTTGAAACATTCGCGGTTAAGTGCTTTTTTAAAAAACATTCGCGGTTAAGTGCTGGTTTTGAAACATTCGCGGCTACTTAGTGCTTCTGTCAGTTGCTTTTCGAGGGAGGGAGTAGGGAGGTGTGGAGGGGGAGGGGAGGGGGAGGGAGGGGGGAGGGGAGGGGGAAGGGGGGGAGGGAGAGGGGAGGGAAGGGGGTAGGGGGGAGGGGGAGGGAGGGGGGAGGGGGGATGGGGAGGGAGGGGGAAGGGGAGGGGGAGGGAGGGGGGAGGGAGAAGGGAGGGAGGGGGGAGTGAGGGGGGAGGGAGGGGAACCTCCCATTTTCCCAGTACCCCTCTTTCCCCATTGGGCCCGTCCTCGTAGGGTTTCCATTGTAACCGGGAGGAGGGGAGGGAGGGTGGAAGGAGGGGGGAGGGGGAGAGGGATGGAATGGTGGAGGGAGGGGGGAGGGAGTGGGGGAGGGTGGGATGGAGGGAAGGAGGGAGGGGGGGAGTTAGGGGCTGAGTGGTGAAGGAGGTTGGGATTGAGGGGGGAGGGAGGGGGGAGGGAGTGGGGATGGAGGTGGGAAGGAGGGGGGAGGAAGGGGTTGAGGGGGGAAGTGGGACCTCCCCTTTTCCCAGTACCCCTCTTTCCCCCACCACCAAGCCCCCTCCGCAACGACCCCTGTTGTCCCCCTCCCCAGTCCCCATTCTCAGACCCCCCCCCCCCATTCTCTCTCTCCCCCAGACACACTCTCAGTGCTTTTTTCGAAACACTTGCCCCGGTGGCCCACGAGCATAGGGGCCCAATGCTGATCTGTGTATGTTAAGTGACTTGCAATAAAAAAAAATACTTTAAAAAAAGATAAGTGCTTTTTAAGTGCTTGTTTTGAAACATTCACGGTCACATAGTGCTTCTCACTGCGATCTGTTAGTGGTGCTTTTCGAAACAATGTAGCACCCATCTCAAACAAGCATTGGGAGGATGGGAGGGAGGGAAGGGGAGGGAGGGAGGAGAGAGGTGTGGAGGGAGGGGGAAGGGGAGGGGGGAACGGGGGGAAGGGGGAGGGAGAGGGGAGGGAGGGGGGATGGGATGGGGGAAGGGGGGAGGGAGAGGGACCTCCCCTTTTCCCAGTACCCCTCTTTCCCCGTTGGGCCCGTCCTCGTAGGGTTTCCATTGTAACCGGGAGGAGGGGAGGGAGGGAGGAGGAGGTGTGGAGGGAGGAGGCGAGGGGGGGAGGGGAGGGGGAGGGAAAGGGTTAGGGGGGAGGGGGAGGGGGGAGGGGAGGGGGGAAGGGGAGGGAGGGGGACCTCCCCTTTTCCCAGTACCCCTCTTTCCCCGTTGGGCCCGTCCCCGTAGGGTTTCCTTTGTAACCAGAAGGGGGGGAGGGAGGGTGGAAGGAGGGGGGAGGGGGAGAGGGATGGAAGGGTGGAGGGAGGGGGGAGGATGGAGGGAAGGAGGGAGGGGGGGGGAGTTAGGGGAGGAGGGGTGAGGGAGGTGGGGAGGGAGTTGGGGAGGAGGGGGGGAGGGAGTGGGGATGGAGGTGGGAAGGAGTGGGGAGGAAGGGGTTGAGGGGGGAAGGGGGGGAGGGAGGGAATAGGGGCCCCATGCTGATCTGTGTATGTTAAGTGACTTGCACAACTTTAAAAAACTGGCAGTTGCTTTTCGCAACAATGTTGCAACAATCTCACACAAGCATTGTGACGTCACAAGCTGAAGATGTAAATTTAAAACCGAGCTGATCTCTCATTGGTACACGGGTGCCATTGTGACATCACGCACTGAAGCCCCTTCAAGAAAAGGGTTAGAAATGAAAATTTATACTTTAATATCTCTCTAGCTTTAAAAAGGTAGCTTCAATTTGAACGAAAGTACTTACAATAGTTGCCCATGTTAATGGTGAATACGGCGGTACAAAAATCGTAGCGCTTTGGTGTACCGTCTGGGAGGAGTAGGGTTTGGCCCCTTCAAGAAAAGTGTTAGAAATGAAAATTTAAACTTTAATATCTCTCTAGCTTTAAAAAGGTAGCTTCAATTTGAACGAAAGTACTTACAACAGTTGCCCAGGTTAATGGTGAATACGGCGGTACAAAAATCGTAGCGCTTTGGTGTACCGTCTGGGAGGAGCAGGGTTTGTAAGTTATGGACAGAAATCTTCGGAATCTTCCGTATATACACACGGAATCTTCCGTATATACATACGGAATGTTGGACCGCAGAGTTTTAGTATTATACTAGACCGAGTGGGCCCGTTGGGCCCGTCCTCGTAGGGTTTCCATTGTGACCGGGAGGGGAGGAAAGGGTGAGGGTTGGGGGAGGGAAGGGGGAGGGAGGAGGGGAGGGAGGGGGGGAGGGGGAGGGAGAGGGGAGGGAGGGGGGTAGGGGGAGGGAGGGGGAGAGGGGGGGATGGGAGGGGGGAGGGGAGGGGGGAAGGGAGGAGGGAAGGGGGGGAGGGAGAGGGGAGGGAGGTGGGTAGGGGGGAGGGAGGGAGGGGGACCTCCCCTTTTCCCAGTACCCCTCTTTCCCCGTTGGGCCCGTCCTCGTAGGGTTTCCATTGTAACCGGGAGGAGGGGAGGGCGGGAAGGGGGAGGGAGGGAGGAGGGAGGTGTGGAGGGAGGAGGGGAGGGGAGGGAGGGGGGAGGGGGGGAGGGGGGAAGGGGGGAAGGGGGAGGGAGAGGGGAGGGAGGGGGGATGGGATGGGGGAAGGGGGGAGGGAGGGGGGAGGGAGGGGGACCTCCCCTTTTCCCAGTACTCCTCTTTCCCCGTTGGGCCCGTCCTCGTAGGGTTTCAATTGTAACCGGGAGGGGGGGTGGGAGGCTGGAAGGAGGGGGGAGAGGGATGGAAGGGTGGAGGGAGGGAAGGAGGGATTGGGGAGGGAGGGATGGAGGGAGGGGGGAGTTAGGGGGGAGGGGGGAGGGAGGGGGGAGGGAGTTGGGGAGGGAGGGGGAGGAGGGGAGGAGGGAGTGGGGATGGAGGTGGGAAGGAGGGGGGATGAAGGGGTTGAGGGGGGAATGGGGACCTCCCCTTTTCCCAGTACCCCTCTTTCCCCGTTGGGCACGTCCTCATAGGGTTTCCATTGTAACCGGGAGGGGGGGAGGGAGGGAGGAGGGAGGTGTGGAGGGAGGTGTGGAGGGAGGAGGGGAGGGGGAGGGAGGGGGGAGGGGGGAGGGGGGAGGGGGTAGGGGGGAGGGAAGGGGGGGAGGGAGGAGGACCTCCCCTTTTCCCAGTACCCCTCTTTCCCCTTTGGGCCCGTCCCCGTAGGGTTTCTATTGTAACCGGGAGGGGGGAGGGAGGATGGAAGGAGGGGGGAGGGGGAGAGGGATGGAAGGGTGGATTGATTGGGGGAGGGAGGGATGGAGGGAAGGAGGGAGGGGGGGAGTTAGGGGGGAGGTTTGAGGGAGGTGGGGAGGGAGGGGGAGGGAGTTGGGGAGGGAGGGGGAGGAGGGGGGAGGGAGTGGGGATGGAGGTGGGAAGGAAGGGGTTGAGGGGTGAAGGGGGACCTCCCATTTTCCCAGTACCCCTCTTTCCCCCACCACCAAGCCCCCTCCGCAACGACCCCTGTTGTCCCCCTCCCCAGTCCCCATTCTCAGACCCCCCCCCCATTCTCTCTCTCCCCCAGACACACTCCAAGTGCTGTTTCGCAACACTTGCCCCGGTGGCCCACGAGCATAGAGGCCCCATGTTGATCTGTGTATGTTAAGTGACTTGCAATAAAAAAGACTACTTGAAATCAGTGGTTTAAAGTGGTTTAAAGTGCTGTTTTTGCTACATTCGAGGTCATTTAGTGCTTCTCACGACCACGGTCATTTAGTGCTTCTCACTGCGATCTGTTAGTGGTGCTTTTCGAAACAATGTAGCACCCATCTCAAACAAGCATTGGGAGGATGGGAGGGAGGGAAGGGGAGGGAGGGAGGAGAGAGGTGTGGAGGGAGGAGGGGAGGGAGGGGGAAGGGGAGGGGGGAACGGGGGGAAGGGAGAGGGGAGGGAGGGGGGATGGGATGGGGGAAGGGGGGAGGGAGGGGGACCTCCCCTTTTCCCAGTACCCCTCTTTCCCCGTTGGGCCCGTCCTCGTAGGGTTTCCATTGTAACCGGGAGGAGGGGAGGGAGGGAGGAGGGAGGTGTGGAGGGAGGAGGGGAGGGGGGGAGGGGAGGGGGGAAGGGGGAGGGAGAGGGTTAGGGGGGAGGGTGATGGGGGAGGGGGTAAGGGGAGGGAGGGGGACCTCCCCTTTTCCCAGTACCCCTCTTTCCCCGTTGGGCCCGTCCCCGTAGGGTTTCCTTTGTAACCAGAAGGGGGGGAGGGAGGGTGGAAGGAGGGGGGAGGGGGAGAGGGATGGAAGGGTGGAGGGAGGGGGGAGGGATGGAGGGAAGGAGGGAGGGGGGGGCAGTTAGGGGAGGAGGGGTGAGGGAGGTGGGGAGGGAGTTGGGGAGGAGGGGGGGAGGTAGTGGGGACGGAGGTGGGAAGGAGTGGGGAGGAAGGGGTTGAGGGGGGAAGGGGGGGGGAGGGAGGGAATAGGGGCCCCATGCTGATCTGTGTATGTTAAGTGACTTGCACAACTTTTAAAAACTGGCAGTTGCTTTTCGCAACAATGTTGCAAACCATCTCACACAAGCATTGTGACGTCACAAGCTGAAGACCTTGGAAAAAAAAGGTCAGAAAAAAAATTATGTAAATTTAAAACCGAGCTGATCTCTCATTGGTGCACGGGTGCCATTGTGACATCACGCGCTGAAGCCCCTTCAAGAAAAGGGTTAGAAATGAGAAATTTTAACTTTAATATCTCTCTAGCTTTAAAAAGGTAGCTTCAATTTGAACGAAAGTACTTACAATAGTTGCCCATGTTAATGGTGAATATGGCGGTACAAAAATCGTAGCGCTTTGGTGTACCGTCTGGGAGGAGTAGGGTTTGTAAGTTATGGACAGAAATCTTCGGAATCTTCCGTACATACACACGGAATGTTTGCGTACATACACACGGAATGTTGGACCGCAGAGTTTTAGTAGTATATAGATAGACTAGACCGAGTGGGCCCGTTGGGCCCGTCCTCGTAGGGTTTCCATTGTAACCGGGAGGGGAGGAAAGGGGGAGGGTTGGTGGAGGGAAGGGGGAGGGAGGAGGGGAGGGAGGGGGGAGGGGAGGGGGAGGGAGAGGGGAGGGAGGGGGGTAGGGGGGTGGGAGGGGGGAGAGGGGGGGATGGGAGGGGGAGGGGAGGGGGGGATGGGAGGGGGAGGGGAGGGGGGAGGGAGGAGGGAAGGGGGCGAGGGAGAGGGGAGGGAGGTGGGTAGGGGGGAGGGAGGGAGGGGGACCTCCCCTTTTCCCAGTACCCCTCTTTCCCCGTTGGGCCCGTCCTCGTAGGGTTTCCATTGTAACCGGGAGGAGGGGAGGGCGGGAAGGGGGAGGGAGGGAGGAGGGAGGTGTGGAGGGAGGAGGGGAGGGGAGGGAGGGGGGAGGGGGGAAGGGGAGGGGGGAAGGGGGAAGGGGGAGGGAGAGGGAGAGGGGAGGGAGGGGGGATGGGATGGGGGAAGGGGGGAGGGAGGGGGACCTCCCCTTTTCCCAGTACTCCTCTTTCCCCGTTGGGCCCGTCCTCGTAGGGTTTCAATTGTAACCGGGAGGGGGGGAGGGAGGGTGGAAGGAGGGGGGAGAGGGATGGAAGGGTGGAGGGAGGGGGGGAGGGATTGGGGAGGGAGGGATGGAGGGAGGGGGGAGTTAGGGGGGAGGGGGGAGGGAGTTGGGGAGGGAGGGGGAGGAGGGGGGGAGGGAGTGGGGATGGAGGTGGGAAGGAGGGGTGATGAAGGGGTTGAGGGGGGAAGGGGGACCTCCCCTTTTCCCAGTACCCCTCTTTCCCCGTTGGGCCCGTCCTCATAGGGTTTCCATTGTAACCGGGAGGGGGGGAGGGAGGTGTGGAGGGAGGTGTGGAGGGAGGAGGGGAGGGGGAGGGAGGGGGGGAGGGGAGGGGGGAAGGGGAGGGGGAAGGGGGGAGGGGGGAGGGGAGGGAGGGGGACCTCCCCTTTTCCCAGTACCCCTCTTTCCCCGTTGGGCCCGTCCCCGTAGGGTTTCTATTGTAACCGGGAGGGGGGAGGGAGGATGGAAGAATGGGGGAGGGGGAGAGGGATGGAAGGGTGGATTGATTGGGGGAGGGAGGGATGGAGGGAAGGAGGGAGGGGGGGAGTTAGGGGGGAGGTTTGAGGGAGGTGGGGAGGGAGGGGGAGGGAGTTGGGGAGGGAGGGGGAGGAGGGGGGAGGGAGTGGGGATGGAGGTGGGAAGGAAGGGGTTGAGGGGTGAAGGGGGACCTCCCATTTTCCCAGTACCCCTCTTTCCCCCACCACCAAGCCCCCTCCGCAACGACCCCTGTTGTCCCCCTCCCCAGTCCCCATTCTCAGACCCCCCCCCCCCCATTCTCTCTCTCCCCCAGACACACTCCAAGTGCTGTTTCGCAACACTTGCCCCGGTGGCCCACGAGCATAGAGGCCCCATGTTGATCTGTGTATGTTAAGTGACTTGCAATAAAAAAGACTACTTGAAAACAGTGGTTTAAAGTGGTTTAAAGTGCTGTTTTTGCTACATTCGCGGTCATTTAGTGCTTCTCACGACCACGGTCATTTAGTGCTTCTCACTGCGATCTGTTAGTGGTGCTTTTCGAAACAATGTAGCACCCATCTCAAACAAGCATTGGGAGGATGGGAGGGAGGGAAGGGGAGGGAGGGAGGAGAGAGGTGTGGAGGGAGGAGGGGAGGGAGGGGGAAGGGGAGGGGGGAATGGGGGGAAGGGGGAGGGAGAGGGGAGGGAGGGGGGATGGGATGGGGGAAGGGGGGAGGGAGGGGGACCTCCCCTTTTCCCAGTACCCCTCTTTCCCCGTTGGGCCCGTCCTCGTAGGGTTTCCATTGTAACCGGGAGGAGGGGAGGGAGGGAGGAGGGAGGTGTGGAGGGAGGAGGGGAGGGGGGGAGGGGAGGGGGGAAGGGGGAGGGAGAGGGTTAGGGGGGAGGGGGATGGGGGAGGGGGTAAGGGGAGGGAGGGGGACCTCCCCTTTTCCCAGTACCCCTCTTTCCCCATTGGGCCCGTCCCCGTAGGGTTTCCTTTGTAACCAGAAGGGGGGAGGGAGGGTGGAAGGAGGGGGGAGGGGGAGAGGGATGGAAGGGTGGAGGGAGGGGGGGAGGGATGGAGGGAAGGAGGGATGGGGGGGAGTTAGGGGAGGAGGGGTGAGGGAGGTGGGGAGGGAGTTGGGGAGGAGGGGGGGAGGGAGTGGGGATGGAGGTGGGAAGGAGTGGGGAGGAAGGGGTTGAGGGGGGAAGGGGGGGGAGGGAGGGAATAGGGGCCCCATGCTGATCTGTGTATGTTAAGTGACTCGCACAACTTTAAAAAACTGGCAGTTGCTTTTCGCAACAATGTTGCAAACCATCTCACACAAGCATTGTGACGTCACAAGCTGAAGACCTTGAAAAAAAAGGTCAGAAAAAAATTTATGTAAATTTAAAACCGAGCTGATCTCTCATTGGTGCACGGGTGCCATTGTGACATCACGCGCTGAAGCCCCTTCAAGAAAAGGGTTAGAAATGAGAAATTTTAACTTTAATATCTCTCTAGCTTTAAAAAGGTAGCTTCAATTTGAACGAAAGTACTTACAATAGTTGCCCATGTTAATGGTGAATATGGCGGTACAAAAATCGTAGCGCTTTGGTGTACCGTCTGGGAGGAGTAGGGTTTGTAAGTTATGGACAGAAATCTTCGGAATCTTCCGTACAAACATACGGAATCTTCCGTATATACATACGGAATGTTGGACCGCAGAGTCTTAGTAGTATACTAGACCGAGTGGGCCCGTTGGGCCCGTCCTCGTAGGGTTTCCATTGTAACTGGGAGGATGGGAGGGAGGGAAGAGGGAGGGAGGGAGGTGTGGAGGGAGCAGGGGAGAGGGAGGGGGGGAGGGGAGGGTGGAGTGGAGGGAGAAGGGGGGGAGGGAGGGGGACCTCCCCTTTTCCCAGTACCCCTCTTTCCTCGTTGGGCCTGTCCCCGTAGGGTTTCCATTGTAACCGGGAGGGGGGGAGGAAGGGTGGAAGGAGGGGGGAGGGGGAGGGGGAGAGGGATGGAAGGGTGGAGGGAGGGGGGTGGGAGTGGGGGAGGGAGGGATGGAGGGAAGGAGGGAGGGGGGGAGTTAGGGGGGAGGGTTGAGGGAGGTGGAGAGGGATGGGGAGGGAGGGGGAGGAGGGGGGAGGGAGTGGGGATGGAGATGGGAAGGAGGGGGAGGAAGGGGTTGAGGGGTGAAGGGGACCTCCCCTTTTCCCAGTACCCCTCTTTCCTCCACCACCAAGCCCCCTCCGCAACGACCCCTGTTGTCCCCATCCCCAGTCCCCATTCTCAGACCCCCCCCCCATTCTCTCTCTCCCCCAGACACACTCTCAGTGCTTTTTTCGAAACACTTGCCCCGGTGGCCCACGAGCATAGGGGCCCAATGCTGATCTGTGTATGTTAAGTGACTTGCAATTAAAAAAAATACTTTAAAAAAAGATAAGTGCTTTTTAAGTGCTCGTTTTGAAACATTCGCGGTGACATAGTGCTTCTCACTGCGATCTGTTAGTGGTGCTTTTCGAAATAATTTTGCACCCATCTCACACAAGCATTTGGAGGTTTGGAGGGAGGGAAGGGGAGGGAGGGAGGAGGGAGGTGTGGAGGGAGGAGGGGGAGGGAGGGGGGAAGGGGAGGGGGGAAGGGGGGGAGGGGGAAGGGAGAGGGGAGAGATGGGTGATGGGATGGGGGAAGGGGGGAGGGAGGGGGACCTCCCCTTTTCCCAGTACCCCTCTTTCCCCGTTGGTCCCGTCCCCGTAGGGTTTCCATTGTAACCGTGAGGGGGAGGGAGGGTGGAAGGAGGGTGGAGGGGGAGAGGGGTGGAGGGAGGGGGGAGGGATTGGTGGATGGAGGGATTGTGGGAATGAGGGATGGGGGAGTTAGGTGGGGAGTGTTGAGGGATGGGGGAGGGAGTTTTGGAGGGAGGGGGTGGAGGGAAGGGAGGGAGAGGGGGAGGGGGGAGGGGGGAAGGGGAGGGAGGGGGACCTCCCCTTTTCCCAGTACCCCTCTTTCCCCGTTGGGCCCGTCTCCGTAGAGTTTCCATTGTAACCGGGAGGGGGGGAGGGAGGGTGGAAGGAGGGGGGAGGGGGAGAGGGATGGAAGGGTGGAGGGAGGGGGGAGGGAGTGGGGGAGTGTGGGATGGAGGGAAGGAGGGAGGGGGGGAGTTAGGGGCTGAGTGGTGATGGAGGTTGGAATTGAGGGGGGAGGGAGGGGGGGAGGGAGTGGGGATGGAGGTGGGAAGGAGGGGGGAGGAAGGTTGAGGGGGGAAGTGGGACCTCCCCTTTTCCCAGTATCCCTCTTTCCCCCACCACCAAGCCCCCTCCGCAACGACCCCTGTTGTCCCCCTCCCCAGTCCCCATTCTCAGACCCCCCCCATTCCCTCTCTCCCCCAGACACACTCTCAGTGCTTTTTTCGAAACACTTGCCCCGGTGGCCCACGAGCATAGGGGCCCAATGCTGATCTGTGTATGTTAAGTGACTTGCAATAAAAAAAAAAACTTTAAAAAAAGATAAGTGCTTTTTAAGTGCCTGTTTTGAAACATTCACGGTCACATAGTGCTTCTCACTGCGATCTGTTAGTGGTGCTTTTCGAAACAATGTAGCACCCATCTCAAACAAGCATTGGGAGGATGGGAGGGAGGGAAGGGGAGGGAGGGAGGAGAGAGGTGTGGAGGGAGGGGGGAAGGGGAGGGGGGAACGGGGGGAAGGGGGAGGGAGAGGGGAGGGAGGGGGGATGGGATGGGGGAAGGGGGGAGGGAGGGGGACCTCCCCTTTTCCCAGTACCCCTCTTTCCCCGTTGGGCCCGTCCTCGTAGGGTTTCCATTGTAACCGGGAGATGGGGAGGGAGGGAGGAGGGAGGTGTGGAGGGAGGAGGGGAGGGGGGAGGGGAGGGGGGAAGGGGGAGGGAGAGGGTTAGGGGGGAGGGGGAGGGGGGAGGGGAGGGGGGAAGGGGAGGGAGGGGGACCTCCCCTTTTCCCAGTACCCCTCTTTCCCCGTTGGGCCCGTCCCCGTAGGGTTTCCTTTGTAACCAGAAGGGGGCGAGGGAGGGTGGAAGGAGGGGGGAGGGGGAGAGGGATGGAAGGGTGGAGGGAGGGGGGGAAGGATGGAGGGAAGGAGGGAGGGGGGGGAGTCAGGGGAGGAGGGGTGAGGGAGGTGGGGAGGGAGTTGGGGAGGAGGGGGGGAGGGAGTGGGGATGGAGGTGGGAAGGAGTGGGGAGGAAGGGGTTGAGGGGGGAAGGGGGGGAGGGAGGGAATAGGGGCCCCATGCTGATCTGTGTATGTTAAGTGACTTGCACAACTTTAAAAAACTGGCAGTTGCTTTTCGCAACAATGTTGCAACAATCTCACACAAGCATTGTGACGTCACAAGCTGAAGATGTAAATTTAAAACCGAGCTGATCTCTCATTGGTGCACGGGTGCCATTGTGACATCACGCGCTGAAGCCCCTTCAAGAAAAGGGTTAGAAATGAAAATTAAACTTTAATATCTCTCTAGCTTTAAAAAGGCAGCTTCAATTTGAACGAAAGTACTTACAATAGTTGCCCATGTTATTGGTGAATATGGCGGTACAAAAATCGTAGCGCTTTGGTGTACCGTCAGGGAGGAGTAGGGTTTGTAAGTTATGGACAGAAACTCTTCGGAATCTTTGCGTACATACACATATACATCCATACATACGGAATGTTGGACCGCAGAGTTTTAGTAGTATACTAGACCGAGTGGGCCCGTTGGGCCCGTCCTCGTAGGGCTCGTAGGGTTTCCATTGTAACCGGGAGGATGGGAGGGAGGGAAGTGGGAGGGAGGGGGGGAGGGGAGGGTGGAGTGGAGGGGGGAGGGGAGGGGGAAGGAGGGGAGGGGGATGGGGAGGGAGAGGGGAGGGAGGGGGGTGGGGGGAGGGTCTATTTTACTTTAAAATAAACAGCGTTCTTTGTTGAAAAGGAAATAAACTTATCTATAGAGCATCAGCTTTTTTAAAATAAATAAAATCAAACTTAATGAAAATCACATTCCTCATTTTAAATAAATGTCTTTGTTATAAATGAAATCAAACAGCGGGAGAGGCGACGGCGACTACACCTCCCGGCGGTCAGCGCTGCTGGGACGGGAGGGAGGGAGGGATGAGGGAGGGAGGAGAGTGGGGAGGGAGGGGTACCTCCCCTTTTCCCAGTACTCTTCTTTCCCAAACCACCAAGCCCCCTGTTGTCCCCCTCCCCAGTCCCCATTCTCAGACCCCCCCATTCTCTCTCCCCCAGATACACTCTTACTCTCCCCCCCCCTTTCCCCAGCACACCCCTTTCCCCGTTGGGCCCGTCCTCGTAGGGTTTCCATTGTAACCGTGAGGCAGGGAGGGAGGGGGGAGGGAGGGAAGAGGGAGGTGTGGAGGGAGGAGGGGAGGGGGAGGGAGGGGGAGGGGGGAAGGGGGGGAGGTGGAGGGAGGGGGGAGGGAGAGGGGGAGGGGTGGGGGGAAGGGGTGAGGGTGGAAGGGGGAGGGAGGGGGACCTCCCCTTTTCCCAGTACCCCTCTTTCCCCGTTGTGCCCGTCCTCGTAAGGTTTCCATTGTAACCGGGAGGGGAGTGGGGGGGAGGGAAGGGAGGAGGGAGGTGTGGAGGGGGGAGGGGAGGGGGAGGGGGGAAGGGGCAAGGGGGAGGGAGAGGGGAGGGAGGGGGTAGGGAGGGGGGAAGGGGGGAGGGAGGGGGACCACCCGTTTTCCCAGTACCCCTCTTTCCCCGTTGGGCCCGTCGTCGTAGGGTTTCCATTGTAACCGGGAGGAGGGGAGGTAGGGAAGGGGGAGGGAGGGAGGAGGGAGGTGTGGAGGGAGGAGGGGAGGGGGAGGGAGGAGGGGAGGGAGGGGGAAGGGGGAGGAGGGAGAGGGGAGGGAGGGGGGTAGGGGGGAGGGAGGAGGGAGGTGTGGAGGGAGGAGGGGAGGGGGAGGGAGGGGGGAGGGGAGGGGGGAGGGAGAGGGGGAGGGGGAGGGAGGGAGCGTGTAAGGGGGAGGGAGGGGGACCTCCCCTTTTCCCAGTACCCCTCTTTCCCCGTTGGGCCCGTCCTCGTAGGGTTTCCATTGTAACCGGGAGGAGGGGAGGGAGGGAGGAGGGAGGTGTGGAGGGAGGAGGGGAGGGGGGAAGGGGGAGGGAGAGGGTTAGGGGGAGGGGGAGGGGGGAGGGGAGGGGAGGGAGGGGGACCTCCCCTTTTCCCAGTACCCCTCTTTCCCCGTTGGGCCCGTCCCCGTAGGGTTTCCTTTGTAACCAGAAGGGGGGAGGGAGGGTGGAAGGATGGGGGAGGGGGAGAGGGATGGAAGGGTGGAGGGAGGGGGGAGGGATGGAGGGAAGGAGGGAGGGGGGGGAGTTAGGGGAGGAGGGGTGAGGGAGGTGGGGAGGGAGTTGGGGAGGAGGGGGGGAGGGAGTGGGGATGGAAGTGGGAAGGAGTGGGGAGGAAGGGGTTGAGGGGGGAAGGGGGGGGAGGGAGGGAATAGGGGCCCCATGCTGATCTGTGTATGTTAAGTGACTTGCACAACTTTAAAAAACTGGCAGTTGCCTTTCGCAACAATGTTGCAACAATCTCACACAAGCATTGTGACGTCACAAGCTGAAGATGTAAATTTAAAACCGAGCTGATCTCTCATTGGTGCACGGGTGCCATTGTGACATCACGCGCTGAAGCCCCTTCAAGAAAAGGGTTAGAAATGAAAATTAAACTTTAATATCTCTCTAGCTTTAAAAAGGTAGCTTCAATTTGAACGAAAGTACTTACAATAGTTGCCCATGTTAATGGTGAATATGGCGGTACAAAAATCGTAGCGCTTTGGTGTACCGTCAGGGAGGAGTAGGAAGGAGCATCAGCTTTTTTAAAATAAATAAAATCAAACTTAATGAAAATCACATTCCTCATTTTAAATAAATGTCTTTGTTATAAATGAAATCAAACAGCGGGAGAGGCGACGGCGACTACACCTCCCGGCGGTCAGCGCTGCTGGGACGGGAGGGATGAGGGAGGGAGGAGAGTGGGGAGGGAGGGGTACCTCCCCTTTTCCCAGTACTCTTCTTTCCCAAACCACCAAGCCCCCTGTTGTCCCCCTCCCCAGTCCCCATTCTCAGACCCCCCCATTCTCTCTCCCCCAGATACACTCTTACTCTCCCCCCCCCCTTTCCCCAGCACACCCCTTTCCCCGTTGGGCCCGTCCTCGTAGGGTTTCCATTGTAACCGGGAGGGGAGGAAAGGGGGAGGGTTGGGGGAGGGGAGGGAGGGGGGGAGGGGAGGGGGGAGGGGGGAGGGAGAGGGGAGGGAAGGGGGTAGGGGGGAGGGAGGGGGGAGAGGGGGGGATGGGAGGGGGGAGGGGAGGGGGGAAGGGAGGAGGGAAGGGGGGAGGGAGAGGGGAGGGAGGTGGGTAGGGGGGAGGGAGGGAGGGGGACCTCCCCTTTTCCCAGTACCCCTCTTTCCCCGTTGGGCCCGTCCTCGTAGGGTTTCCATTGTAACCGGGAGGAGGGGAGGGCGGGAAGGGGGAGGGAGGGAGGAGGGAGGTGTGGAGGGAGGAGGGGAGGGGAGGGAGGGGGGTAGGGGGGAGGGGGAGGGAGGGGGAGGGAGAGGGGATGGGGGAGGGGAGGGGGAAGGGGGGAGGGAGGGGGACCTCCCCTTTTCCCAGTACTCCTCTTTCCCCGTTGGGCCCGTCCTCGTAGGGTTTCCATTGTAACCGGGAGGGGGGGAGGGAGGGAGGAGGGAGGTGTGGAGGGAGGTGTGGAGGGAGGAGGGGAGGGGGAGGGAGGGGGGGAGGGGAGGGGGAGGGGGGAAGAGGGGTAGGGGGGAGGGGAGGGAGGAGGGGAGGGAGGGGAACTCCCCTTTTCCCAGTACCCCTCTTTCCCCGTTGGGCCCGTCCCCGTAGGGTTTCCATTGTAACCGGGAGGGGGGGAGGGAGGGTGGAAGGAGGGGGAGAGGGGTGGAAGGGTGGAGGGAGGGGGGGAGGGAGTGGGGGAGGGTCGGATGGAGGGAAGGAGGGAGGGGTGAGTTAGGGGCTGAGTGGTGATGGAGGTTGGGATTGAGGGGGGAGAGAGTGGGGATGGAGGTGGGAAGGAGGGGGGAGGAAGAGGTTGAGGGGGAAGTGGGACCTCCCCTTTTCCCAGTACCCCTCTTTCTCCCACCACCAAGCCCCCACCGCAACGACCCCTGTTGTCCCCCTCCCCAGTCCCCATTCTCAGACCCCCCCCCATTCTCTTGGAATAAAAAAAAAAACTTTTTAAAAAAAAGTGCTTTTTAATTGCTTGTTTTGAAACATTCGCGGTTAAGTGCTTTTTTAAAAAACATTCGCGGTTAAGTGCTGGTTTTGAAACATTCGCGGCTACTTAGTGCTTCTGTCAGTTGCTTTTCGAGGGAGGGAGTAGGGAGGTGTGGAGGGGGGAGGGGAGGGGGGAGGGGAGGGGGGAAGGGAGGGAGGGAGAGGGGAGGGAAGGGGGAAGGGGGAGGGGGAGGGAGGGGGGAGGGGGGAAGGGGAGGGAGGGGGGAAGGGGAGGGGGAGGGAGGGGGGGAGGGAGAAGGGAGGGAGGGGGGAGTGAGGGGGGAGGGAGGGGAACCTCCCATTTTCCCAGTACCCCTCTTTCCCCATTGGGCCCGTCCTCGTAGGGTTTCCATTGTAACCGGGAGGAGGGGAGGGAGGGTGGAAGGAGGGGGGAGGGGGAGAGGGATGGAATGGTGGAGGGAGGGGGGAGGGAGTGGGGGAGGGTGGGATGGAGGGAAGGAGGGAGGGGGGGAGTTAGGGGCTGAGTGGTGAAGGAGGTTGGGATTGAGGGGGGAGGGAGGGGGGAGGGAGTGGGGATGGAGGTGAGAAGGAGGGGGGAGGAAGGGGTTGAGGGGGGAAGTGGGACCTCCCCTTTTCCCAGTACCCCTCTTTCCCCCACCACCAAGCCCCCTCCGCAACGACCCCTGTTGTCCCCCTCCCCAGTCCCCATTTTCAGACCCCCCCCCCCCCATTCTCTCTCTCCCCCAGACACACTCTCAGTGCTTTTTTCGAAACACTTGCCCCGATGGCCCACGAGCATAGGGGCCCAATGCTGATCTGTGTATGATAAGTGACTTGCAATAAAAAAAAATACTTTAAAAAAAGATAAGTGCTTTTTAAGTGCTTGTTTTGAAACATTCACGGTCACATAGTGCTTCTCACTGCGATCTGTTAGTGGTGCTTTTCGAAACAATGTAGCACCCATCTCAAACAAGCATTGGGAGGATGGGAGGGAGGGAAGGGGAGGGAGGGAGGAGAGAGGTGTGGAGGGAGGGGGGAAGGGGAGGGGGAACGGGGGGGAGGGAGAGGGGAGGGAGGGGGGATGGGATGGGGGAAGGGGGGAGGGAGGGGGACCTCCCCTTTTCCCAGTACCCCTCTTTCCCCGTTGGGCCCGTCCTCGTAGGGTTTCCATTGTAACCGGGAGGAGGGGAGGGAGGGAGGAGGAGGTGTGGAGGGAGGAGGGGAGGGGGGGAGGGGAGGGGGAGGGAGAGGGTTAGGGGGGAGGGGGAGGGGGGAGGGGAGGGGGGAAGGGGAGGGAGGGGGACCTCCCCTTTTCCCAGTACCCCTCTTTCCCCGTTGGGCCCGTCCCCGTAGGGTTTCCTTTGTAACCAGAAGGGTGGGAGGGAGGGTGGAAGGAGGGGGTAGGGGGAGTGGGATGGAAGGGTGGAGGGAGGGGGGGAGGATGGAGGGAAGGAGGGAGGGGGGGGGAGTTAGGGGAGGAGGGGTGAGGGAGGTGGGGAGGGAGTTGGGGAGGAGGGGGGGAGGGAGTGGGGATGGAGGTGGGAAGGAGTGGGGAGGAAGGGGTTGAGGGGGGAAGGGGGGGAGGGAGGGAATAGGGGCCCCATGCTGATCTGTGTATGTTAAGTGACTTGCACAACTTTAAAAAACTGGCAGTTGCTTTTCGCAACAATGTTGCAACAATCTCACACAAGCATTGTGACGTCACAAGCTGAAGATGTAAATTTAAAACCGAGCTGATCTCTCATTGGTGCACGGGTGCCATTGTGACATCACGCACTGAAGCCCCTTCAAGAAAAGGGTTAGAAATGAAAATTTATACTTTAATATCTCTCTAGCTTTAAAAAGGTAGCTTCAATTTGAACGAAAGTACTTACAATAGTTGCCCATGTTAATGGTGAATACGGCGGTACAAAAATCGTAGCGCTTTGGTGTACCGTCTGGGAGGAGTAGGGTTTGGCCCCTTCAAGAAAAGTGTTAGAAATGAAAATTTAAACTTTAATATCTCTCTAGCTTTAAAAAGGTAGCTTCAATTTGAACGAAAGTACTTACAATAGTTGCCCACGTTAATGGTGAATACGGCGGTACAAAAATCGTAGCGCTTTGGTGTACCGTCTGGGAGGAGCAGGGTTTGTAAGTTATGGACAGAAATCTTCGGAATCTTCCGTATATACACACGGAATCTTCCGTATATACATACGGAATGTTGGACCGCAGAGTTTTAGTATTATATAGATAGATATAGATATAGATATAGATAGACTAGACCGAGTGGGCCCGTTGGGCCCGTCCTCGTAGGGTTTCCATTGTAACCGGGATGGGAGGAAAGGGGGAGGGTTGGGGGAGGGAAGGGGGAGGGAGGAGGGGAGGGAGGGGGGGGAGGGGAGGGGGGGAGGGGGGAGGGAGAGGGGAGGGAGGGGGGTGGGGGGAGGGAGGGGGGAGAGGGGGGGATGGGAGGGGGGAGGGGGGAAGGGAGGAGCGTAGGGGGGAGGGAGAGGGGAGGGAGGTGGGTAGGGGGGAGGGAGGGAGGGGGACCTCCCCTTTTCCCAGTACCCCTCTTTCCCCGTTGGGCCCGTCCTCGTAGGGTTTCCATTGTAACCGGGAGGAGGGGAGGGTTGGGGGAGGGAAGGGGGAGGGAGGAGGGGAGGGAGGGGGGGAGGGGAGGGGGGAGGGGGGAGGGAGAGGGGAGGGAGGGGGGTAGGGGGGAGGGAGGGGGAAGAGGGGTGGATGGGAGGGGGGAGGGGAGGGGGGAAGGGAGGAGGGAAGGGGGGAGGGAGAGGGGAGGGAGGTGGGTAGGGGGGAGGGAGGGAGGTGGGTAGGGGGGAGGGAGGGAGGGGGACCTCCCCTTTTCCCAGTACCCCTCTTTCCCCGTTGGGCCCGTCCTCGTAGGGTTTCCATTGTAACCGGGAGGAGGGGAGGGCGGGAAGGGGGAGGGAGGGAGGAGGGAGGTGTGGAGGGAGGAGGGGAGGGGAGGGAGGGGGAGGGGAGGGAGGGGGGTAGGGGGTAGGGGGGAGGGGGAGGGAGGGGGAGGGGGAGGGGAGGGGGGAGGGGAGGGGGAAGGGGGGAGGGAGGGGGACCTCCCCTTTTCCCAGTACCCCTCTTTCCCCGTTGGGCCCGTCCCCGTAGGGTTTCCATTGTAACCGGGAGGGGGGGGAGGGAGGGTGGAAGGAGGGGGGAGGGGGAGAGGGGTGGAAGGGTGGAGGGAGGGGGGGAGGGAGTGGGGGAGGGTCGGATGGAGGGAAGGAGGGACGGGTGAGTTAGGGGCTGAGTGGTGATGGAGGTTGGGATTGAGGGGGGAGAGAGTGGGGATGGAGGTGGGAAGGAGGGGGGAGGAAGAGGTTGATGGGGGAAGTGGGACCTCCCCTTTTCCCAGTACCCCTCTTTCCCCCACCACCAAGCCCCCACCGCAACGACCCCTGTTGTCCCCCTCCCCAGTCCCCATTCTCAGACCCCCCCCATTCTCTTGGAATAAAAAAAAATACTTAAAAAAAAAAAAGTGCTTTTTAATTGCTTGTTTTGAAACATTCGCGGTTAAGTGCTTTTTTAAAAAACATTCGCGGTTAAGTGCTGGTTTTGAAACATTCGCGGCTACTTAGTGCTTCTGTCAGCTGCTTTTCGAAACAATGTTGCAACCATCTCACACAAGCATTGGGAGGATGGGAGGGAGGGAAGGGGAGGGAGGGAGGAGGGAGGTGTGGAGGGAGGAGGGGAGGGAGGGGGGAAGGGGAGGGGGGGAAGGGGGCGGGAGAGGGGAGGGAGGGGGGATGGGATGGGGAAGGGGGGAGTGAGGGGGACCTCCCCTTTTCCCAGTACCCCTCTTTCCCCGTTGGGCCCGTCCTCGTAGGGTTTCCATTGTAACCGGGAGGAGGGGAGGGAGGGAAGGGGGAGGGAGGGAGGAGGGAGGTGTGGAGGGAGGGGAGGGGGAGGGAGGGGGGAGGGGAGGGGGGAAGGGGGGGGGGGAGGGAGAGGGGGAGGGAGGGGGGGAGGGGGGAGGGAGAGGGGTAGGGGGGGAGGGGAGGGGGAAGGGGAGGGAGGGGGACCTCCCCTTTTCCTAGTACCCCTCTTTCCCCGTTGGGCCCGTCCTCGTAGGGTTTCCATTGTAACCGGGAGGAGGGGAGGGAGGGAAGGGGGAGGGAGGGAGGTGTGGAGGGGGAGGGAGTGGGGAGGAAGGGGTTGAGGGGGGAAGGGGGGGGAGGGAGGGAATAGGGGCCCCATGCTGATCTGTGTATGTTAAGTGACTCGCACAACTTTAAAAAACTGGCAGTTGCTTTTCGCAACAATGTTGCAACCATCTCACACAAGCATTGTGACGTCACAAGCTGAAGACCTTGAAAAAAAAGGTCAGAAAAAAATTTATGTAATTTTAAAGTAGTAAACACCCAATAGCAGCCGCTTGTCCATCGCGAGCTGATCTCTCATTGGTGCACGGGTGCCATTGTGACATCACGCGCTGAAGCCCCTTCAAGAAAAGGGTTAGAAATGAAAAATTTAAACTTTAATATCTCTCTAGCTTTAAAAAGGTAGCTTCAATTTGAACGAAAGTACTTACAATAGTTGCCCATGTTAATGGTGAATACGGCGGTACAAAAATCGTAGCGCTTTGGTGTACCGTCTGGGAGGAGTAGGGTTTGTAAGTTATGGACAGAAATCTTCGGAATCTTCCGTATATACACACGGAATCATCCGTATATACGGAATGTTGGACCGCAGAGTTTTAGTAGTATATATAGACTAGACCGAGTGGGCCCGTTGGGCCCGTCCTCGTAGGGTTTCCATTGTAACTGGGAGGATGGGAGGGAGGGAAGAGGGAGGGAGGGAGGAGGGAGGTGTGGAGGGAGCAGGGGAGGGGGAGGGAGGGGGGGAGGGGAGGGTGGAGTGGAGGGGGGAAGGGGGGGAGGGAGGGGGACCTCCCCTTTTCCCAGTACCCCTCTTTCCCCGTTGGGCCCGTCCCCGTAGGGTTTCCATTGTAACGGGGAGGGGGGAGGTGAGGGAGGGGGTAGGGGGGAGGGGGAGGGAGGGGGAGGGAGGGGGAGGGAGAGGGGAGGGGGAAGGGGGGAGGGAGGGGGACCTCCCCTTTTCCCAGTACTCCTCTTTCCCCGTTGGGCCCGTCCTCGTAGGGTTTCCATTGTAACCGGGAGGGGGGGAGGGAGGGAGGAGGGAGGTGTGGAGGGAGGTGTGGAGGGAGGAGGGGAGGGGGAGGGAGGGGGGGAGGGGAGGGGGAGGGGGGAAGAGTGGTAGGGGGGAGGGGAGGGAGGAGGGGAGGGAGGGGGAACTCCCCTTTTCCCAGTACCCCTCTTTCCCCGTTGGGCCCGTCCCCGTAGGGTTTCCATTGTAACCGGGAGGGGGGGAGGGAGGGTGGAAGGAGGGGGGAGGGGGAGAGGGGTGGAAGGGTGGAGGGATGGGGGGAGGGAGTGGGGGAGGGTCGGATGGAGGGAAGGAGGGAGGGGTGAGTTAGGGGCTGAGTGGTGATGGAGGTTGAGATTGAGGGGGAGAGAGTGGGGATGGAGGTGGGAAGGAGGGGGGAGGAAGAGGTTGAGGGGGAAGTGGGACCTCCCCTTTTCCCAGTACCCCTCTTTCCCCCACCACCAAGCCCCCACCGCAACGACCCCTGTTGTCCCCCTACCCAGTCCCCATTCTCAGACCTCCCCCCATTCTCTTGGAATAAAAAAAAATGCTTTAAAAAAAAAAGTGCTTTTTAATTGCTTGTTTTGAAACATTCGCGGTTAAGTGCTTTTTTAAAAAACATTCGCGATTAAGTGCTGGTTTTGAAACATTCGCGGCTACTTAGTGCTTCTGTCAGTTGCTTTTCGAGGGAGGTAGTAGGGAGGTGTGGAGGGGGGAGGGGAGGGGGAGGGAGGGGGGGAGGGGGGAAGGGGGGGAGGGAGAGGGGAGGGAAGGGGGTAGGGGGGAGGGGGAGGGAGGGGGGAAGGGGAGGGAGGGGGAAGGGGAGGGGGAGGGAGGGGGGGAGGGAGAAGGGAGGGAGGGGGGAGTGAGGGGGGAGGGAGGGGAACCTCCCATTTTCCCAGTACCCCTCTTTCCCCATTGGGCCCGTCCTCGTAGGGTTTCCATTGTAACCGGGAGGAGGGGAGGGAGGGAAGGGGGAGGGAGGGCGGAGGGAGGTGTGGAGGTGTGGAGGGAGGAGGGGAGGGGAGGGGGAGGGGAGGGGGGGAGGGGGGAAGGGGGAGGAGGGAGGGAGAGGGGAGGGAGGGGGGTAGGGGGGGAGGTAAGGGGAGGGAGGGGGAGGGGAGGGGGGAAGGGGGAGGGAGGGGGATCTCCCCTTTTCCCAGTACCCCTCTTTCCCCGTTGGGCCCGTCCTCGTAGGGTTTCCATTGTAACCGGGAGGAGGGGAGGGAGGGAAGGGGGAGGGAGGGAGGAGGGAGGTGTGGAGGGAGGAGGGGAGGGGAGGGAGGGGGAGTGGAGGGAGGGGGTAGGGGGGAGGGGGAGGGAGGGGAAGGGGGGAGGGGAGGGGGAAAGGGGTAGTGAGGGGGACCTCCCCTTTTCCCAGTACCCCTCTTTCCCCGTTGGGCCCGTCCTCGTAGGGTTTCCATTGTAACGGGGAGGGGGGAGGGAGGGTGGAAGGAGGGGGGAGGGGGAGAGGGATGGAAGGGTGGAGGGAGGGGGAGGGATTGGGGGAGGGAGGGATGGAGGGAAGGAGGGAGGGGGGAGTTAGAGGGGAGGGAGGGGGGAGGGAGTTGGGGAGGGAGGGGGAGGAGGGGGGGAGGGAGTGGGGATGGAGCTGGGAAGGAGGGGGGATGAAGGGGTTGAGGGGGGAAGGGGGACCTCCCCTTTTCCCAGTACCCCTCTTTCCCCGTTGGGCCCGTCCTCGTAGGGTTTCCATTGTAACCGGGAGGGAGGGGGGAGGGAGGTGTGGAGGGAGGTGTGGAGGGAGGAGGGGAGGGGGAGGGAGGGGGAGGGGAGGGGGGAAGGGGGGAGGGAAGGGGGTAGCGGGTAGGGGGAGGGGAGGGGGATCTCCCCTTTTCCCAGTACCCCTCTTTCCCCGTTGGGCCCGTCCCCGTAGGGTTTCCATTGTAACCGGGAGGGGGGGAGGGAGGGTGGAAGGAGGGGGGAGGGGGAGAGGGATGGAATGGTGGAGGGAGGGGGGAGGGAGTGGGGGAGGGTGGGATGGAGGGAAGGAGGGAGGGGGGGAGTTAGGGGCTGAGTGGTGATGGAGGTTGGGATTGAGGGGGGAGGGAGGGGGGGAGGGAGTGGGGATGGGAGTGGGGATGGAGGTGGGAAGGAGGGGGGAGGAAGGGGTTGAGGGGGGAAGTGGGACCTCCCCTTTTCCCAGTACCCCTCTTTCCCCCACCACCAAGCCCCCTCCGCAACGACCCCTGTTGTCCCCAGTCCCCATTCACAGACCCCCCCCCCCATTCTCTCTCTCCCCCATACACACTCTCAGTGCTTTTTTCGAAACATTCGCGGTCACATAGTGCTTCTCACTGTAGCACCCATCTCAAACAAGCATTGGGAGGATGGGAGGGAGGGAAGGGGAGGGAGGGAGGAGGGAGGTGTGGAGGGAAGAGGGGAGGGAAGGGGGGAAGGGGGGGAAGGGGGAGGGAGAGGGGAGGGAGGGGGGATGGGATGGGGGAAGGGGGGAGGGAGGGGGACCTCCCCTTTTCCCAGTACCCCTCTTTCCCCGTTGGGCCCGTCCTCGTAGGGTTTCCATTGTAACCGGGAGGAGGGGAGGCAGTGAAGGGGGAGGGAGGGAGGAGTTAGGGGAGGAGGGGTGAGGGAGGTGGGGAGGGAGTTGGGGAGGAGGGGGGGAGGGAGTGGGGATGGAGGTGGGAAGGAGTGGGGAGGAAGGGGTTGAGGGGGGAAGGGGGGGAGGGAGGGAATAGGGGCCCCATGCTGATCTGTGTATGTTAAGTGACTTGCACAACTTTAAAAAACTGGCAGTTGCTTTTCGCAACAATGTTGCAACAATCTCACACAAGCATTGTGACGTCACAAGCTGAAGATGTAAATTTAAAACCGAGCTGATCTCTCATTGGTGCACGGGTGCCATTGTGACATCACGCGCTGAAGCCCCTTCAAGAAAAGGGTTAGAAATGAGAAATTTTAACTTTAATATCTCTCTAGCTTTAAAAAGGTAGCTTCAATTTGAACGAAAGTACTTACAATAGTTGCCCATGTTAATGGTGAATATGGCGGTACAAAAATCGTAGCGCTTTGGTGTACCGTCTGGGAGGAGTAGGGTTTGTAAGTTATGGACAGAAATCTTCGGAATCTTCCGTATATACATACGGAATCTTCCGTATATACATACGGAATGTTGGACCGCAGAGTTTTAGTATTATATAGATAGATAGATAGACTAGACCGAGTGGGCCCGTTGGGCCCGTCCTCGTAGGGTTTCCATTGTAACCGGGATGGGAGGAAAGGGGGAGGGTTGGGGGAGGGAGGGGGGGAGGGGAGGGGGGGAGGGGGGAGGGAGAGGGGAGGGAGGGGGGGAGGGGGGAGGGAGGGGGGAGAGGGGGGGATGGGAGGGGGGAGGGGGGAAGGGAGGAGGGTAGGGGGGGAGGGAGAGGGTAGGGAGGTGGGTAGGGGGGAGGGAGGGAGGGGGACCTCCCCTTTTCCCAGTACCCCTCTTTCCCCGTTGGGCCCGTCCTCGTAGGGTTTCCATTGTAACCGGGAGGAGGGGAGGGCGGGAAGGGGGAGGGAGGGAGGAGGGAGGTGTGGAGGGAGGAGGGGAGGGGAGGGAGGGGGGAGGGGAGGGAGGGGGGTAGGGGGGAGGGGGAGGGAGGGGGATGGAGGGGGAGGGAGAGGGGAGGGGGGAGGGGAGGGGGAAGGGGGGAGGGAGGGGGACCTCCCCTTTTCCCAGTACCCCTCTTTCCCCGTTGGGCCCGTCCCCGTAGGGTTTCCATTGTAACCGGGAGGGGGGGGAGGGAGGGTGGAAGGAGGGGGTAGGGGGAGAGGGGTGGAAGGGTGGAGGGAGGGGGGGAGGGAGTGGGGGAGGGTCGGATGGAGGGAAGGAGGGACGGGTGAGTTAGGGGCTGAGTGGTGATGGAGGTTGGGATTGAGGGGGGAGAGAGTGGGGATGGAGGTGGGAAGGAGGGGGGAGGAAGAGGTTGAGGGGGGAAGTGGGACCTCCCCTTTTCCCAGTACCCCTCTTTCCCCCACCACCAAGCCCCCACCGCAACGACCCCTGTTGTCCCCCTCCCCAGTCCCCATTCTCAGACCCCCCCCATTCTCTTGGAATAAAAAAAAATACTTTAAAAAAAATAAGTGCTTTTTAATTGCTTGTTTTGAAACATTCGCGGTTAAGTGCTTTTTAAAAAAACATTCGCGGTTAAGTGCTGGTTTTGAAACATTCGCGGCTACTTAGTGCTTCTGTCAGCTGCTTTTCGAAACAATGTTGCAACCATCTCACACAAGCATTGGGAGGATGGGAGGGAGGGAAGGGGAGGGAGGGAGGAGGGAGGTGTGGAGGGAGGAGGGGAGGGAGGGGGGAAGGGGAGGGGGGAAGGGGGCGGGAGAGGGGAAGGAGGGGGGATGGGATGGGGAAGGCGGGAGTGAGGGGGACCTCCCCTTTTCCCAGTACCCCTCTTTCCCCGTTGGGCCCGTCCTCGTAGGGTTTCCATTGTAACCGGGAGGAGGGGAGGGAGGGAAGGGGGAGGGAGGGAGGAGGGAGGTGTGGAGGGAGGGGAGGGGGAGGGAGGGGGGAGGGGAGGGGGGAAGGGGGGGAGGGGGGAGGGAGAGGGGGAGGGAGGGGGGGAGGGGGGTGAGGGGGGAGGGAGAGGGGTAGGGGGGGGGAGGGGAGGGGGAAGTGGAGGGAGGGGGACCTCCCCTTTTCCCAGTACCCCTCTTTCCCCGTTGGGCCCGTCCTCGTAGGGTTTCCATTGTAACCGGGAGGAGGGGAGGGAGGGAAGGGGGAGGGAGGGAGGTGTGGAGGGTGGAGGGGGAGGGAGGGGGGAGGGGAGGGGGAAGGGGGGGAGGGAGGGGGGGTGGAGGTGGGAAGGAGTGGGGAGGAAGGGGTTGAGGGGGGAAGGGGGGGAGGGAGGGAATAGGGGCCCCATGCTGATCTGTGTATGTTAAGTGACTCGCACAACTTTAAAAAACTGGCAGTTGCTTTTCGCAACAATGTTGCAACCATCTCACACAAGCATTGTGACGTCACAAGCTGAAGACCTTGAAAAAAAAGGTCAGAAAAAAAATTATGTAAATTTAAAGTAGTAAACACCCAATAGCAGCCGCTTGTCCATCGCGAGCTGATCTCTCATTGGTGCACGGGTGCCATTGTGACATCACGCGCTGAAGCCCCTTCAAGAAAAGGGTTAGAAATGAAAAATTTAAACTTTAATATCTCTCTAGCTTTAAAAAGGTAGCTTCAATTTGAACGAAAGTACTTACAATAGTTGCCCATGTTAATGGTGAATACGGCGTTACAAAAATCGTAGCGCTTTGGTGTACCGTCTGGGAGGAGTAGGGTTTGGCCCCTTCAAGAAAAGTGTTAGAAATGAAAATTTAAACTTTAATATCTCTCTAGCTTTAAAAAGGTAGCTTCAATTTGAACGAAAGTACTTACAAATAGTTGCCCATGTTAATGGTGAATACGGCGGTACAAAAATCGTAGCGCTTTGGTGTACCGTCTGGGAGGAGTAGGGTTTGTAAGTTATGGACAGAAATCTTCGGAATCTTCCGTATATACAACACGGAATCTTCCGTATATACATACGGAATGTTGGACCGCAGAGTTTTAGTAGTATACTAGACCGAGTGGGCCCGTTGGGCCCGTCCTCGTAGGGTTTCCATTGTAACCGGGAGGGGAGGAAAGGGGGAGGGTTGGGGGAGGGAAGGGGGAGGGAGGAGGGGAGGGAGGGGGGGAGGGGGGAGGGAGAGGGGAGGGAGGGGGGTAGGGGGGAGGGAGGGGGAGAGGGGGGGATGGGAGGGGGGAGGGGGGAAGGGAGGAGGGAAGGGGGGGAGGGAGAGGGGAGGGAGGTGGGTAGGGGGGAGGGAGGGAGGGGGACCTCCCCTTTTCCCAGTACCCCTCTTTCCCCGTTGGGCCCGTCCTCGTAGGGTTTCCATTGTAACCGGGAGGAGGGGAGGGTTGGGGGAGGGAAGGGGGAGGGAGGAGGGGAGGGAGGGGGGAGGGGAGGGGGGAGGGGGGAGGGAGAGGGGAGGGAGGGGGGTAGGGGGGAGGGAGGGGGAAGAGGGGTGGATGGGAGGGGGGAGGGGAGGGGGGAAGGGAGGAGGGAAGGGGGGAGGGAGAGGGGAGGGAGGTGGGTAGGGGGGAGGGAGGGAGGTGGGTAGGGGGGAGGGAGGGAGGGGGACCTCCCCTTTTCCCAGTACCCCTCTTTCCCCGTTGGGCCCGTCCTCGTAGGGTTTCCATTGTAACCGGGAGGAGGGGAGGGCGGGAAGGGGGAGGGAGGGAGGAGGGAGGTGTGGAGGGAGGAGGGGAGGGGAGGGAGGGGGGAGGGGAGGGAGGGGGGTAGGGGGGAGGGGGAGGGAGGGGGAGGGAGGGGGAGGGAGGGGGAGGGGGAGGGGAGGGGGGAGGGGAGGGGGAAGGGGGGAGGGAGGGGGGAGGGAGGGGGACCTCCCCTTTTCCCAGTACCCCTCTTTCCCCGTTGGGCCCGTCCCCGTAGGGTTTCCATTGTAACCGGGAGGGGGGGGAGGGAGGGTGGAAGGAGGGGGGAGGGGGAGAGGGGTGGAAGGGTGGAGGGAGGGGGGGAGGGAGTGGGGGAGGGTCGGATGGAGGGAAGGAGGGACGGGTGAGTTAGGGGCTGAGTGGTGATGGAGGTTGGGATTGAGGGGGGAGAGAGTGGGGATGGAGGTGGGAAGGAGGGGGGAGGAAGAGGTTGAGGGGGGAAGTGGGACCTCCCCTTTTCCCAGTACCCCTCTTTCCCCCACCACCAAGCCCCCACCGCAACGACCCCTGTTGTCCCCCTCCCCAGTCCCCATTCTCAGACCCCCCCCATTCTCTTGGAATAAAAAAAAATACTTTAAAAAAAAAAAGTGCTTTTTAATTGCTTGTTTTGAAACATTCGCGGTTAAGTGCTTTTTTAAAAAACATTCGCGGTTAAGTGCTGGTTTTGAAACATTCGCGGCTACTTAGTGCTTCTGTCAGCTGCTTTTCGAAACAATGTTGCAACCATCTCACACAAGCATTGGGAGGATGGGAGGGAGGGAAGGGGAGGGAGGGAGGAGGGAGGTGTGGAGGGAGGAGGGGAGGGAGGGGGGAAGGGGAGGGGGGGAAGGGGGCGGGAGAGGGGAGGGAGGGGGGATGGGATGGGGAAGGGGGGAGTGAGGGGGACCTCCCCTTTTCCCAGTACCCCTCTTTCCCCGTTGGGTCCGTCCTCGTAGGGTTTCCATTGTAACCGGGAGGAGGGGAGGGAGGGAAGGGGGAGGGAGGGAGGAGGGAGGTGTGGAGGGAGGGGAGGGGGAGGGAGGGGGGAGGGGAGGGGGGAAGGGGGGGGAGGGGGGAGGGAGAGGGGGAGTGAGGGGGGGAGGGGGGAGGGAGAGGGGTAGGGGGGGAGGGGAGGGGGAAGGGGAGGGAGGGGGACCTCCCCTTTTCCCAGTACCCCTCTTTCCCCGTTGGGCCCGTCCTCGTAGGGTTTCCATTGTAACCGGGAGGAGGGGAGGGAGGGAAGGGGGAGGGAGGGAGGTGTGGAGGGGGAGGGAGTGGGGAGGAAGGGTTTGAGGGGGGAAGGGGGGGAGGGAGGGAATAGGGGCCCCATGCTGATCTGTGTATGTTAAGTGACTCGCACAACTTTTAAAAACTGGCAGTTGCTTTTCGCAACAATGTTGCAACCATCTCACACAAGCATTGTGACGTCACAAGCTGAAGACCTTGAAAAAAAAGGTCAGAAAAAAAATTATGTAAATTTAAAGTAGTAAACACCCAATAGCAGCCGCTTGTCCATCGCGAGCTGATCTCTCATTGGTGCACGGGTGCCATTGTGACATCACGCGCTGAAGCCCCTTCAAGGAAAGGGTTAGAAATGAAAAATTTAAACTTTAATATCTCTCTAGCTTTAAAAAGGTAGCTTCAATTTGAACGAAAGTACTTACAATAGTTGCCCATGTTAATGGTGAATACGGCGGTACAAAAATCGTAGCGCTTTGGTGTACCGTCTGGGAGGAGTAGGGTTTGGCCCCTTCAAGAAAAGTGTTAGAAATGAAAATTTAAACTTTAATATCTCTCTAGCTTTAAAAAGGTAGCTTCAATTTGAACGAAAGTACTTACAATAGTTGCCCAGGTTAATGGTGAATACGGCGGTATAAAAATCGTAGCGCTTTGGTGTACCGTCTGGGAGGAGTAGGGTTTGTAAGTTATGGACAGAAATCTTCGGAATCTTCCGTATATACACACGGAATCTTCCGTATATACGGAATGTTGGACCGCAGAGTTTTAGTAGTATACTAGACCGAGTGGGCCCGTTGGGCCCGTCCTCGTAGGGTTTCCATTGTAACTGGGAGGATGGGAGGGAGGGAAGTGGGAGGGAGTGAGGAGGGAGGTGTGGAGGGAGCAGGGGAGGGGGAGGGAGGGGGGGAGGGGAGGGTGGAGTGGAGGGGGGAAGGGGGGGAGGGAGGGGGACCTCCCCTTTTCCCAGTACCCCTCTTTCCCCGTTGGGCCCGTCCCCGTAGGGTTTCCATTGTAAAGGGGAGGGGGGAGGGGAGGGAGGGGGGTAGGGGGGAGGGGGAGGGAGAGGGGAGGGGGAAGGGGGGAGGGAGGGGGACCTCCCCTTTTCCCAGTACTCCTCTTTCCCCGTTGGGCCCGTCCTCGTAGGGTTTCCATTGTAACCGGGAGGGGGGGAGGGAGGGAGGAGGGAGGTGTGGAGGGAGGAGGGGAGGGGGAGGGAGGGGGGGAGGGGAGGGGGAGGGGGGAAGAGGGGTAGGGGGGAGGGGAGGGAGGAGGGGAGGGAGGGGGAACTCCCCTTTTCCCAGTACCCCTCTTTCCCGTTGGGCCCGTCCCCGTAGGGTTTCCATTGTAACCGGGAGGGGGGGGAGGGAGGGTGGAAGGAGGGGGGAGGGGGAGAGGGGTGGAAGGGTGGAGGGAGGGGGGGAGGGAGTGGGGGAGGGTCGGATGGAGGGAAGGAGGGACGGGTGAGTTAGGGGCTGAGTGGTGATGGAGGTTGGGATTGAGGGGGGAGAGAGTGGGGATGGAGGTGGGAAGGAGGGGGGAGGAAGAGGTTGAGGGGGAAGTGGGACCTCCCCTTTTCCCAGTACCCCTCTTTCCCCCACCACCAAGCCCCCACCGCAACGACCCCTGTTGTCCCCCTCCCCAGTCCCCATTCTCAGACCCCCCCCATTCTCTTGGAATAAAAAAAAATACTTTAAAAAAAATAAGTGCTTTTTAATTGCTTGTTTTGAAACATTCGCGGTTAAGTGCTTTTTTAAAAAACATTCGCGGTTAAGTGCTGGTTTTGAAACATTCGCGGCTACTTAGTGCTTCTGTCAGCTGCTTTTCGAAACAATGTTGCAACCATCTCACACAAGCATTGGGAGGATGGGAGGGAGGGAAGGGGAGGGAGGGAGGAGGGAGGTGTGGAGGGAGGAGGGGAGGGAGGGGGGAAGGGGAGGGGGGGAAGGGGGCGGGGGAGGGGAGGGAGGGGGGATGGGATGGGGAAGGGGGGAGTGAGGGGGACCTCCCCTTTTCCCAGTACCCCTCTTTCCCCGTTGGGCCCATCCTCGTAGGGTTTCCATTGTAACCGGGAGGAGGGGAGGGAGGGAAGGGGGAGGGAGGGAGGAGGGAGGTGTGGAGGGAGGGGAGGGGGAGGGAGGGGGGAGGGGAGGGGGAAGGGGGGAGGGGGGAGGGAGAGGGGGAGGGAGGGGGGGAGGGGGGTGAGGGGGGAGGGAGAGGGGTAGGGGGGGGAGGGGAGGGGGAAGGGGAGGGAGGGGGACCTCCCCTTTTCCCAGTACCCCTCTTTCCCCGTTGGGCCCGTCCTCGTAGGGTTTCCATTGTAACCGGGAGGAGGGGAGGGAGGGAAGGGGGAGGGAGGGAGGTGTGGAGGGTGGAGGGGGAGGGAGGGGGGAGGGGAGGGGGGAAGGGGGGGAGGGAGGGGGGGTGGAGGTGGGAAGGAGTGGGGAGGAAGGGGTTGAGGGGGGAAGGGGGGGGGGAGGGAGGGAATAGGGGCCCCATGCTGATCTGTGTATGTTAAGTGACTCGCACAACTTTAAAAAACTGGCAGTTGCTTTTCGCAACAATGTTGCAACCATCTCACACAAGCATTGTGACGTCACAAGCTGAAGACCTTGAAAAAAAAGGTCAGAAAAAAAATTATGTAAATTTAAAGTAGTAAACACCCAATAGCAGCCGCTTGTCCATCGCGAGCTGATCTCTCATTGGTGCACGGGTGCCATTGTGACATCACGCGCTGAAGCCCCTTCAAGAAAAGGGTTAGAAATGAAAAATTTAAACTTTAATATCTCTCTAGCTTTAAAAAGGTAGCTTCAATTTGAACGAAAGTACTTACAATAGTTGCCCATGTTAATGGTGAATACGGCGGTACAAAAATCGTAGCGCTTTGGTGTACCGTCTGGGAGGAGTAGGGTTTGGCCCCTTCAAGAAAAGTGTTAGAAATGAAAATTTAAACTTTAATATCTCTCTAGCTTTAAAAAGGTAGCTTCAATTTGAACGAAAGTACTTACAATAGTTGCCCAGGTTAATGGTGAATACGGCGGTACAAAAATCGTAGCGCTTTGGTGTACCGTCTGGGAGGAGTAGGGTTTGTAAGTTATGGACAGAAATCTTCGGAATCTTCCGTATATACACACGGAATCTTCCGTATATACGGAATGTTGGACCGCAGAGTTTTAGTAGTATACTAGACCGAGTGGGCCCGTTGGGCCCGTCCTCGTAGGGTTTCCATTGTAACTGGGAGGATGGGAGGGAGGGAAGAGGGAGGGAGGGAGGAGGGAGGTGTGGAGGGAGCAGGGGAGAGGGAGGGGGGGAGGGGAGGGTGGAGTGGAGGGAGAAGGGGGAGGGAGGGGGACCTCCCCTTTTCCCAGTACCCCTCTTTCCTCGTTGGGCCTGTCCCCGTAGGGTTTCCATTGTAACCGGGAGGGGGGGAGGAAGGGTGGAAGGAGGGGGGAGGGGGAGGGGGAGAGGGATGGAAGGGTGGAGGGAGGGGGGTGGGAGTGGGGGAGGGAGGGATGGAGGGAAGGAGGGAGGGGGGGAGTTAGGGGGGAGGGTTGAGGGAGGTGGAGAGGGATGGGGAGGGAGGGGGAGGAGGGGGGAGGGAGTGGGGATGGAGATGGGAAGGAGGGGGAGGAAGGGGTTGAGGGGTGAAGGGGACCTCCCCTTTTCCCAGTACCCCTCTTTCCTCCACCACCAAGCCCCCTCCGCAACGACCCCTGTTGTCCCCATCCCCAGTCCCCATTCTCAGACCCCCCCCCATTCTCTCTCTCCCCCAGACACACTCTCAGTGCTTTTTTCGAAACACTTGCCCCGGTGGCCCACGAGCATAGGGGCCCAATGCTGATCTGTGTATGTTAAGTGACTTGCAATTAAAAAAAATACTTTAAAAAAAGATAAGTGCTTTTTAAGTGCTCGTTTTGAAACATTCGCGGTCACATAGTGCTTCTCACTGCGATCTGTTAGTGGTGCTTTTCGAAACAATTTTGCACCCATCTCACACAAGCATTTGGAGGTTTGGAGGGAGGGAAGGGAGGGAGGAGGGAGGTGTGGAGGGAGGAGGGGAGGGAGGGGGGAAGGGGAGGGGGGAAGGGGGGGAGGGGGAAGGGAGAGGGGAGAGATGGGTGATGGGATGGGGGAAGGGGGGAGGGAGGGGGACCTCCCCTTTTCCCAGTACCCCTCTTTCCCCGTTGGTCCCGTCCCCGTAGGGTTTCCATTGTAACCGGGAGGGGGGAGGGAGGGTGGAAGGAGGGTGGAGGGGGAGAGGGGTGGAGGGAGGGGGGAGGGATTGGTGGATGGAGGGATTGTGGGAATGAGGGATGGGGGAGTTAGGTGGGGAGTGTTGAGGGATGGGGAGGGAGTTTTGGAGGGAGGGGGTGGAGGGGAGGGGGAAGGGAGGGGGGAGGGGAGGGGGGAGGGGAGGGAGGGGGATCTCCCCTTTTCCCAGTACCCCTCTTTCCCCGTTGGGCCCGTCCCCGTAGGGTTTCCATTGTAACCGGGAGGGGGGGAGGGAGGGTGGAAGGAGGGGGGAGGGGGAGAGGGATGGAAGGGTGGAGGGAGGGGGGAGGGAGTGGGGGAGGGTGGGATGGAGGGAAGGAGGGAGGGAGGGAGTTAGGGGCTGAGTGGTGATGGAGGTTGGGATTGAGGGGGGAGGGAGGGGGGGGGAGCGAGTGGGGATGGAGGTGGGAAGGAGGGGGGAGGAAGGTGTTGAGGGGGGAAGTGGGACCTCCCCTTTTCCCAGTACCCCTCTTTCCCCCACCACCAAGCCCCCTCCGCAACGACCCCTGTTGTCCCCCTCCCCAGTCCCCATTCACAGACCCCCCCCCCATTCTCTCTCTCCCCCAGACACACTCTCAGTGCTTTTTTCGAAACACTTGCCCCGGTGGCCCACGAGCATAGGGGCCCAATGCTGATCAGTGTATGTTAAGTGACTTGCAATAAAAAAAAATACTTTAAAAAAAGATAAGTGCTTTTTAAGTGCCTGTTTTGAAACATTCACGGTCACATAGTGCTTCTCACTGCGATCTGTTAGTGGTGCTTTTCGAAACAATATAGCACCCATCTCAAACAAGCATTGGGAGGATGGGAGGGAGGGAAGGGGAGGGAGGGAGGAGAGAGGTGTGGAGGGAGGGGGAAGGGGAGGGGGGAACGGGGGGAAGGGGGAGGGAGAGGGGAGGGAGGGGGGATGGGATGGGGGAAGGGGGGAGGGAGGGGGACCTCCCCTTTTCCCAGTACCCCTCTTTCCCCGTTGGGCCCGTCCTCGTAGGGTTTCCATTGTAACCGGGAGGAGGGGAGGGAGGGAGGAGGGAGGTGTGGAGGGAGGAGGGGAGGGGGGAGGGGAGGGGGGAAGGGGGAGGGAGAGGGTTAGGGGGGAGGGGGAGGGGGGAGGGGAGGGGGGAAGGGGGACCTCCCCTTTTCCCAGTACCCCTCTTTCCCCGTTGGGCCCGTCCCCGTAGGGTTTCCTTTGTAACCAGAAGGGGAGGAGGGAGGGTGGAAGGAGGGGGGAGGGGGGAGGGGGAGAGGGATGGAAGGGTGGAGGGAGGAGGGGAAGGATGGAGGGAAGGAGGGAGGGGGGGGAGTTAGGGGAGGAGGGGTGAGGGAGGTGGGGAGGGAGTTGGGGAGGAGGGGGGGAGGGAGTGGGGATGGAGGTGGGAAGGAGTGGGGAGGAAGGGGTTGAGGGGGGAAGGGAGGGAGGGAATAGGGGCCCCATGCTGATCTGTGTATGTTAAGGGACTTGCACAACTTTAAAAAACTGGCAGTTGCTTTTCGCAACAATGTTGCAACAATCTCACACAAGCATTGTGACGTCACAAGCTGAAGATGTAAATTTAAAACCGAGCTGATCTCTCATTGGTGCACGGGTGCCATTGTGACATCACGCGCTGAAGCCCCTTCAAGAAAAGGGTTAGAAATGAAAATTTATACTTTAATATCTCTCTAGCTTTAAAAAGGTAGCTTCAATTTGAACGAAAGTACTTACAATAGTTGCCCATGTTAATGGTGAATACGGCGGTACAAAAATCGTAGCGCTTTGGTGTACCGTCTGGGAGGAGTAGGGTTTGGCCCCTTCAAGAAAAGTGTTAGAAATGAAAATTTAAACTTTAATATCTCTCTAGCTTTAAAAAGGTAGCTTCAATTTGAACGAAAGTACTTACAATAGTTGCCCATGTTAATGGTGAATACGGCGGTACAAAAATCGTAGCGCTTTGGTGTACCGTCTGGGAGGAGCAGGGTTTGTAAGTTATGGACAGAAATCTTCGGAATCTTCCGTATATACATACGGAATCTTCCGTATATACATACGGAATGTTGGACCGCAGAGTTTTAGTAGTATACTAGACCGAGTGGGCCCGTTGGGCCCGTCCTCGTAGGGTTTCCATTGTAACCGGGAGGGGAGGAAAGGGGGAGGGTTGGGGGAGGGAAGGGGGAGGGAGGAGGGGAGGGAGGGGGGAGGGGAGGGGGGAGGGAGAGGGGAGGGAGGGGGGTAGGGGGGAGGGAGGGGGAGAGGGGGGATGGGAGGGGGGAGGGGAGGGGGGAAGGGAGGAGGGAAGGGGGGGAGGGAGAGGGGAGGGAGGTGGGTAGGGGGGAGGGAGGGAGGGAGGGGGACCTCCCCTTTTCCCAGTACCCCTCTTTCCCCGTTGGGCCCGTCCTCGTAGGGTTTCCATTGTAACCGGGAGGAGGGGAGGGCGGGAAGGGGGAGGGAGGGAGGAGGGAGGTGTGGAGGGAGGAGGGGAGGGGAGGGAGGGGGGAGGGGAGGGAGGGGGTAGGGGGGAGGGGGAGGGAGGGGGAGGGAGAGGGGATGGGGGAGGGAGAGGGGGAAGGGGGGAGGGAGGGGGACCTCCCCTTTTCCCAGTACTCCTCTTTCCCCGTTGGGCCCATCCTCGTAGGGTTTCCATTGTAACCGGGAGGGGGGGAGGGAGGGAGGAGGGAGGTGTGGAGGGAGGTGTGGAGGGAGGAGGGGAGGGGGAGGGAGGGGGGGAGGGGAGGGGGAGGGGGAAAGAGGGGTAGGGGGGAGGGGAGGGAGGAGGGGAGGGAGGGGAACTCCCCTTTTCCCAGTACCCCTCTTTCCCCGTTGGGCCCGTCCCCGTAGGGTTTCCATTGTAACCGGGAGGGGGGGAGGGAGGGTGGAAGGAGGGGGAGAGGGGTGGAAGTGTGGAGGGAGGGGGGGAGGGAGTGGGGGAGGGTCGGATGGAGGGAAGGAGGGAGGGGTGAGTTAGGGGCTGAGTGGTGATGGAGGTTGGGATTGAGGGGGGAGAGAGTGGGGATGGAGGTGGGAAGGAGGGGGGAGGAAGAGGTTGAGGGGGAAGTGGGACCTCCCCTTTTCCCAGTACCCCTCTTTCTCCCACCACCAAGCCCCCACCGCAACGACCCCTGTTGTCCCCCTCCCCAGTCCCCATTCTCAGACCCCCCCCATTCTCTTGGAATAAAAAAAAATACTTAAAAAAAAAAAGTGCTTTTTAATTGCTTGTTTTGAAACATTCGCGGTTAAGTGCTTTTTTAAAAAACATTCGCGGTTAAGTGCTGGTTTTGAAACATTCGCGGCTACTTAGTGCTTCTGTCAGTTGCTTTTCGAGGGAGGGAGTAGGGAGGTGTGGAGGGGGGAGGGGAGGGGGAGGGAGGGGGGAGGGGAGGGGGGAAGGGGGGGAGGGAGAGGGGAGGGAAGGGGGTAGGGGGAGGGGGAGGGAGGGGGGAAGGGGAGGGAGGGGGGAAGGGGAGGGGGAAGGAGGGGGGGAGGGAGAAGGGAGGGAGGGGGAGTGAGGGGGGAGGGAGGGGAACCTCCCATTTTCCCAGTACCCCTCTTTCCCCATTGGGCCCGTCCTCGTAGGGTTTCCATTGTAACCGGGAGGAGGGGAGGGAGGGTGGAAGGAGGGGGGAGGGGGAGAGGGATGGAATGGTGGAGGGAGGGGGGAGGGAGTGGGGGAGGGTGGGATGGAGGGAAGGAGGGAGGGGGGGAGTTAGGGGCTGAGTGGTGAAGGAGGTTGGGATTGAGGGGGGAGGGAGGGGGGAGGGAGTGGGGATGGAGGTGGGAAGGAGGGGGGAGGAAGGGGTTGAGGGGGGAAGTGGGACCTCCCCTTTTCCCAGTACCCCTCTTTCCCCCACCACCAAGCCCCCTCCGCAACGACCCCTGTTGTCCCCCTCCCCAGTCCCCATTCTCAGACCCCCCCCCCCCCATTCTCTCTCTCCCCCAGACACACTCTCAGTGCTTTTTTCGAAACACTTGCCCCGGTGGCCCACGAGCATAGGGGCCCAATGCTGATCTGTGTATGTTAAGTGACTTGCAATAAAAAAAAATACTTTAAAAAAAGATAAGTGCTTTTTAAGTGCTTGTTTTGAAACATTCACGGTCACATAGTGCTTCTCACTGCGATCTGTTAGTGGTGCTTTTCGAAACAATGTAGCACCCATCTCAAACAAGCATTGGGAGGATGGGAGGGAGGGAAGGGGAGGGAGGGAGGAGAGAGGTGTGGAGGGAGGGGGGAAGGGGAGGGAGAACGGGTGGGAGGGAGAGGGGAGGGAGGGGGGATGGGATGGGGGAAGGGGGAGGGAGGGGGACCTCCCCTTTTCCCAGTACCCCTCTTTCCCCGTTGGGCCCGTCCTCGTAGGGTTTCCATTGTAACCGGGAGGAGGGGAGGGAGGGAGGAGGAGGTGTGGAAGGAGGAGGGGAGGGGGGGGAGGGGAGGGGGAGGGAGAGGGTTAGGGGGGAGGGGGAGGGGGGAGGGGAGGGGGGAAGGGGAGGGAGGGGGACCTCCCCTTTTCCCAGTACCCCTCTTTCCCCGTTGGGCCCGTCCCCGTAGGGTTTCCTTTGTAACCAGAAGGGGGGGAGGGAGGGTGGAAGGAGGGGGGAGGGGGAGAGGGATGGAAGGGTGGAGGGAGGGGGGGAGGATGGAGGGAAGGAGGGAGGGGCGGGGAGTTAGGGGAGGAGGGGTGAGGGAGGTGGGGAGGGAGTTGGGGAGGAGGGGGGGAGGGAGTGGGGATGGAGGTGGGAAGGAGTGGGGAGGAAGGGGTTGAGGGGGGAAGGGGGGAGGGAGGGAATAGGGGCCCCATGCTGATCTGTGTATGTTAAGTGACTGGCACAACTTTAAAAAACTGGCAGTTGCTTTTCGCAACAATGTTGCAACAATCTCACACAAGCATTGTGACGTCACAAGCTGAAGATGTAAATTTAAAACCGAGCTGATCTCTCATTGGTGCACGGGTGCCATTGTGACATCACGCGCTGAAGCCCCTTCAAGAAAAGGGTTAGAAATGAAAATTTATACTTTAATATCTCTCTAGCTTTAAAAAGGTAGCTTCAATTTGAACGAAAGTACTTACAATAGTTGCCCATGTTAATGGTGAATACGGCGGTACAAAAATCGTAGCGCTTTGGTGTACCGTCTGGGAGGAGTAGGGTTTGGCCCCTTCAAGAAAAGTGTTAGAAATGAAAATTTAAACTTTAATATCTCTCTAGCTTTAAAAAGGTAGCTTCAATTTGAACGAAAGTACTTACAACAGTTGCCCATGTCAATGGTGAATACGGCGGTACAAAAATCGTAGCGCTTTGGTGTACCGTCTGGGAGGAGCAGGGTTTGTAAGTTATGGACAGAAATCTTCGGAATCTTCCGTATATACATACGGAATCTTCCGTATATACATACGGAATGTTGGACCGCAGAGTTTTAGTATTATATAGATAGATAGATAGATAGATAGACTAGACCGAGTGGGCCCGTTGGGCCCGTCCTCGTAGGGTTTCCATTGTAACCGGGAGGGGAGGAAAGGGGGAGGGTTGGGGGAGGGAAGGGGGAGGGAGGAGGGGAGGGAGGGGGGTAGAGGGGAGGGGGAGGGAGAGGGGAGGGAGGGGGGTAGGGGGGATGGAGGGGGGGAGAGGGGGGGATGGGAGGGGGAGGGGAGGGGGGAAGGGAGGAGGGAAGGGGGGGAGGGAGAGGGGAGGGAGGTGGGTAGGGGGAGGGAGGGAGGGGGACCTCCCCTTTTCCCAGTACCCCTCTTTCCCCGTTGGGCCCGTCCTCGTAGGGTTTCCATTGTAACCGGGAGGAGGGGAGGGCGGGAAGGGGGAGGGAGGGAGGAGGGAGGTGTGGAGGGAGGAGGGGAGGGGAGGGAGGGGGGAGGGGGGAAGGGGAGGGGGGAAGGGGGGAAGGGGGAGGGAGAGGGAGAGGGGAGGGAGGGGGGATGGGATGGGGGAAGGGGGGAGGGAGGGGGACCTCCCCTTTTCCCAGTACTCCTCTTTCCCCGTTGGGCCCGTCCTCGTAGGGTTTCAATTGTAACCGGGAGGGGGGGAGGGAGGGTGGAAGGAGGGGGGAGAGGGATGGAAGGGTGGAGGGAGGGGGGGAGGGATTGGGGAGGGAGGGATGGAGGGAGGGGGGAGTTAGGGGGGAGGGGGGAGGGAGTTGGGGAGGGAGGGGGAGGAGGGGGGGAGGGAGTGGGGATGGAGGTGGGAAGGAGGGGGGATGAAGGGGTTGAGGGGGGAAGGGGGACCTCCCCTTTTCCCAGTACCCCTCTTTCCCCGTTGGGCCCGTCCTCATAGGGTTTCCATTGTAACCGGGAGGGGGGGAGGGAGGTGTGGAGGGAGGTGTGGAGGGAGGAGGGGAGGGGGAGGGAGGGGGGGAGGGGAGGGGGGAAGGGGAGGGGGAAGGGGGGAGGGGTAGGGGGGAGGGGAGGGAGGGGGACCTCCCCTTTTCCCAGTACCCCTCTTTCCCCGTTGGGCCCGTCCCCGTAGGGTTTCTTTTGTAACCGGGAGGGGGGGGGGAGGATGGAAGGAGGGGGGAGGGGGAGAGGGATGGAAGGGTGGATTGATTGGGGGAGGGAGGGATGGAGGGAAGGAGGGAGGGGGGGAGTTCGGGGGGAGGTTTGAGGGAGGTGGGGAGGGAGGGGGAGGGAGTTGGGGAGGGAGGGTGAGGAGGGGGGGAGGGAGTGGGGATGGAGGTGGGAAGGAAGGGGTTGAGGGGTGAAGGGGGACCTCCCATTTTCCCAGTACCCCTCTTTCCCCCACCACCAAGCCCCCTCCGCAACGACCCCTGTTGTCCCCCTCCCCAGTCCCCATTCTCAGACCCCCCCCCCCCCCATTCTCTCTCTCCCCCAGACACACTCCAAGTGCTGTTTCGCAACACTTGCCCCGGTGGCCCACGAGCATAGAGGCCCCATGTTGATCTGTGTATGTTAAGTGACTTGCAATAAAAAAGACTACTTGAAAACAGTGGTTTAAAGTGGTTTAAAGTGCTGTTTTTGCTACATTCGCGGTCATTTAGTGCTTCTCACGACCACGGTCATTTAGTGCTTCTCACTGCGATCTGTTAGTGGTGCTTTTCGAAACAATGTAGCACCCATCTCAAACAAGCATTGGGAGGATGGGAGGGAGGGAAGGGGAGGGGAGGGAGGAGAGAGGTGTGGAGGGAGGAGGGGAGGGAGGGGGAAGGGGAGGGGGAACGGGGGGAAGGGGGAGGGAGAGGGGAGGGAGGGGGGATGGGATGGGGAAGGGGGGAGGGAGCGGGACCGCCCCTTTTCCCAGTACCCCTCTTTCCCCGTTGGGCCCGTCCTCGTAGGGTTTCCATTGTAACCGGGAGGACGGGAGGGAGGGAGGAGGGAGGTGTGGAGGGAGGAGGGGAGGGGGGGAGGGGAGGGGGAAGGGGGAGGGAGAGGGTTAGGGGGGAGGGGGATGGGGGAGGGGGTAAGGGGAGGGAGGGGGACCTCCCCTTTTCCCAGTACCCCTCTTTCCCCGTTGGGCCCGTCCCCGTAGGGTTTCCTTTGTAACCAGAAGGGGGGGAGGGAGGGTGGAAGGAGGGGGGAGGGGGAGAGGGATGGAAGGGTGGAGGGAGGGGGGGAGGGATGGAGGGAAGGAGGGAGGGGGGGGGGAGTTAGGGGAGGAGGGGTGAGGGAGGTGGGGAGGGAGTTGGGGAGGAGGGGGGAGGGAGTGGGGATGGAGGTGGGAAGGAGTGGGGAGGAAGGGGTTGAGGGGGGAAGGGGGGGGGAGGGAGGGAATAGGGGCCCCATGCTGATCTGTGTATGTTAAGTGACTCGCACAACTTTAAAAAACTGGCAGTTGCTTTTCGCAACAATGTTGCAAACCATCTAACACAAGCATTGTGACGTCACAAGCTGAAGACCTTGAAAAAAAAGGTCAGAAAAAAAATTATGTAAATTTAAAACCGAGCTGATCTCTCATTGGTGCACGGGTGCCATTGTGACATCACGCGCTGAAGCCCCTTCAAGAAAAGGGTTAGAAATGAGAAATTTTAACTTTAATATCTCTCTAGCTTTAAAAAGGTAGCTTCAATTTGAACGAAAGTACTTACAATAGTTGCCCATGTTAATGGTGAATATGGCGGTACAAAAATCGTAGCGCTTTGGTGTACCGTCTGGGAGGAGTAGGGTTTGTAAGTTATGGACAGAAATCTTCGGAATCTTCCGTACAAACATACGGAATCTTCCGTATATACATACGGAATGTTGGACCGCAGAGTTTTAGTAGTATACTAGACCGAGTGGGCCCGTTGGGCCCGTCCTCGTAGGGTTTCCATTGTAACCGGGAGGGGAGGAAAGGGGGAGGGTTGGGGGAGGGAAGGGGGAGGTAGGAGGGGAGGGAGGGGGGGAGGGGAGGGGGAGGGAGAGGGGGGGTAGGGGGGAGGGAGAGGGGGGGATGGGAGGGGGGAGGGGAGGGGGGGAGGGAGGAGGGAAGGGGGGGAGGGAGAGGGGAGGGAGGTGGGTAGGGGGGAGGGAGGGAGGGGGACCTCCCCTTTTCCCAGTACCCCTCTTTCCCCGTTCTCGTAGGGTTTCCATTGTAACCGGGAGGAGGGGAGGGCGGGAAGGGGGAGGGAGGGAGGAGGGAGGTGTGGAGGGAGGAGGGGAGGGGAGGGAGGGGAGGGAGGGGGTTAGGGGGGAGGGGGAGGGAGGGGGAGGGAGAGGGGATGGGGGAGGGGAGGGGGAAGGGGGGAGGGAGGGGGACCTCCCCTTTTCCCAGTACTCCTCTTTCCCCGTTGGGCCCGTCCTCGTAGGGTTTCCATTGTAACCGGGAGGGGGGGAGGGAGGGAGGAGGGAGGTGTGGAGGGAGGTGTGGAGGGAGGAGGGGAGGGGGAGGGAGGGGGGAGGGGAGGGGGAGGGGGGAAGAGGGGTAGGGGGGAGGGGAGGGAGGAGGGGAGGGAGGGGGGATGGGATGGGGGAAGGGGTGAGGGAGGGGGACCTCCCCTTTTCCCAGTACTCCTCTTTCCCCGTTGGGCCCGTCCTCGTAGGGTTTCAATTGTAACCGGGAGGGGGGGAGGGAGGGTGGAGAGGGATGGAAGGGTGGAGGGAGGGGGGGAGGGATTGGAGAGGGAGGGATGGAGGGAGGGGGGAGTTAGGGGGGAGGGGGGAGGGAGTTGGGGAGGGAGGGGGAGGAGGGGGGGAGGGAGTGGGGATGGAGGTGGGAAGGAGGGGGGATGAAGGGGATGAGGGGGGAAGGGGGACCTCCCCTTTTCCCAGTACCCCTCTTTCCCCGTTGGGCCCGTCCTCATAGGGTTTCCATTGTAACCGGGAGGGGGGGAGGGAGGTGTGGAGGGAGGTGTGGAGGGAGGAGGGGAGGGGGGGAGGGGAGGGGGGAAGGGGAGGGGGAAGGGGGGAGGGGGTAGGGGGGAGGGGAGGGAGGGGGACCTCCCCTTTTCCCAGTACCCCTCTTTCCCCGTTGGGCCCGTCCCCGTAGGGTTTCTATTGTAACCGGGAGGGGGGAGGGAGGATGGAAGGAGGGGGGAGGGGGAGAGGGATGGAAGGGTGGATTGATTGGGGGAGGGAGGGATGGAGGGAAGGAGGGAGGGGGGGAGATAGGGGGGAGGTTTGAGGGAGGTGGGGAGGGAGGGGGAGGGAGTTGGGGAGGGAGGGGGAGGAGGGGGGGAGGGAGTGGGGATGGAAGTGGGAAGGAAGGGGTTGAGGGGTGAAGGGGGACCTCCCATTTTCCCAGTACCCCTCTTTCCCCCACCACCAAGCCCCCTCCGCAACGACCCCTGTTGTCCCCCTCCCCAGTCCCCATTCTCAGACCCCCCCCCCATTCTCTCTCTCCCCCAGACACACTCCAAGTGCTGTTTCGCAACACTTGCCCCGGTGGCCCACGAGCATAGAGGCCCCATGTTGATCTGTGTATGTTAAGTGACTTGCAATAAAAAAGACTACTTGAAAACAGTGGTTTAAAGTGGTTTAAAGTGCTGTTTTTGCTACATTCGCGGTCATTTAGTGCTTCTCACGACCACGGTCATTTAGTGCTTCTCACTGCGATCTGTTAGTGGTGCTTTTCGAAACAATGTAGCACCCATCTCAAACAAGCATTGGGAGGATGGGAGGGACGGAAGGGGAGGGAGGGAGGAGAGAGGTGTGGAGGGAGGAGGGGAGGGAGGGGGAAGGGGAGGGGGGAACGGGGGGAAGGGGGACGGAGAGGGGAGGGAGGGGGGATGGGATGGGGGAAGGGGGGAGGGAGGGGGACCTCCCCTTTTCCCAGTACCCCTCTTTCCCCGTTGGGCCCGTCCTCGTAGGGTTTCCATTGTAACCGGGAGGAGGGGAGGGAGGGAGGAGGGAGGTGTGGAGGGAGGAGGGGAGGGGGGGAGGGGAGGGGGGAAGGGGGAGGGAGAGGGTTAGGGGGGAGGGGGATGGGGGAGGGGGTAAGGGGAGGGAGGGGGACCTCCCCTTTTCCCAGTACCCCTCTTTCCCCGTTGGGCCCGTCCCCGTAGGGTTTCCTTTGTAACCAGAAGGGGGGGAGGGAGGGTGGAAGGAGGGGGGAGGGGGAGAGGGATGGAAGGGTGGAGGGAGGGGGGGAGGGATGGAGGGAAGGAGGGAGGGGGGGGAGTTAGGGGAGGAGGGGTGAGGGAGGTGGGGAGGGAGTTGGGGGGAAGGGGGGGAGGGAGGGGGGGTGGAGGTGGGAAGGAGTGGGGAGGAAGGGGTTGAGGGGGGAAGGGGGGGGAGGGAGGGAATAGGGGCCCCATGCTGATCTGTGTATGTTAAGTGACTCGCACAACTTTAAAAAACTGGCAGTTGCTTTTCGCAACAATGTTGCAACATCTCACACAAGCATTGTGACGTCACAAGCTGAAGACCTTGAAAAAAAAGGTCAGAAAAAAAATCATGTAAATTTAAAGTAGTAAACACCCAATAGCAGCTGCTTGTCCATCGCGAGCTGATCTCTCATTGGTGCACGGGTGCCATTGTGACATCACGCGCTGAAGCCCCTTCAAGAAAAGGGTTAGAAATGAAAATTTAAACTTTAATATCTCTCTAGCTTTAAAAAGGTAGCTTCAATTTGAACGAAAGTACTTACAATAGTTGCCCAGGTTAATGGTGAATATGGCGGTACAAAAATCGTAGCGCTTTGGTGTACCTTCAGGGAGGAGTAGGGTTTGTAAGTTATGGACAGAAACTCTTCGGAATCTTCCGTACATACACATATACATATGGAATGTTGGACCGCAGAGTTTTAGTAGTATACTAGACCGAGTGGGCCCGTTGGGCCCGTCCTCGTAGGGTTTCCATTGTAACCGGGAGGGGAGAAAGGGGGAGGGTTGGGGGAGGGAAGGGGGAGGGAGGAGGGGAGGGAGGGGGGGAGGGGAGGGGGGGGAGGGAGAGGGGAGGGAGGGGGGGTAGGGGGGAGGGAGGGGGGAGAGGGGGGATGGGAGGGGGGAGGGGAGGGGGGAAGGGAGGAGGGAAGGGGGGGAGGGAGAGGGGAGGGAGGTGGGTAGGGGGAGGGAGGGAGGGGGACCTCCCCTTTTCCCAGTACCCCTCTTTCCCCGTTGGGCCCGTCCTCGTAGGGTTTCCATTGTAACCGGGAGGAGGGGAGGGCGGGAAGGGGGAGGGAGGGAGGAGGGAGGTGTGGAGGGAGGAGGGGAGGGGAGGGAGGGGAGGGAGGGGGTTAGGGGGGAGGGGGAGGGAGGGGGAGGGAGAGGGGATGGGGGAGGGGAGGGGGAAGGGGGGAGGGAGGGGGACCTCCCCTTTTCCCAGTACTCCTCTTTCCCCGTTGGGCCCGTCCTCGTAGGGTTTCCATTGTAACCGGGAGGGGGGGAGGGAGGGAGGAGGGAGGTGTGGAGGGAGGTGTGGAGGGAGGAGGGGAGGGGGAGGGAGGGGGGGAGGGGAGGGGGAGGGGGGAAGAGGGGTAGGGGGAGGGGAGGGAGGAGGGGAGGGAGGGGAACTCCCCTTTCCCCAGTACCCCTCTTTCCCCGTTGGGCCCGTCCCCGTAGGGTTTCCATTGTAACCGGGAGGGGGGGAGGGAGGGTGGAAGGAGGGGGAGAGGGGTGGAAGGGTGGAGGGAGGGGGGGAGGGAGTGGGGGAGGGTCGGATGGAGGGAAGGAGGGAGGGGTGAGTTAGGGGCTGAGTGGTGATGGAGGTTGGGATTGAGGGGGGAGAGAGTGGGGATGGCGGTGGGAAGGAGGGGGGAGGAAGAGGTTGAGGGGGAAGTGGGACCTCCCCTTTTCCCAGTACCCCTCTTTCTCCCACCACCAAGCCCCCACCGCAACGACCCCTGTTGTCCCCCTCCCCAGTCCCCATTCTCAGACCCCCCCCCATTCTCTTGGAATAAAAAAAAAAAACTTTTTAAAAAAAAGTGCTTTTTAATTGCTTGTTTTGAAACATTCGCGGTTAAGTGCTTTTTTAAAAAACATTCGCGGTTAAGTGCTGGTTTTGAAACATTCGCGGCTACTTAGTGCTTCTGTCAGTTGCTTTTCGAGGGAGGGAGTAGGGAGGTGTGGAGGGGGGAGGGGAGGGGGAGGGAGGGGGGAGGGGAGGGGGGAAGGGGGGGAGGGAGAGGGGAGGGAAGGGGGTAGGGGGGAGGGGGAGGGAGGGGGGAGGGGGAAGGGGAGGGAGGGGGGAAGGGGAGGGGGAGGGAGGGGGGGAGGGAGAAGGGAGGGAGGGGGGAGTGAGGGGGGAGGGAGGGGAACCTCCCATTTTCCCAGTACCCCTCTTTCCCCATTGGGCCTGTCCTCGTAGGGTTTCCATTGTAACCGGGAGGAGGGGAGGGAGGGTGGAAGGAGGGGGGAGGGGGAGAGGGATGGAATGGTGGAGGGAGGGGGGAGGGAGTGGGGGAGGGTGGGATGGAGGGAAGGAGGGAGGGGGGGAGTTAGGGGCTGAGTGGTGAAGGAGGTTGGGATTGAGGGGGGAGGGAGGGGGGAGGGAGTGGGGATGGAGGTGAGAAGGAGGGGGGAGGAAGGGGTTGAGGGGGGAAGTGGGACCTCCCCTTTTCCCAGTACCCCTCTTTCCCCCACCACCAAGCCCCCTCCGCAACGACCCCTGTTGTCCCCCTCCCCAGTCCCCATTCTCAGACCCCCCCCCCCCCCCATTCTCTCTCTCCCCCAGACACACTCTCAGTGCTTTTTTCGAAACACTTGCCCCGGTGGCCCACGAGCATAGGGGCCCAATGCTGATCTGTGTATGATAAGTGACTTGCAATAAAAAAAAATACTTTAAAAAAAGATAAGTGCTTTTTAAGTGCTTGTTTTGAAACATTCACGGTCACATAGTGCTTCTCACTGCGATCTGTTAGTGGTGCTTTTCGAAACAATGTAGCACCCATCTCAAACAAGCATTGGGAGGATGGGAGGGAGGGAAGGGGAGGGAGGGAGGAGAGAGGTGTGGAGGGAGGGGGGAAGGGGAGGGGGAACGGGGGGGAGGGAGAGGGGAGGGAGGGGGGATGGGATGGGGGAAGGGGGGAGGGAGGGGGACCTCCCCTTTTCCTAGTACCCCTCTTTCCCCGTTGGGCCCGTCCTCGTAGGGTTTCCATTGTAACCGGGAGGAGGGGAGGGAGGGAGGAGGAGGTGTGGAGGGAGGAGGGGAGGGGGGGAGGGGAGGGGGAGGGAGAGGGTTAGGGGGGAGGGGGAGGGGGGAGGGGAGGGGGGAAGGGGAGGGAGGGGGACCTCCCCTTTTCCCAGTACCCCTCTTTCCCCGTTGGGCCCGTCCCCGTAGGGTTTCCTTTGTAACCAGAAGGGGGGGAGGGAGGGTGGAAGGAGGGGGGAGGGGGAGAGGGATGGAAGGGTGGAGGGAGGGGGGGAGGATGGAGGGAAGGAGGGAGGGGGGGGGAGTTAGGGGAGGAGGGGTGAGGGAGGTGGGGAGGGAGTTGGGGAGGAGGGGGGGAGGGAGTGGGGATGGAGGTGGGAAGGAGTGGGGAGGAAGGGGTTGAGGGGGGAAGGGGGGGAGGGAGGGAATAGGGGCCCCATGCTGATCTGTGTATGTTAAGTGACTCGCACAACTTTAAAAAACTGGCAGTTGCTTTTCGCAACAATGTTGCAACAATCTCACACAAGCATTGTGACGTCACAAGCTGAAGATGTAAATTTAAAACCGAGCTGATCTCTCATTGGTGCACGGGTGCCATTGTGACATCACGCACTGAAGCCCCTTCAAGAAAAGGGTTAGAAATGAAAATTTATACTTTAATATCTCTCTAGCTTTAAAAAGGTAGCTTCAATTTGAACGAAAGTACTTACAATAGTTGCCCATGTTAATGGTGAATACGGCGGTACAAAAATCGTAGCGCTTTGGTGTACCGTCTGGGAGGAGTAGGGTTTGGCCCCTTCAAGAAAAGTGTTAGAAATGAAAATTTTAACTTTAATATCTCTCTAGCTTTAAAAAGGTAGCTTCAATTTGAACGAAAGTACTTACAATAGTTGCCCATGTCAATGGTGAATACGGCGGTACAAAAATCGTAGCGCTTTGGTGTACCGTCTGGGAGGAGCAGGGTTTGTAAGTTATGGACAGAAATCTTCGGAATCTTCCGTATATACATACGGAATCTTCCGTATATACATACGGAATGTTGGACCGCAGAGTTTTAGTATTATATAGATACTAGACCGAGTGGGCCCGTTGGGCCCGTCCTCGTAGGGTTTCCATTGTAACTGGGAGGATGGGAGGGAGGGAAGAGGGAGGGAGGGAGGAGGGAGGTGTGGAGGGAGCAGGGGAGGGGGAGGGAGGGGGGGAGGGGAGGGTGGAGTGGAGGGGGGAAGGGGGGGAGGGAGGGGGACCTCCCCTTTTCCCAGTACCCCTCTTTCCCCGTTGGGCCCGTCCCCGTAGGGTTTCCATTGTAACGGGGAGGGGGGAGGGGAGGGAGGGGGGTAGGGGGGAGGGGGAGGGAGGGGGAGGGAGAGTGGAGGGGAAGGGGAAGGGGGGAGGGAGGGGGACCTCCCCTTTTCCCAGTACTCCTCTTTCCCCGTTGGGCCCGTTCTCGTAGGGTTTCCATTGTAACCGGGAGGGGGGGAGGGAGGGAGGAGGGAGGTGTGGAGGGAGCTGTGGAGGGAGGAGGGGAGGGAGGGAGGGGAGGGGGAGGGGGGAAGAGGGGTAGGGGGAGGGGAGGGAGGGGGAACTCCCCTTTTCCCAGTACCCCTCTTTCCCCGTTGGGCCCGTCCCCGTAGGGTTTCCATTGTAACCGGGAGGGGGGGAGGGAGGGTGGAAGGAGGGGGGAGGGGGAGAGGGGTGGAAGGGTGGAGGGATGGGGGGAGGGAGTGGGGGAGGGTCGGATGGAGGGAAGGAGGGAGGGGTGAGTTAGGGGCTGAGTGGTGATGGAGGTTGAGATTGAGGGGGGAGAGAGTGGGGATGGAGGTGGGAAGGAGGGGGGAGGAAGAGGTTGAGGGGGAAGTGGGACCTCCCCTTTTCCCAGTACCCCTCTTTCCCCCACCACCAAGCCCCCACCGCAACGACCCCTGTTGTCCCCCTACCCAGTCCCCATTCTCAGACCACCCCCCATTCTCTTGGAATAAAAAAAAATGCTTTAAATAAATAAGTGCTTTTTAATTGCTTGTTTTGAAACATTCGCGGTTAAGTGCTGGTTTTGAAACATTCGCGGCTACTTAGTGCTTCTGTCAGTTGCTTTTCGAGGGAGGGAGTAGGGAGGTGTGGAGGGGGGAGGGGAGGGGGAGGGAGGGGGGGAGGGGAGAGGGGAAGGGGGGGAGGGAGAGGGGAGGGAAGGGGGTAGGGGGGAGGGGGAGGGAGGGGGGAAGGGGAGGGAGGGGGAAGGGGAGGGGGAGGGAGGGGGGGAGGGAGAAGGGAGGGAGGGGGGAGTGAGGGGGAGGGAGGGGAACCTCCCATTTTCCCAGTACCCCTCTTTCCCCATTGGGCCCGTCCTCGTAGGGTTTCCATTGTAACCGGGAGGAGGGGAGGGAGGGAAGGGGGAGGGAGGGAGGAGGGAGGTGTGGAGGGAGGAGGGGAGGGGAGGGGGAGGGGAGGGGGGGAGGGGGGAAGGGGGGAGGAGGGAGGGAGAGGGGAGGGAGGGGGGTAGGGGGGGAGGTAAGGGGGAGGGAGGGGGAGGGGAGGGGGGAAGGGGGAGGGAGGGGGATCTCCCCTTTTCCCAGTACCCCACTTTCCCCGTTGGGCCCGTCCTCGTAGGGTATCCATTGTAACCGGGAGGAGGGGAGGGAGGGAAGGGGGAGGGAAGGAGGGAGGTGTGGAGGCAGGAGGGGAGGGGAGGGAGGGGGAGGGGAGGGAGGGGGGTAGGGGGGAGGGGGAGGGAGGGGAAGGGGGGAGGGGTGGGGGAAGGGGGTAGTGAGGGGGACCTCCCCTTTTCCCAGTACCCCTCTTTCCCCATTGGGCCCGTCCTCGTAGGGTTTCCATTGTAACGGGGAGGAGGGAGGGAGGGTGGAAGGAGGGGGGAGGGGGAGAGGGATGGAAGGGTGGAGGGAGGGAGGGATTGGGGGAGGGAGGGATGGAGGGAAGGAGGGAGGGGGGAGTTAGAGGGGAGGGAGGGGGGAGGGAGGGGGAGGAGGGGGGGAGGGAGTGGGGATGGAGGTGGGAAGGAGGGGGGATGAAGGGGTTGAGGGGGGAAGGGGGACCTCCCCTTTTCCCAGTACCCCTCTTTCCCCGTTGGGCCCGTCCTCGTAGGGTTTCCATTGTAACCGGGAGGGAGGGGGGAGGGAGGTGTGGAGGGAGGTGTGGAGGGAGGAGGGGAGGGGGAGGGAGGGGGAAGGGGAGGGGGGAAGGGGAGGGGGAGGGAAGGGGGGAGCGGGTAGGGGGGTGCGGGTAGGGGGGAGGGGAGGGAGGGGGATCTCCCCTTTTCCCAGTACCCCTCTTTCCCCGTTGGGCCCGTCCCCGTAGGGTTTCCATTGTAACCGGGAGGGGGGAGGGAGGGTGGAAGGAGGGGGGAGGGGGAGAGGGATGGAATGGTGGAGGGAGGGGGGAGGGAGTGGGGGAGGGTGGGATGGAGGGAAGGAGGGAGGGGGGGGAGTTAGGGGCTGAGTGGTGATGGAGGTTGGGATTGAGGGGAGGGAGGGGGGGAGGGAGTGGGGATGGGAGTGGGGATGGAGGTGGGAAGGAGGGGGGGAGGAAGGGGTTGAGGGGGGAAGGGGGGAGGGAGGGAATAGGGGGGGGAGGGAGTGGGGATGGAGGTGGGAAGGAGTGGGGAGGAAGGGGTTGAGGGGGGAAGGGGGGGAGGGAGGGAATAGGGGCCCCATGCTGACCTGTGTATGTTAAGTGACTTGCACAACTTTAAAAAACTGGCAGTTGCTTTTCGCAACAATGTTGCAACAATCTCACACAAGCATTGTGACGTCACAAGCTGAAGATGTAAATTTAAAACCGAGCTGATCTCTCATTGGTGCACGGGTGCCATTGTGACATCACGCGCTGAAGCCCCTTCAAGAAAAGGGTTAGAAATGAGAAATTTTAACTTTAATATCTCTCTAGCTTTAAAAAGGTAGCTTCAATTTGAACGAAAGTACTTACAATAGTTGCCCATGTTAATGGTGAATACGGCGGTACAAAAATCGTAGCGCTTTGGTGTACCGTCTGGGAGGAGTAGGGTTTGTAAGTTATGGACAGAAATCTTCGGAATCTTCCGTATATACATACGGAATCTTCCGTATATACATACGGAATGTTGGACCGCAGAGTTTTAGTAGTATACTAGAAAAGAGGGCCCCGTTGGGCCCGTCCCCACACCCCCCATTCTCACTCCCCCAGCCCCACTCTTACTCTCCAAGTGTGCCCGTTGGGCCCGGAAAAGAGGGCCCGTTGGGCCCGTCCCCACACCCCCCATTCTCTCCTCCCCCAGCCCCACTCTTACTCTCCAAGTGTGCCCGTTGGGGAGGGCCCGTTGGGCCCGTCCCCACACCCCCCATTCTCTCCTCCCCCAGCCCCACTCTTACTCTGTCCTCCTGATCTGTGTATGTCAAGTGACCACTATAGCCTTCTTTTTTTTTTTTTTTTCCTAATCAGATGTTTTGGGTTTTTTTCCTAATCAGATGTGCAGTACTTTGGTCAACGTGGGTTGTTTTTAAATGTGCTATACAAATAAAAGTGACTTGACTTGACTTGACTTGACTTGCAATAACAAAAAAGACTTCTTGGAAGCTTTTCGAAACAATGTAGCCGCCGTCACAAGCTGAAAACTAAATCCTTGCTGAAAACTAAATCCTTTTCTGTAAACTTTTGGAAACAAATGTAGCCCCTTGAAGAAAAGGGTTAGAAATGAAAATTTAAACTTTAATATCTCTCTAGCTTTAAAAAGGTAGCTTCAATTTGAACGAAAGTACTTACAATAGTTGCCCAGGTTAATGGTGAATACGGCGGTACAAAAATCGTAGCGCTTTGGTGTACCGTCTAGGAGGAGTAGGGTTTGTAAGTAATCTTCCGTACATACACATATGGGGCCCGTTGGGCCCGTCCCCACACCCCCCATTCTCACTCCCCCAGCCCCACTCTTACTCTCCAAGTGTGCCCGTTGGGCCCGGAAAAGAGGGCCCGTTGGGCCCGTCCCCACACCCCCCATTCTCTCCTCCCCCAGCCCCACTCTTACTCTCCAAGTGTGCCCGTTGGGCCCGTCCTCCTGATCTGTGTATGTCAAGTGACCACTATAGCCTTCATTCTTTTTTTTTTTCCCTAATCAGATGTTTGTTTGTTTTTTTCCTAATCAGATGTGCAGTACTTTGGTCAACGTGGGTTGTTTTTAAATGTGCTATACAAATAAAACTGACTTGACTTGACTTGACTTGCAATAACAAAAAAGACTTCTTGGAAGCTTTTCGAAACAATGTAGCCGTCACAAGCTGAAAACTAAATCCTTGCTGAAAACTAAATCCTTTTCTGGAAACTTTTGGAAACAAATGTAGCCCCTTGAAGAAAAGGGTTAGAAATGAAAAATTTAAACTTTAATATCTCTCTAGCTTTAAAAAGGTAGCTTCAATTTGAACGAAAGTACTTACAATAGTTGCCCAGGTTAATGGTGAATACGGCGGTACAAAAATCGTAGCGCTTTGGTGTACCGTCTAGGAGGAGTAGGGTTTGTAAGTAATCTTCCGTACATACACATATACATACATACATACGGAATGTTGGACCGCAGAGTTTTAGTATTATATAGACTAGACTGAGTGGGCCCGTTGGGCCCGTCCTCGTAGGGTTTCCATTGTAACTGGGAGGATGGGAGGGAGGGAAGAGGGAGGGAGGGAGGAGGGAGGTGTGGAGGGAGCAGGGGAGAGGGAGGGGGGAGGGGGGGAGGGGAGGGTGGAGTGGAGGGAGAAGGGGGGGGGGGAGGGAGGGGGACCTCCCCTTTTCCCAGTACCCCTCTTTCCTCGTTGGGCCTGTCCCCGTAGGGTTTCCATTGTAACCGGGAGGGGGGGAGGAAGGGTGGAAGGAGGGGGGAGGGGGAGGGGGAGAGGGATGGAAGGGTGGAGGGAGGGGGGGTGGGAGTGGGGGAGGGAGGGATGGAGGGAAGGAGGGAGGGGGGGAGTTAGGGGGGAGGGTTGAGGGAGGTGGAGAGGGATGGGGAGGGAGGGGGAGGAGGGGGGAGGGAGTGGGGATGGAGATGGGAAGGAGGGGGAGGAAGGGGTTGAGGGGTGAAGGGGACCTCCCCTTTTCCCAGTACCCTCTTTCCTCCACCACCAAGCCCCCTCCGCAACGACCCCTGTTGTCCCCATCCCCAGTCCCCATTCTCAGACCCCCCCCCATTCTCTCTCTCCCCCAGACACACTCTCAGTGCTTTTTCGAAACACTTGCCCGGTGGCCCACGAGCATAGGGGCCCAATGCTGATCTGTGTATGTTAAGTGACTTGCAATTAAAAAAAATACTTTAAAAAAGATAAGTGCTTTTTAAGTGCTCGTTTTGAAACATTCGCGGTCACATAGTGCTTCTCACTGCGATCTGTTAGTGGTGCTTTTCGAAACAATTTTGCACCCATCTCACACAAGCATTTGGAGGTTTGGAGGGAGGGAAGGGGAGGGAGGGAGGAGGGAGGTGTGGAGGGAGGAGGGGAGGGAGGGGGGAAGGGGAGGGGGGAAGGGGGGGAGGGGGAAGGGAGAGGGGAGAGATGGGTGATGGGATGGGGGAAGGGGGAGGGAGGGGGACCTCCCCTTTTCCCAGTACCCCTCTTTCCCCGTTGGTCCCGTCCCCGTAGGGTTTCCATTGTAACCGTGAGGGGGGAGGGAGGGTGGAAGGAGGGTGGAGGGGGAGAGGGGTGGAGGGAGGGGGGGAGGGATTGGTGGATGGAGGGATTGTGGGAATGAGCGATGGGGGAGTTAGGTGGGGAGTGTTGAGGGATGGGGGAGGGAGTTTTGGAGGGAGGGGGTGGAGGGGAGGGGGAAGGGAGGGAGAGGGGGAGGGGGGAGGGGGGAAGGGGAGGGAGGGGGACCTCCCCTTTTCCCAGTACCCCTCTTTCCCCGTTGGGCCCGTCTCCGTAGAGTTTCCATTGTAACCGGGAGGGGGGGAGGGAGGGTGGAAGGAGGGGGGAGGGGGAGAGGGATGGAAGGGTGGAGGGAGTGGGGGAGTGTGGGATGGAGGGAAGGAGGGAGGGGGGGAGTTAGGGGCTGAGTGGTGATGGAGGTTGGAATTGAGGGGGGAGGGAGTGGGGATGGAGGTGGGAAGGAGGGGGGAGGAAGGGGTTGAGGGGGGAAGTGGGACCTCCCCTTTTCCCAGTATCCCTCTTTCCCCCACCACCAAGCCCCCTCCGCAACGACCCCTGTTGTCCCCCTCCCCAGTCCCCATTCTCAGACCCCCCCCCATTCTCTCTCTCCCCCAGACACACTCTCAGTGCTTTTTTCGAAACACTTGCCCCGGTGGCCCACGAGCATAGGGGCCCAATGCTGATCTGTGTATGTTAAGTGACTTGCAATTAAAAAAAAAACTTTAAAAAAAGATAAGTGCTTTTTAAGTGCCTGTTTTGAAACATTCACGGTCACATAGTGCTTCTCACTGCGATCTGTTAGTGGTGCTTTTCGAAACAATGTAGCACCCATCTCAAACAAGCATTGGGAGGATGGGAGGGAGGGAAGGGGAGGGAGGGAGGAGAGAGGTGTGGAGGGAGGGGGAAGGGGAGGGGGGAACGGGGGGAAGGGGGAGGGAGAGGGGAGGGAGGGGGGATGGGATGGGGGAAGGGGGGAGGGAGGGGGACCTCCCCTTTTCCCAGTACCCCTCTTTCCCCGTTGGGCCCGTCCTCGTAGGGTTTCCATTGTAACCGGGAGGAGGGGAGGGAGGGAGGAGGGAGGTGTGGAGGGAGGAGGGGAGGGGGGAGGGGAGGGGGGAAGGGGAGGGAGAGGGTTAGGGGGGGAGGGGGAGGGGGGAAGGGGAGGGAGGGGGACCTCCCCTTTTCCCAGTACCCCTCTTTCCCCGTTGGGCCCGTCCCCATAGGGTTTCCTTTGTAACCAGAAGGGGGGGAGGGAGGGTGGAAGGAGGGGGGAGGGGGAGAGGGATGGAAGGGTGGAGGGAGGGGGGGAAGGATGGAGGGAAGGAGGGAGGGGGGGGAGTCAGGGGAGGAGGGGTGAGGGAGGTGGGGAGGGAGTTGGGGAGGAGGGGGGAGGGAGTGGGGATGGAGGTGGGAAGGAGTGGGGAGGAAGGGGTTGAGGGGGGAAGGGAGGGAGGGAATAGGGCCCCATGCTGATCTGTGTATGTTAAGTGACTTGCACAACTTTAAAAAACTGGCAGTTGCTTTTCGCAACAATGTTGCAACAATCTCACACAAGCATTGTGACGTCACAAGCTGAAGATGTAAATTTAAAACCGAGCTGATGTCTCATTGGTGCACGGGTGCCATTGTGACATCACGCGCTGAAGCCCCTTC